>NC_065898.1:12549076-12867909 GCF_905147045.1 Nymphalis io | reverse complement strand
TGTAATGTCTAAAATCGTAAATATTTTTCTTATATAATATATAATATTAAATATATTTACGATTGAAACCTATATACATACCAATGTCTTAGTTATTCTACCCTTTTATTTTGTTGCCTTTCATAATCATAATCAAAATATATTCTACTTATACAGTTTTTTACAAGCATTTTTTAAAAAATTTACAAAATAACATTAAGCAATACAGGTAGTATTTGCTACCGGTTCCAAAATAAGTTTCTACTAGGGTAAATAAATCAGTAGCTTCTTCCTTTTTTGAACGTATTATCTATATAATATATATATATTTGTATATAAATATATTTGAATTTCAATTGTTACTACTGAACCGATCATCGTTTGTACACATTTTAAATGGTACACAAACGAATGAAACACTTACAAATAAAGAAACGAATCTACCAACATGTCAAGCCGTTAGTGCTCCATTTATCTCGTCTGCCACTAAATTAATTCACAATGGCTAATTAATTAAGCCATAACGGATAATTATTAGTGATTGCCTCTGATCCATCGACGCAATAATTCAACGCGAATTACGTTTTGAATTGCTATATGTTATTTAGGTTATATCGAATTAAGGAATCGAGTTAACGATTTCAGATTAATTATTTACTAATTCAGACTAAATTTCGTTCATTTACAATTTTCATTTTGTGTTTGATATAGACATATTGTAATCATGAAATATATCTTTTTTAAAATTTTTGCTTTAGTGGTACAAGTGTTGTTGCATTCTTTGTTATTTTTACCAAGTGAGTAATATTTTTTCCTTATTTCACATGATGATGATCCTTAATAGCTCGTTAATGTTCCACTACCACACATAGGCTTTTCCATCACTTAAGGAGAAATTTTATTTCACTACACTTCTCCAACGTAGGTAACAAACAAATTATATGAATTTCTTCAATTTAATAATTGATATACAAAAATAATGTTATCGTCAACATGATTGTCGAAACAAAAACAAATAAACGCTATTTTTTAAGTATTTTATAATTCATTTCTTCGCGAATAACTTAAAATATATTTTGAATAAATTTATATTCTAGAACAGATTAAAAATACAGGTTGATATTTAAATCCACTTAACTATCTTCAAAACAAACTTGACTTAACCCTTTAAATGCGCATCAAAGACGCTGGAGCCAATCGTTAGGCCGCTTATATACCAAGCAAAAGACGTCACGAAGAAGGGCAAACTCCAATATTGACACAGCTCTCAGCGACAATGTGAATTGGAACTCACGCCCGACCAGCGTTAGTATTTTCACAATAAACACCGGTTTATTTGGTAGGGAAATGGCCCGGTTTATCTACTCAGTTGACTTTGCCAAGTGGAATCGTATTTTTATATCACCAATTTATTAAGCGTTTCGTATGAGAATTTGGGGATACAATGTAATGGTGTGGGTTAACGTGCGTCACAGAATTAATCGTTAATATACTTTGTAGCCCACAGTGGAACTCGCTCTAAACCCTTCTGTTGAATCTGAGTTCTTGGTTCAGCAAAGCGACTTTTATGGGTCATTTCTTTCCTTTTTTATGTTATAAGTTATGATTTTATATATTGCAATAAAGATAATCCGGAAGGAAACACTTAAAAGTGTTCATATTTTTCCATTAAAAGTCATGAGACATACTTAAAACAGCCAATACTCTGTCAAATAAGATTATAATTTATAAATATCTCTTTTCCTTAAATAAAAACTGATATATTTTGAATTGAACACTGAATCCAACAATGTTTATTTTTAAATAAAGAAGTATTGAACTGCACTTAAGTGATGACCTCCTACCATATTGAGAAAAATTTGGAGCATAAACTACTGTAGAGCAAATTGGCATAATATGCAGTTTTACTCATTAAGCGTAAACATAAGATAAGCATAATATGAACATCATCGGTATTTTTCCAAATTTGAGAACAAAAACTTCAAATAAGGTTTACAAAACAAGAAAAAAATAATAAATAATGTCACCTAAGTATTATACACCTGACAAGCAAACACGGACATCATACACACCGCATAATTAAATCGCATGACATCTTATTAAGGAACCCTAAAAACGGTTGAGCCGTGGAACAATTTATTCGCCGCTAGTGAATAGTGACGTCACTTCTGCGTCCTCAAGCGCACCTGGTACAATCAGTCCCCTGTCAGATTGAAGCGGGTTAAGTTAGCGATACGTAAATAAAAGACGAAATCTGGAGTGCAGGCAATTACTCTGTTTACTCTATATACACTACTTTTTACGAAACGAACGCTATTTTATCTTTTTTTTACTGTCTGGCCTGAGGTATCGTGCATTCCAGAGAGTATTAGCCATTAAAACATTTTTATCGGACACCAGAGTTTTATGGAGAACATATAGTGCTACCGTTTTTCTATTTCCTTTATATGATATTACATTTGAACACAAAATAAGATAACTTATTTAAAAAAGGAACGTTTAACGTTCTCCAATCTCTTATCAAATTGAGAAACTGATACAGATCAAGGAAATATGGTAATAATAATCAAATAGTTTATTCAAGAAGACTGTTGCCGGTTCAGAATGAAGATTCTATCAAGGTTAACTGACGAAAAAATCATAACATAAGTATCTTAAAAAATTTAGATGTCCTGTCTCAAAATCATATTTTTTAACAGTATTACAAAGTTTGCAATATTTAAAAAGCGATACAAAAAGTTGCTGTTGTTGCTAAAAATCAATAAAATATATATATATTGACAGTTGTCTATTTGACACATGGGATTTTTATAATTTTTACCTCCACACAGAAACACACTCCTACTCAGACGTGTGGTCCGTGTGTTAATGTATCTTATTTAAATTTCTTAATGTTATTTTAATCTGCTTGCATGTTATTTCAAGGAAGCATCACAATCTTAATTTCAGGATTAAGAATTGATAGAAATAAAATGGTATTTATATGAAATATAAATATAAGTTTTCACTTGACGACGTCCAGGTGACTTCGCCGTTGACTTGTATAAAAATATTATTAATTTTTAAATAAATTGCTTATTTTGAGTTACAGGAAGTAATCAACGTATACTATCGCTTTTATATATAATTTTATTTCGTTCAACCTACAATTATTTGATAATAGATCAAAGAATCTAAATTGACGAAAACCATATCTTTCACAAAGCTTTCTAATATCAACTTTGATAGTATTATATTGCTTGTAACTGCCACTTACTAACTATCGCAACTTGAAATTAACTTAGTAATCTAACATAAAATAAATTTATGGACTATCAAAGTCGAGTTGGGCAATACCTAGTGGCGTGTTGTGGAGCCGTTAATATTGGAAGTACCGTTTGATATTAACATAAAACTTTGTATAACAATGAGGGTACAAATGACCAGCTAAAGGCATTTGGGGGTTAAATTTGATTTGAAATTAATACATAAATTTTATTAGCTATAAATAAATCATAATTAGCTTGTGCGTTCCTTCGGTTATCTTTTCGTTTCGGTGGGATTACTTTACTTTAGTTTTAGAAAAATAATTCAACAGGTATTATTATAGTCAATTATTATTAATGCATACTGCCTCGTTGATCTACTGGCTTGATATAGGGCCGCTGACCCGGAGGTCCTGGGTTCAATTCCCAGGTCGGGTCAATAAAAGTTTATTGAGTCTTTAAAAGAACCTTATATTAATGCAATTATAATGCTTAATATTTTAATTGAGATATGTTTTTTTTTTCATAAAGCGAATCTAATAAGCATTTGAAAACATTTTATAGTAGAAAAAAACGCTTAAAATAAATTCACATAACATTTTTTCATTTTGTTTGGTAAAATATCTTCACACACTTCCTAATTGTAATTTGATACTATGCCAGCACCTAACCTGCATTGACAATAATTGTACAAAATTCCAACTTAAACAGAAACGATGCATAACCACATAGTAAACAAAGAAAAACAAACATTAATTTGGACGTATATAAGATTTAAAATTAAAAAACAAAACTAAGCTTCTGTCAGTGAACAAGAAGTAAACACCATTGGCAGGATAGGTATCTTATTAATGGTATTATAATACCCATTGTGAAGAAGTCAGTCTTGACTTCGTTATCTTTCGAGCTGAGCGGATGCATTATTAAGTCTTCAGGTAGGGCTGTAAGAAGCATCCACGCGTGAATTTGAGATATGACGGAAACAGTTTTGAATAACTTTATGCTCATAATTTTTGCATAGATGATGTCACCATTTCCGGTTAATTTTTTAAAAAAATCAGCAAAGGTTATCAATAAGGAAATACGTTTTATTATAACATCAGTGTTGCTCTGGCTTAGCACGCGTATTAGGGAGGAGGAGCTGGTGTTATGTATAAAAAAGTTGTCTATGTCCTTCCCGGGGGTTCAAACGCCGAATATCATCAAAATTGACTTAACGAACGGCTAGCAGTGAAGTAAAACAGAAAGACAGAATTAATTTCGGATTAATAATATTACTATGTATTATTTTCTTAAGTAATAAACATTATAAATATAATTTTTAGTTCAATATTTTAATATTGCAAAATGACTTCATCATGGTGATGGTATGATATTTTTTTCAAGTAGCTATTATTGTCAGTATTTTAACGATCGTTTGGCGTTTGCGTAAGAAATCCCTATAAAAATACTACAAAACCATATCTGTTAAATAAGGTATAATGATAATACGAATAAAGAATATGTTCTATTATGTATTTTATGGGTATAAATTCGTCCTACCCTCTTATCCCTCTTAAATGAGAACTCGTTTGAGACATAGTCCCTTATGAAGAGCACCAACGCCTACAGGCTAAATATTTACACTTCGAACAATTTATGTCCATAATCTTATTTCTACTTTAGTGTTTGGTGCATTGTTTATTTAATTCCTGGTTTCAAAATAATGTCAGACAATTGTGTTTGAATAATAAAGTTATTTTAAATAGAAAATATTATTGTTATTACAAGAGTTGGCCAAGGTTTGCTGTTTGGAAAGTTTTCATTTTCGAAACTACGAAATTGGTTTACTTATAATATTATCATGACATTAATATTTATATAATCTACTTCTACAGATTTAAGTATAAAATTAAAGGTATATACATTTCGCAGGTTATGACCTTATAAGGTTATGACCTTATTTTGTAAAATTAGTAAATTATTAAAAGCATGTATATAATAGTGTGATACTGTTAAATCTATAAAATATAAAAAAGCCGAGATGGCCTAGTGGTTAGAACGCGTGAATCTTAACTGACGATCGTGGGTTCAAACCCGGGCAAGCACCACTGAATTTTCATGTGCTTAATTTGTGATTATAATTCATCTCGTGCTTGACGGTGAAGGAAAACATCGTGAGGAAACCTGCATGTGTCTAATTTCATTGAAATTATGCCACATGTGTATTCTACCAACCCGCATTGGAGCAGCGTGGTGGAATAAGCTCCAAACCTTCTCCTCAAAAGGGAGAGGAGGCCTTAGCCCAGCAGTGGGACATTAACAGACTGTTACTGTTACTATAAAATATACTTTTGTATGAACAAAGAAAGAACATAATACTATTGTGAAACGTCAGAAACTGATAAGCAAAATTGACTATATTGACTATTAACTATTAATAATTACAATACATAGAGGACACATATCAAAGTAGCGTACCACTGTTTGTTGGCTTGCAACAATTCACGACTAAGATACGAAGTGTCACCATATTACTACTGTATAATATGTATTTTATAAGTAATATCTCGATTCCTTATTTTTAAGGTAATCTATTTATTAATTAATTTATTTATTTATTTAGGTACCTAAAAATAATCAGGATATGCATTAAAATTACAAATTTATACAATTTTAAGCAAGATTACACTCCAAAATATGTATACACGGCATGCCCATAAAAATAAAGGTAATTAATAAAATAAATTAAAATAATTCATTAATTTATAAATTGACCTGTGTACTGTCCAGTTTTAATTAGTTTATTTCAACTTCAATATTTTTTTGAATGAAATGAAAATTAAAAAGTTATTTAACAAATCACGATTGCAAGAATACTAACAGCACTTCCGATTTCAATATTCGTTTTTAAGCCTCGCGAAATAAAGACTATAGTTAGTATGTTTTCCACCTATTGATGTAGGCATTTCCTATTCAGCCGTATCCATGGTATTGGATTTATCGAAATTTCCATGCAAATCTTTTACTGGCTAACCATGCAAATACAAACCAGTTTTTTACATGAAAATCCGTTACATATCCGTTTGCAGTACAGCTATTGTTCGGTGAAATATGGACATATTACCTCGGAACCGAGTCGATAATCTAGTCCTTATGCCATCATAAATAAACATAATCCCTTTAATAGAACAGCCACTAGAAGTGAGACAATTTGCGTAAGATCTTCGTCATGAATATTAAACAATATAATAACAACGTTGATTATTGTCTGAGCGTTTAAACACGGGAAATTGGGGCGTGACGTCACTACAAATGGCGCCCGAACTGGGACCATCTCAGGGTCCAACGGTATTTCTTATTAGGAAGTTGAATGAGATTTTTTCTTGTGAACATCGCGAAGAATTCTAATCGACAACATGGTGACGCTAGTAAAATCAGCTTGTGACTTAATTTTTCTTATTTTTTTTCCGTTTCATTTTTCTTATAACTAAAACATATATTTTTTTATTTAATAATATAATTTTTATGTTGATTTAACAGTCGGAATATGAAGTTTTAATTACGAGTATTATCAAGAGAGCCAGTAATTAGTGTCCCACATCTCAAATAATAAATTACGTAATGGTAAGGAAATATTATAACATGACTACTTAAGGCTCACAAATCCATAGTAATAGGTTGTATTTTTATTATGAACCCATCAGATATAAACAACTTCGTTTTTTATCGATGCAAAATAGATTACGCATCCTTTTTTGTTTATATTACGTTTTTTCCAGAATAGTTAAATATATATAGTAGTAGTTAGTACAATATAAAGTACTTTTAGATATTTTACGCGATTTACAATAAGTCCACGCACTATTTTTTGTGTTTTGTTTTGATTTTTGCGGGATGATCTCTCATATGTAGCTTAATCGTCCATCCCACACTGGCCATTAAATATACACAGATGAAAATCATATTTTTAACTGGCGTGTTACAACAACCATAATATTCTTGACCCCTTTGAAAATATTTCATGATATTATTCAAGCCGCACGATAGCCA
Organism: Nymphalis io; assembly: GCF_905147045.1. Classification (NCBI taxonomy): domain Eukaryota; kingdom Metazoa; phylum Arthropoda; class Insecta; order Lepidoptera; family Nymphalidae; genus Nymphalis; species Nymphalis io. The sequence goes on along the minus strand of NC_065898.1, from coordinate 12,860,653 downwards.
CGGCATGAAAGGCGATATTTCAAACGCCGGCATAACGAGAAATCGATTTAAATTCCAAACTTCTCCACAGCCAGGACATAGGCAACCGCCGAAAAGTGCAGCCGTCAGCCCTCCGTATTAGCGTTAACGAAGCGGAGGGGCGCTGTCCCTGTCCCTCCTCAGTCCAGCGAGCTGCAATAAGAGGATTCTGCACCCTTCGACGTACATGGGCCAAGTTATAGGAAATCAGATCATCTTTAACCAAAAGTAGAATATTTAAAAATAAAACAGGTAATTTATTTAATAAAACCGATCTAAAATGAAAAAAATATATTATTTAGAAATTTGACAAATGAATGTATTTTAAAAAAAATATAATGTCTTATAATTCGCTTTTGTGTGTAATAATATTAAATTTTCATAGCTTCAAATCAAAATATAACTTTAAAACATATCAATTTAACAAATTATATATTATTAAATAAATCACCTTTCTAAAAAGTTCAACTATAACGCTGGCTCATGAAATTTAAACCTTATCGTTTAAAAGGAAATTGCATTAAATTATAAGTCGACGAGCAATCACGTTTTGTTTCCCGGTTCTTGAATTCAACGGTTTGAATAAATCTCGCTTCTTAATTAGTGAAATTTTGAACCTTACTCCGATAGATGGCGGATGTCAGCTGTCTCTAAGACTTGACATGAAATTGACTGTGCTCCTCATTTTGCCGCCTATTACTCGATTCTTTAGTAGTAAGACGTGAAGGGTGACGGTGGAAAAGTTTTAATAATATTAGAATTTATCACTTGAATACTTTCGTTTTGTTTATCTTTGCTTCCATAACTTGGCTTCTTTTAAACACCGGTGACTGTTTTAATCGTATTTGAGGTTCTGCTAGAAATATTAATGAAATATGAACTCGAGCTATATATTGAATGTCTCATTTGTAATATTATAAGACATATATTTATTTACAGGTACTTACAATAACAAGAATTTGGTTAAAGAACAAGTAAATGCAGTCATTATTAAGAAAAAAACACTATTGAGTTGAGAAATGCCAATGAAAAAAATGAAAGTAATGAAAATTTTAAAAAAAGCTGAGATGGCCCAGTGGTAAGAACACGTGAATCCTAACCGATGATCGTGGGTTTAAACCCGGGCGAGTACCACTGAATTTTCATCTGCTTAGTTTGTTCTCATAATATAATTCATCTCGTGTTTGACAGTCTTTATTCGTATTATCATTATACCTTATTTAATAGATATAATTTTGTAGTATTTTTATAGGGATTTTTGACGCAAATGCCGCAAACGATCTTTAAAATACTGACAATAACAGCTACTTGAAAAAATATCATACCATCACCATGATGAAGTACATTTTGCAATATTAAAATATTGAACTAAAATTATATTTATAATTTTTATTACTTAAGGAAGTCGAGATGGCCCAGTGGTAAGAACACGTGAATCTTAACCGATGAACGTGGGGTCAAACCCGGGCAAGCACCTCTGAATTTTCATGTGCTTAATTTCTGTTTATAATTATTCTCCTCAAAAAGGGAGAGGAAGCCTTAGCCCAGCAGTGGGACAGTGCAGTGGTTGGAGTGGGAAGGCTGTTAGTGTACTTTTTACTGAGTATATTTTACATACCAGAACAAATATTCGACACATGTATTACAACAATCTTACGGAGATTGTCGGCAGCTTTCGCGTCATTCGATTGCGCAGGTGTGTTAAATTCCGCAAGATTATAATAAAAGGAAATACACGCAATTTTTTTCTACGTCTGAATATTATTATATCACTGTTTATGTACGTACATAAATGTAAAGTGTATTCATTGATTTACTCATAGATTCGAAGCACCTTACCATTTGACAATTATTAATTGAAGCTTCCTTTTTTATTCTAGTCACTAAATTAATGAGGCAGTTCAATAGGCTGCATAATAAATGGCTCTAATTTTTCAAGACCAGTCTAGTCCAGCAAACCATTCAGACAGATAGCCTTACAACTTTTCTGGCTATTTAGTAATAAGGAACAAATTTGATTTTTCTTTAAATAATTTAATACCTTGAGAAATGTTTCAATTGGTATTTTCTTAACTCCGATATATTAAGGTATCGACAGTACATTTCCACACATTCTGAAGCAAAATTAGGTCTTTGGAACATTGCCAAGTAGAAGATTAGGGTTCCAGGATTCACTCCCACGTTGTTTCGTGTTCTGATTTTTTTTTTGTCCCATAAACGAATTTCGCAAGTGGAACTACAATGTTAATGGAGTTGAAGAAATTTATTTAATTTGTCGGAATAATGTAGTATGTATATAAAGTACACAATATAGTTCACCTTTAATTCTAATTATTTATTCTAAATGACTGAATTTTTAAAACACTTATAAAAAACACTCACTTTTAAAAAAAATATTCGACACTTATAAGCGTCCAAAAATTAATAGTCTTTATTTGTAATCTATATAATATACATATATATAAATTTAAAGACACTATCTGACTGACTTAACGCGAGATCCTAGTATTTATAGGTTCAATTGACTCAAGTAAATTTAGCATAGTTACTCCTTTCGCGACATAAACGCTTATTAATATTTTACAGAAATCCTATACAAATAATATTTTCATTATTTACTCGTGCGAAGCCGGGACGAATAATATAAAATATAAGTTTTAAGTCTTTTTGAAAACCAAAAGTTATGTGATTCAGACATGCTTACTCTTATAATTACACATATTAAAAAAAAAATATTATCAGGATTTTTTAAATTGAAAGTTCAATTATAAGCTGCGTCATGACAGGTTCATTTAATATAATGAACTTTTAACCTAAAATAAATAATAAATAAATCAATCAATCAATCAATCAACAGCCAATCGTTGTCCACTGCTGAACATAGGCCTCTCCCAAGGTGCGCCAAAGCTCCCTGTCCTCCGCCTTCCGCATCCAGTTGGTGCCCGCCACCTTCTTAAGGTCGTCGGTCCACCTGGCTGGAGGGCGCCCTACGCTGCGCTTGCCGATTCGCGGTCTCCACTCTAGGACTCGTCTGCTCCAACGGCCATCGGTCCTACGACATACGTGACCAGCCCACTGCCACTTCAGCCTGCTAATTTTGCAAGCTATGTCGGTGACTCCGGTTCTTTTCCGGATAATCTCATTTCTGATCTTATCCTTCAAAGATACTCCGAGCATAGCTCGCTCCATAGCACGCTGAGCGACTTTGAATTTGTGGACTAGTCCCGCAGTTAGTGTCCACGTTTCGGCACCGTATGTCATGGCAGGTAAGACGCATTGGTTGAAGACTTTCGTCTTCAAACATTGCGGTATAGACGACTTGAGGACTTGACGAAGGTTGCCAAATGCTGCCCATCCCAAGCGAATTCTTCGATCGGCTTCCTTCTCGAAGTTGTTCCTACCGACTTGTATTATCTGTCCTAGGTAGGTATATTCACTAACAACTTCGAGAGGTTTCCCCTCGACGTATATCGGTCCCGGCACGACATGCCTATTGAACATGACCTTGGTCTTGTCCAAGTTCATACCGAGACCGACACACCGGGAAGACTCGCCTAGGCTACGCAGCATTTCGGTGAGTTGTTCCAGCGACTCTGCTATGATGACGATATCGTCGGCAAATCGAAGGTGTGAGATGTACTCGCCGTTTACATTGACTCCATACCTAGTCCAATCCAGCGTTTTGAAAACGTCTTCCAACGCGTTGGTGAACAGTTTCGGGGATATTACATCCCCCTGTCTCACCCCTCTGCGCAGTTGGATCGCCTTCGTCTTACAGTCCTGGATGTGGACAGTCATTGTAGCGGCGTTGTACAGACATCTCAGTACCTCGATATATCTCCAATCGATATGACATCTCTGCAATGAGTCGAGCACTGCCAGGTTTCGATGGAGTCGAAGGCTTTCTCGTAGTCCACAAATGCCATACACAGCGGCTGATTGTACTCTTCGGTCTTCTGCACAATCTGCCGAACAGTATGGATGTGGTCCACGGTGCTGTAGCCTGATCGAAAGCCGGCTTGCTCTGGGGGCTGGAACTCGTCAAGTCGTCTGGCGAGACGGTTCGTGACGACTCTTGAGAACAGCTTATACACGTGACTCAGGAGGGAGATTGGTCTGTAGTTTTTCAAGAGGGTTTTATCACCTTTCTTGAAAAACAGTACCACCTCACTCCCGCTCCACGTTTCCGGGGTCTTGCCATGTTGGATGACGGAATTAAAGAGGCTTGCTAGCTCTTTCAGGACCGGGGTCCCGCCTGCCTTAAGCAACTCTGTTGTGATTCCGTCATCTCCCGGAGCTTTGTTGTTTTTAAGCTGTTCTAGAGCCGCCGTAATCTCTCCTTGGTCAACGACCGGGAGCTCCTCGGAGTAATGGCGCATAAGAGGGGCGCGCTAGTCATCAATACTGATTCCCACGGGTTTATCCGATCTTGAAGAGAACAACTGCCCATAAAACCTCTCTACTTCTCCGATAATCTCAGGCCTAGAGGTAACGACCCCAACATTTTCAGTTTTAAGTTTTGTCAGACGCGGCCTCCCAAACTTGCGAGCGAACACTTTCGATCCCCGATTTTGCTCAATCGCAGCCTTGATGGCACGGGTATTGGAGCGTCGGAGATCGCGTCGCGTCAGCGTTTTTATTGTTCGGTTTAAGGCCTTATCTGACAAAAACGATGGTAGTTCTCGTCGTTTTCTCATGAGCTCGAGTGTCTCAGCAGAGAGTTTTGGTGCGTTGTCTCTTCTCTGTGGCGGAAAACACTTGCGGGATGGGTTTTGCAGTATTTTGACCAGCGTGTCGGTTCTCTCATCAATGCTGCTTATGGTTTCCAACGCGGTGAATTGATTTTGAAGTTCCATTTGGAACTTTTCGGAGCCTTGAGCAGCTTGGAGCATGGTAGGTCGGAGAGTAGACCTCATCATTCTCGATCTTTCGGCTTTTAAGTTGATATTTAGAGTGCCTCGAACCAAGCGGTGATCACTTCCGGTATTAAACCTATTGATCACTGAAACATCTCTAAATATGTGCCTTTTATTCGAAATGATAAAGTCTATCTCGTTCCTTGTCACGTTATCGGGGCTTCGCCAGGTCCACCTCCTCTGAGGCTTCTTTTGAAAGAAAGAATTCATCAAAAAAAGCCCCTGCGCTTCGAGAAAGTTTACCAGCATTTGCCCCCTGTGATTTCTGCAGCCTAAGCCGTAAGGTCCGACTTTCGATTCACCGCTATCTTGTACTCCCACTTTAGCATTAAAGTCTCCCATAACAACATTGTAGTGGGCCTTCGAGGTGTCGTTGAGGGCCTTTGCGATGTCCTCGTACATCGCTTCGACCACATCATCAGAGTATGTCGAAGTTGGCGCATATACCTGTACGACCTTCAGGGAGTACCTGTCGGAAAGTTTTAGGACAAGGTACGCTACCCGGTTCGACACACTACTGATTTCCACAATGCTGCTAATGAGATCCTTTTTGACTAGAAAACCGACACCACCCTGGGAGAGGTTATCACCTTCGCGGAAGTAGAGTAAGTTACCGGACTCTAGAGTTATCGTGTCCTCCCCCTGTCTTCGGATTTCAGATAACCCCAGTATATGCCAGTTTATATGACTTAACTCTACTTCTAATTCGACGAGGTGATGGTCCAGCCTCATCGAGCGTCCATTATACGTTGCCATGTTCAGTCGTTTTATACGGTAGCCTGCCGTGAACCGGTGATTCTTAGCACCCCCTGCCCTGCCGATACCGCGACCGCTACCTTGGTCGGGCCTAGCGGGCTTGCCGGTAACTGGGGGCCTTTTTTTGGGCGCATCTGCCATTAATGGAGGGGTTTGCCCATACTCGCCGCGCTGGGCAGGCGTGTTGGCGAGCGCAGTAGGGGGGTAAGATGTTTATGGGAGGGGGGACGCTGCTGCCCATCCCCCCTTTTCCCCGTCCCTCAGTCGCCTCTTACGACACCCACGGGATGAGATTGGGGGAGTACTATTCTAAGCCGGTGCTCCACGGATCAGCCGGTGCTCCACGGATCAAATATAAATAAATAAATAATAAATTTTAATATTCTTATTTGATGTTTCAAAAACATAAACGTAAAAAAACAACCCGATACGTACACTGACCTCATTATCTAAATTGCTCAATCTAAATTTTATATAAAACGACACATTTTCCTCGAGTATAAAGTTACATAATCCTATATAGGATCAAGGTCGCCTTAGATGTAAGAAAAATCACGAGAGAAACGAGTGACGAATACGTAACGAGGCGACAAGAACCACAGACATACAAAATATTTAGAAGTGAAATGAGATGTTTCATATTTCAAATAATTTTTCTTAGGTCTTAGGTCTTTATTTTCGTACCGATGGTAAATGTTCGATAATTAATAAGCACGTAACGTTCCTATATTGAATAAAGATTTTTGGCTGGACAAATAAGAAGCCTTAGTATGGAAAAAGTTTTCTGGTATACATTTCAATCTTATACAAATAAATTAACAAAACTGACAAACTGTAACAAGTAGGTATATATTATATATCGCACTGTACAGTACAGTTACAGTAACAGCCTGTTAATATCCCACTGCTGGGCTAAGGCCTCCTCTCCATATTGAGGAGAAGGCTTGGAGCTTATTCCACCACGCTGCTCCAATGCGGGTTGGTAGAATGCACATGTTGCAAAACTTCGATCAAATTAGACACATGCACGTTTCCCCACGATGATTTCCTTCACCGTCAAGCACGAGATGAATTATAAATACAAATTAAGCACATGAATATACAGTAGTGTTAACCACTAGGCCATCTCGGCTTGCACAATTAAATAATATTTTATTTAATTAACACATACGTATAAAAAATAAAACAGATACAAAAATACAAAACAGAATTATATATAAAGACATGCTCATCTTTAAAGATATACCTTCCAGGAACACATGTAGAAAACCAAAAAACGAATTAATAAAAGTTAAACATGTGCGATTATACAAAATCTATCAGATTAAATAATTATCGTAGCGAGTATATTAAAACCTAAATATAACATCAAGAAAGCACTTCTATTTCAACATAGATCTGATATCGCGAACAATATAAAGAAATATTTATCGCACGTATATAATGTCCTCCAGACCGATTTCGGCCACGGCGACCAACCTCATGAGAGATTAACCAACTACGCAGGAGATATTATAGTACACAAGTGTGTGCGCAAAAACAGATACACTGTATTCCCTAACTCTTATAATCCGATCGGACGGCAATCTGACACGACCGGAAATAGTTCAGGCGCAGAACCAACGTGCTTTCCGAGGCACAGTAGTGTACACACTTTCAACTTCCAGACTCCGGGCTGCTACTGAGAATTTTCTGACAGAAAATCCAATAACTTTCATTGGATCGACCTGGGAATTGAACCTAAGACCTCCGAGTCTGCGGCCTAGATAGCCACTAGACCAACGATTTAAATAATTGTTTTTTTAAGTAAATAAAATATAAATTGATTATTTTTTTATGAAATTTCACAACAAAACATCAAATAAATTATTTTTATATGCAAATATCAAAGTTGTTAAATCTAAGGTACAATCTAACATATACAGTAGTATTTTATGTTTTTAGATTATATATTATTTTATGAAAACTTAGAATTGACACAATTTAAATATTTCAGAAATCGCAGTCCGTAACACCTCATGCCCAACTGATACTGACAATCAGACATAACGCATCATTAGCAAACGTTCTGTTTAAATTATAAGTTACTATTTTATTACTGAAGTCTTAAAATACGAAAATATTTTTTTGTTTATTTAAACGCCAAGTTGCTTTAGCAGATAATATTATTTAAATGTACAGTGACAGTGACTGACCACGGATAAATCATCGAAGAGACTAAATCCAAGTTTGGTAGCCGTGCCTAGAGGTTATAACCAGGTTGCTAAAAGACACCCAGTTTAAGCTTAACTTTGCTTAAACGCTCCTATCTAAACTGCTACTCCAGTCAGGAAGTAGTCGCACTAGCTGTTTGGATGGCTGTGCGCTATCTCCGCTTCTAGAATAACATCTTATTCATTCATTACATATTAAAATATGAATATGAAACTATTTTAAGATAAATGGTATACGACAAAAGAGCAGATTAATGATATTACGTACCCGTTATTGATATCATAACACTGAATTAATGTTGATTTTTTCTGCAACAAACATCCACTTGATGCGTCTGTTACACAGGGATATAAATAATAAATAAACTTTCAATATTTTGCAATAGTGTATTGCAATAAAATATGATAAACTAACGACTTTATATATGATATCACATCTTGGGAATGAGACGGTCACCTTCACGCCAGCGCCACTGAACGACTGAAGACAACATGAAGAAACCAAAATGTCGAATGGTATTTTGGGCTAATCGTGTTAGAATAATCTTGGAACCATCTCCTCAAAAGGATAGGCGACCTTTGTCCAATAAGACCTTAAAGGCTGTAAATTATTTAAAAAGGCAAACAACAACGAAATATGTATCACTTTCAATTATTTCTTTAAAATAAAAAGAAGTATGTGCTTAAATGATTTTAACTTAACATTTTTATCTTTTAACCGTGTTTCCATTTTAAACAAACCTCAGACAGCTTTAAGTAAAGGATCGAGGCTGCAATGCGTTGCGTCTAAAGCCTAATGAATGGTAATTTTATTTAATGGTAATGCAAATGGCTTTCGTTCGTGTGTTGGTAATAATTATATATTGCTTTAATTTAGAATTAAATTATTCTTAATAGTTCAACTATTACTTCTTGAATTACACTTTTTGTTATATATTTTAGCATTTGTATAAAAGGTTTCCAAGTACAACTTAGAACTGAAAAGGTAAACGTATTAGGGACAAATAAAGACTGCAAACATTTATAAGTAAACTATTTCGTTGTATTACTTTTAAAAATCATTTATTTTAAGTAATTCGTTATTTCATCTATACTAATATTATAAATGCGAATATAACTCTGTCAGACTATCTATCTTTTACGCTTTTGCTGCTAAACCATTAAACCAATTTTGATAAAATTTGATAAGAAAGAAACTTGAACTTAAAAGAAGGATATAGGCCTACCCAAACGCGCCCCAACACGCAGGCGAAGCCGTGGGTGAAAATCAATAAATCTAGAAATGTAGCTTAAAAAATTTGTTTCTCGTAGAATTATTTGCGAACATAAAGCAATATATGATCGTTATTAATGTCAGTTTTGCTGTTCTTGTTTTGATTATAATTTAATTTAAATAAATGTAAAATTAAACGTAAAATCCATTCAAATCAATAACACAAATACAAAAACGGAAGCCAACAGTGATATTAGACTTGCTCTTGGTTTATTTTCACTCAATAACATTTCCGTAACATTGAGACTTACTTTCATTTGTCCGTAATAAAATTAAAATGAACTTTTGAAAAGCTCGGTGACTTAAGCAGATTTAACCGACTCGATTACATTTGTTCACTGAGCTATTTTAATAAAGTTTAACATTTTTACCAAGAAGACCTTTTCGTCAAGAAATATATGAGAACAAAAATCTAAACACCACTCATCAGATATTCTACTTTCAAACAGCAATAAATATGTTTAATATTTCTTACATCGTGGTGGTAACCACTTACTGTTATAATGTGTCCTATTTGCCCTTTTCTATATATAAAATATCACAGTTATTAAATATAAATTGTATACTTCTATCTAAATAAGTAAAGTTACGCCTGGAAGTTAGGAAGATCATTTAAATATGCCCACGTCATATTTATATGTGTTAGTGTGTATAAATAAATAAATAAAATAATAAATAAATAAATATCATAATAATATATAAATATAAAATAAATAATTATTCATACACGGCCATCTGATCCCAAACTAAGCAGAGCTTGTTCTATGGAAACCAGATAACTGATATACTACATATACTACTTTTGTTTTGTAAATACATACTTATATAGATAATTACACCCGGACTCAGGACAAACAGACATATTTATGCACACAATTGTCTGTCCTGAGTGGGAATCGAACCCGCAACCATCGTCGTAAAAGACAAGTATCTACCAACCACGCCAACCTATCTATAAATCCTGTCCATATCCGTGTCCTAATCGCTATTTCGCTTAATTTACACGTCATATTAAATAATGTTTTATTCAATCAAGTTGTCTGTTACGTCATGACCCGAACTAGTTATTCAATATCAAATATCAGTAAGTCTAGACTCCAGGACTAAGTTATGCTATAAATTTAATGTTTCAGAACATGCGGGAAGTTTGCTCTGATATAATGTTTTCAAAACTAACAAAGTTTTTCGCATAATGAAAGCCTTTGAATTTTACGGAACAGACAACAACATTATACATATTCTAATTTCATAATCATTATTATAATTGTTTTCTATTTTCTTTGCTATTTTATTTGCATTTTCAACATGTAATACAAAAAAAATATATGTATGCTCTGTATCCCTCGCTCTCGTAGTAAAATGGGACGACAATCCGCTATGATCGCAGACAGATCAGGCGCTCGACCAAACGATTTTCTGAGGAATTGGAATACTATCAACTTCCTAACTCTGAAACATCTCTGAGATAAATCATCTTCCGAGGGACAGGCAGACTAACTTCCTAGCTATGAAACATTTCGTTATATAATAAAAGATAAATTGAAATTAAATTACAAGCCACCACCATTTGTTTTTTATTCGTGTCCATTTGTAACAGATAAACTCAAAAACAACTGAACTGATTTTAAAAATCCTTCCCCCTACAGAAAGATTTATTATCACTGAGTAAAATAGTCTATAAATTATTAAAAAAAAATTGGATATCTCTACGATAACTGCAATAATGTACAACAAATTATCAAAAATGTTCGCATAAAATATTTACTAAGATAGATAATTGTACAACCCGGAAGAAGTTGGGGCGAGCCGCTATACAATATATACAATAAATAAATGTAAGCGTGACGTTTATTAAGCGGGTATAAAAAATGTTTATAAATAACAATAGTGTATTAAGTATTGAAATGACATTTTGAAATAGTCAGGATACCGGGTAAGTGAGACAGACAGCAGAGGCGGTAATCAGGCTCTCGGCCGAGCCGTACAATGCTGTCGACGCCGGATTAAAACTTTCGCTTTACGGGTTTGGTGCAAGTTTCTTCAATAAGTCATATTAAAACATTCAAAGTCGTTACTTAACGATACAGACCATCTAGGCATATTTAACGAGCCGGTTGGCGTGGTTGGTACATACTTGCCTTACGCACCGCAGATCGTGAGTTCGATTCCCACCCAGGACAGACATTTGTGTGTATAAAAATATCTGGGTGTAATTATCGTGTGGTATAATTATAGTAGTATATGTAGTATATCAGTTGTCCGGTTTCCATAGTACAAGCTCTGCTTAGTTTGGGATCAGATGGCCGAGTGTGAATAATGTCCCAGGATATTATTATTACATATAATTGACACGATAGATCTTGATCCTTGATTAATTTTTGTCCCAATTTGCAACACGAGTATAAATTTTTTCTATCAAAAATAAGAATATTATGAATTTTCGCTTTCAAATCTACTTAAATGATAGATGACTGATTATTTATTTATCTGTTGTTAAGGTTCCGAAAGTACGATTTTAATTATTTTTTTTGGATTTGCATACGAATATGCGTTTTTGTTTGTAGGCTTATGCTGAAGAAATAAATAAAAAAGTATGTGTTTCTGTATTTTGATTTTCTGCTGAGGACGATATGAAATATAAAAACAAATTATTCACATTGAGATTAAGTGGTCGCTTGTCAGGGTTTGAACCATTGATCTTTGTTTATGGAATCACTGTTTTAACAACTGAGCCATCTGGGTTTTCCAAAAAACCCGCTCTGCTCTCATTCCTTAAATCCACTATACTTTTGAATCATTTCGACATCAGGATTTTGCATACTTACTCACAGACAGACAGAGCAATATAGTTCTAAAAATTACTTCATTATTTAAATATTAAAAAAAACCGAATCGCACTAAATATTAATATTTTAAATACTCGTGTAAATTCAAAAACAAATATACAAGTAAGCTAAATAACAACAATACGAAGTAATTATTGATATAATTAAAGTAAAAAAATAAACTTTATTAATGCCGATATGAACAAACAGACTATCAACTATGACAATAGATACTACTGAGAACTAGACTATTATAAACATATTATATACACATACATAATCAATCTATATATAGAAAAAAACCTGAAATTTTTCACATTGCTTAACTGTGTAAATAATAATATAACCGAGATGGCCCAGTAGTAACAACGCGTGAATCTTAACCGATGATCGTGGGTTCAAACCCGGGCAAGCACCACTGAATTTTCATGTGCTTAATTTGTGATTATAATTCATCTCGTGCTTGACGGTGAAGGAAAACATAGTAAGGAAACCTGCATGTGTATAATTTTCACTGAAATTCTACCACATTTGTATTCCACCAACCCGCATTGGAGCAGCGTGGTGGAATAAACTCTATACCTTCTCCTCGAAAAGGGAGAGGAGTCCTTAGCCCAGCAGTGGGACATTCACAGGCTGTTACTGTTACTGTAAATAATAATTGTACGAAAGAATTTCAAAACACGGTTTAACCGTTTTAATAAAGCACGCATGAAAACAACATAAATTATTATTAAACTTAAGCAACTTATTACTTTATGACTTGTTGTATGTAAATATAACACAATCTGTTATTACTTTCAGTGGCAACCGTACATTAACCAAACAATCACCCTTATAATAAACTGTACAGACGCGCTTTTAATTAAAAAACATACGAACATTCTATTGTAGACGCCACGGTACGATTAAGATACGATATTATTTATTAATATTAAAAATTAAAATGTTTAATTAATAAATAATTTTATATAGTTATTATGTAGATAGCCGAGATTAAATTGTGTTTATAATTCATCTCGTGCTTGACGGTACAAAAATATCGTGAGGAAGCCTGCATGTGTCTAATTTCATTGAAATTCTGCCACATGTGTATTCTACCTTGTATAATGTGGGTTCCAATGGAGCAGCGTGGTGGAATAAGCTCCAAACCTTCTCCTCAAAAGGGAGAGGAGGCCTTAGCTCAGCAGTGGGACATTAACAGGCTGTTACTGATACTACTGATATTATGTAGATAAATTATATGATCGCCTCAATTCATTTACCCTGCAAAGCCTAGTAAGGGCCAATAGCAGTTAAAAATGTACAAAACAAGCACTTTTGGATCATATTATAATAAGATTACTTTACATGTTAAAGCTACTACCGGTTACGAATGCAGATTACGATGAGTAGAATTAACAATATTTTAATAGCTCTTCCTTTTCACAAATATACAATTATTATACCTTAGTAGAAATCAACGAATATTAGTTAGTCGTACATTTTTAGCCAAAATTAATATTCGGTACGAATGACTCGCTTACATAAATCATATAACTTAAATTCATTCAAATATATATGAATATAAATATATGACATGATAATTACTTAATAAACAAACAGCAAGCAACAGAAAACTTTTCTAATTAGTGTGATAACTACAATAAAAGAATCGATAAGTATAAACGGGCCCGCTCAGCACAGGCCCTATTGTTTCAATAGTGAGATATTTTTAATTAAGAAAATCGGACATTGTCGTTCAGAGGGGCCCGTCAATGATTTCTTCGCCCTTTGTCTCATCTCTCGGTACTTTTAACGTACATTAAAGAAATGAAGTAACGCAGGAGCCTGTTGACATTTTAATTGTAGCCTTTTAGTTGATTAAGTCTTTGAGTTGTAAACTGGCATTGACTGTTTGCATTTGAATTACAATTACCTACTATAATCTTTATATATTTTAAAGTTTATTGTCTTTGTATATGTTTTCAGTAGCTTTTATAAATGAAATGTTAATAAAAAAAATAGTAATTTACATTGAATTGTAAGCGTTCGTTAAAATATATTAATCATGATTAAAATAAACCTCATAAGCTATTTGAACGGGAACTTAAATCGAAAACTTATGTAAAAAAAGTCTATTAAAATATGTAAACTATTATATTCACTGTGTCGCAGCGGGGCGCGTTAAATTGGAAAATTCTCGTACTGGCCGGCACCCATTGATTTTCTACGACAATGGCATCCGAGAGCGCACTAATCTTTTCATTAAAAACCGATTATTCGCTGCACGAGCCGTTGCACTAATAGGAATAAGGAAATACAAACATATAACACACTTACTAGCACCCTTATACCAAGTACTTAAGATATATTTTCATATTATTAAAACGTAGTTACAAGCTTGTATGATGCCCTCTACAATATGCCACGTCGCGCATCTCTGACGCTACGCGATGACATTTCAATTTGAATTCTTGTTGCGAATCCGGAAAATATTATTAAAAAAAGTTTTATACGAAAATTTGACGCACGACCGATTGAGAGATTGTTGATTACAATATCGTTGAGTGTGATGTCACCAGGAAACGAATAACTTTCGCCTTTTGTTCAAGAGAGTACACGTTGCCTAGTAATTTATTATTGACGAAACAGCCATTTCAAAGTAATATCCCCAAACTTATATATTTATTATTTTGTTATACGTAAGTGAAAAATAATAAGTGTTCATTTTCGATTAAATGACGCTATTAAAATCAATACAACCAATAGCGCTAGATAATAAAAATATAAGAACCAGTTTCCACCTTTATTTAATACTTCTAATTAGTATTAGCACGGAAATGATAAGAATATTTTTTAAATGTTACCGCCTATTGTTATTTTCTTGTATTATTTCTCACAGTCCCATTGTCTACTTTTTATTTAATAAGAGAGAAGAATAATCATATTATTTAAATTCTTTGTTCCATTTATTTGTTTGTTTTATTTCGAGGAAAACAAAGGACAAATATGGTATTTTTCAACTACAAACACTAGCAATGTTGCAACGTAATGCTAACTATGAAATCTAAAAATAATGACACTGGCTCCTTGACCCAAATCGTATCCCTGTCACGACTGAAAATTATTTATATTCACATAGTAGTAATAACAGTCTGTGAATGTACCCACTGCTGAGCTAAGGCCCCCACTCCTTTATTGAGGAGGCTTGGTACTTTCCCAGACAGGCTTGCACAAAGCCCTACCACTGAGAAATATGTCATTTTTTTTTATATATATTTGCCGGGAGGGCAAATGACTCTACTCCACCTGATGGTAAGTGGTAGTAGAGTCCAAACGCGACGACGGCCAGTACAGACGGGAAAAACGTTCTGCACTAGCCGCCTTCGCCTTGCCGGCCCGCAAGATGCCTCTTCACGCCTCGTTTGAAGGAACCCGGGTTGTAAGAGGAGGGGAACACGTGAGCTGGTAAGGAATTCCATTTTTTGGAAGTGCGACAAAGAAAAGAGTTGCCAAATTTCTTAGTTCGCGATGGAATTGATGTCACAGTTAGGCGGTGACATCGAGAACCAGCTCGCGTGGACTTAAGAAGGAAGGGGGAAGCAGGAATTAGAGAGAATAATTCCTCAGAGCACTCATCCAAGATATATCTTATAACATATAATTTACAGAAAATGCCTGAACAGATTTTTATATAAGAATAAAGAAATAATTCAAGACACGACAGTGTGGTCAGTTGCGGTGAAGAGAACGTGTAATGTCGATTTGATAAGTAATTATTGACACATGTGTTACGAGGGTAGTGTATAAATGTAGTCTAAGAGCTGAACACAGAACAATCATTTCGTTGATGCTCAAAATTCAATAAAATATCCGAAATTAAGACATAATTTATAATGATAAGTTGAATGCTTGACAGTACAAACATGGAAATATTTTTTCTGACGTAATCAAAAAACACAAAATATTCATAAATTTTATAATTATCTTTACTTATGAATCAGTGTATTATTGAATAAAGAATAAAAATATCATCAGACAAACATGACGTGGAACTCTAATGTATCTTTAATAATCTAAACTAAGTAGCATTAAACAAAAAATACGTCGTAAGAATTGTAATACCTGTCAATTGAACTAAACTTTCTTTGTAAGCCATAGAAATAAAATTGATCTAACAATACAATTATATAAATTCTTAAATGTGTGTAATACCTAAACATAAACCAAAATAAAACGCACAATAACCACACAAACATAATTGTCGCGATACTTAACGTCAAAACAACTGTCAAAGTTCTTAGCACGTCACTTAAATACAGTGAAGAACGTAATCACAGCTCCTCGACTATCCCCCAAGGTTGGGGTAAAGAGAGCTCTTCAAGTAATAACTGAGGTGCAACTGTGACCGATTCATTCACCCCACTCTCCCCACACCATACTTTCATGTTTGTTTGATTATACGCGTTTACACGCGTTCACTGGTAACATTTACAAACAGGATAGTTGTTGCTTTATCAAAATATAAATGAATTTACTGACTTTGAATTTATGAGCTTTATGTAAACATGTATCATTCCTCAGGAGTCTCTTTGGCTTGGAGCTTATTCCATGTTTATTACATATTATGTCCATCTAACATCCTGAACGGAGATAATTTTACTAAGAGTCTTGTCTACTTTATCTTTCTTTTCACCACATCTTCTGCAAATATAATCCAGAAGATAAATCAGGATCATTATGACGGTCACAGATTTAATCCAAGCAAGTACTGCTGAATTTTCAATAGCTCAACAGTTGGTCATCCAGGCCTTTCACCAACCTTGGCCATGTTGATGCAAAACATTGTATTATTTCATTTACAAAAAAATATATAACATTGATAAAATTTTTATAATGATTAAAATCGCAGGATGTAATCAAGATAGCACCACTAGTTTAAGCCAATAATGTTCAGCTTACACACGAACCACTTCATATCTAACGGAGAGGTTTCGATTGGTTTCGACAAAGTACATTAGTTGTTATCCCAAATAATGGTGTACGTAATGAACTTACAGCGTAGGAATAGAGCGTACTTGGCCAACTTAATATTGAATAAGTACCGTAAATACCGAAATGTAATGCCGAATATTACTGTGATAGATGGCCTAGAGACGGAACATGTGTAACGTTACTGAAGAATGCGGGTTCAAATCGGTCAAGTATTATTGATTTTGCATTAGTTTTATTTATCTTGTGCTTAACGGTGATGTAATCTTCAGATTCATACATGTGTTAAATCCCATTCCACATTGATGTAGGAAGGAGGAATACGCTCCAAACCTTCTTCTTGAGAGAAGAGAAGACCTGACCCACTTGTGGGATATTTACTGGCCGATATTTTATAAAAAATACTTATAATTAAATTAATGACACGCACACACACAAAAACAAAATCATTGGTGTTTTTGAAACTATACATACAAATTTAAATGATGTAAATACAATCTACAGTTTATCCCACTTATTTCTCATAACATGAACCGTACTCGTTTAAATTATTAAGTTACGTTCAAGGCAACAACTAGCCGCTTAAGTCACAAGTTGGCCGGTTAAGTTGAACTAACTATAACTGTTTCACACTGATCCTTGTAAACCAGTTAAGTATTAAGCTTATCGTTAACACGAATAACCGGTACTTTGGAATTATATTTTTGACAGTATTATGTATTGACTCTTGATAAAAACATTATAAGCACCCAAATCAAACAGAACCCATAACGGTGAACTGTTTATGGCGTTTTTAATGAAAGTATAACGAAAGTATGTCCCCCAAAGAAACGGAGTAGGTACGCTAGTTTTTTAGTGGGTATTCCGGCGCACTAAGCACGCTAAACGCTCTGAGCACCGGCGAGTTCTACATACAAACCGATGTGGGTTCCAACGCGAAAAGGCCATCATTATCGAAGTTCATTTTATATTTGGTTAACTAAAATAGCAAATATCTGCAGATTCTGAATACCTATGTAAAAATCCCTGGCAAAATTACATATATACTACCTTTATAGCACCACCAAAATCAAAATATTCTCTAGTCGAGTACACTCATAAAAGCACTTTTGAATTGTGTTTCTGTATTTAATTAAAAGCTAAGCTACAACCCGTTTCAGAATTAAGATTCTACGAATAATGAGCAGTAAATAACTCGGTTATAGTTATTCGTTTCAACCAATTTACGTAGGTATGTTAATAAAATATAATAAAATTGATTATTTGTCCTGTATGAAAAACAACGAATACCTACCACACTTTTTTTCATATTCTTGTATCCTATTCATCGATATAAGAATATATATATGATAAAAGCGTGGAGGTGTTCGTTATATCTATGTTTTCTTCATTCGAAATTCAAGCATTTTTGCAGAAATTATCTCAATTTCGGATTTTTTTTTTCATTTCCAATTAATGTCATCATCATAAATCTTGACTTTTATATCAATATTATATCAATATTGTTCATACAAACATCTCTTTAGATTTATCAGTAGAGATATTGAGAAGGAGCATATATTTATATCTATGACTTTTTTACTTAATAAAACTTCACATCATATATTATGAGACAATTCATTTATCTTTTATATAATTGTTGTCAACAGATACTTTAAATTACATATATAAAATATAAGCTATGAAGTCGAAACCGGAAAAGAAGCGTTCAACTTCAACAGAAAAAGTTAAAAACTTGTTAAATCTTAAGCTTTATGTTAAGCTCTAAGTTTAGATTAAGAAATATGTTTAATATTTTTTTTTCTATTTTATAAAAGAATACGCTTGAGTGAACCTCTTTGAATACTTTTTAAAAAAAATATTTTCATTCCCACAGCATTTTAACTAAAGTTGGATGTCTAAGCTGATTACGAAAAGTTGCTAGTTTTTATTTCAAAACAGTACAGCTGATTATTTCTATTAAAAGCAACCTAATGCAGTTATGTAATACTATGTAATCAATTCGTGGTTCGTACATATGCCACTTTTGTTTACAGGCTTTAATGAGCTTTGAATATAAAAATAGAGTTCATAATCCAAAGAGTATATTTTACTGGTGGTAGGGCTTTGTGCAAGCTCTTCTGGGTAGCTAGCACCTACTCATCAGATATTCTATCGCAAGCAGTACTTGGTATTTTTGTGTTCTGGTTTGAAGGGTGAGTGAGCCAGTGTAATTACAGGCACAAGGGATATAACATGTTAGTTCTTAAGGTTGGTGGTGCAATGGCGATGTAAGCGATGGTTAACATTTCTTACAATGCGTATGTATATGGGCGTTGGTGACCACTTACCATCTGGTGGCCCATATGCTCGGCCAACTACCTATTCTTGAATTAAAAAAAAATTCTGGATGATTACACCAAGTTCATTAAATTTAAGCAAGAACTCTAAGACGATTGATGTTCAAACTGTTTGACCTTGCAAAGTTTCATACAAATTTCAGGCATTTCACGATTTTGTTCTGAGGTGAGTTTTTAATTTGTTCTTCTGGAATAATTCTACTCATTCAATAATTACTTCTGCAACACTTCAATTGCCTTTATTCCATTTGTTTGTGGGAGGCGCTGTAAGTAAACTGTATAAAAAGGATTTGGCGTAATTTCACGGCCTGGCTGATGTTAATTATCTTTGGAAATTCTTTGGATGGTGGATTGGTTCCCCACCATCATAAGGCTTACGTTCTTGATTGATGGTTAGTAAGCTCTTACGACACCCACGGGAGGCAGTAGGATGGATATCTTCTCCTCTATGACAACTAAGCCTCTTGTCTTGTAAAAACGTTTTTATGATGAATATTTAATCTACAAATTAGTAACAGCTCTGATCAGGCAACTTCAAAGACTCTCATCAGGCAAATGATTCATTGCAAAGATATTTTGCAATATAATAATTAAGCACATGAAAACTATGTCTAGCTTTCCCTTATTTGAACCTATCTTCAATTAAGATACGAATATTTTATCTATCCGGCTATATGTGCTCATCTACATAAAATCTTCTATTTTATTTTAATAATATATGTTTATACCATACTTAG
This sequence comes from Nymphalis io, assembly GCF_905147045.1. Lineage (NCBI taxonomy): Eukaryota > Metazoa > Arthropoda > Insecta > Lepidoptera > Nymphalidae > Nymphalis > Nymphalis io. Next base: position 12,840,602 of record NC_065898.1, on the reverse strand, counting down.
GATTTAAATTGCATACTATTAAACCATTATCAAACCTCCAAAGAATATAAAGTAGTTGATCATTAATATAGACAAAGCCGAGGGCAACCGATACTAAATTATAGTTACCATCGAAACGTCCTTTCCAGGGCAATAATTGTGAATCAAAGAGCCAATATGTCGGACGCAAAATAAGCGTTTACGATTCGTATAACGATGCCCGCTTAATTTTGATTGGCGAACCGCCCGCGGTGATTGAGGCGATTTTTTCAAATTACAATACTGAAAAAGTTTCTGTAACATTTATTATTGTGTCAAGCCATCTGTTTAAAATTTTACACTCTTCTATAATTAAAAGATTGTTCATAAAGATACTTGAACAGTTCATCACCTATTTTTTTATGCACAAGTGACGTCACTCCTACATCCCATGGTCGGAAGTGAATAGACGATGAAAGTAGATTTAAATCCTTGATCGCTAATATATCTATGTGAAGATACTCACTTACAAACAAATCAAATCATTTTTTTTTTTCAAATAGACTCTGACATGTAATTATGAATCTTCAAGCGCTACCGCCGCTTCGGATTGTGAATTCTACCGAGAGGCAACTATCGAGTTTCTTGCCAGTTGCAAGAAACTCGATAGTTGCTAGCAACAATTTGAATCAAGTATTCCATTTGCAACTCAGTCAGAATTGTTGTGAAAAATACTTAATATTATAGCGCTTACTGCTTCATTCATAATGATTCAACGAAATGTATATAATAACATCATTCTGAGCTCTTTAAAAAATGTTTCATTAACATTTAAGGACACTGACATATACAACAGCTACCATTATTTTATAGAGGTGCACGTCAAAAATTTAAATGGTGGAATAATCGTTTTGAGCGAATAAACAAAAATTGTTGTCGTAAAAATAAGTTTTACATGTGTAACGTAAGTGCGGTGAAATTATATGCAGGGTAGTTGTAGACGAACGTTTATTCTTACAAACACTTATTTTTCTTTACTGTATAACAAAAAGTAGAACTTCTTGAAGACTAATGCTTTTTCATCTAGTTATATATCATATAACTTCCTAACCAAACCTTTTAGAGCGCGCAATCTGTTTTAGGCTTCATACGCACTTTCCATCAGAAATAATTTTATAGCTCGTCCATAATATTTAAATATGTATGGTATAGTAACAGCCCGTGAATGTCCCACTGCTGGGCTAAGGCCTCCTCTCCCTTTTGAGAAGAAGGTTTGGAGCTTATGCCACCACGCTGCTCCAATGCGGGTTGGTAGAATACACATGTGGCATAATTTCAATGAAATGAGACACATGCAGGTTTCTTCACGATGTTTTCCTTTACTGTCAAGCACGAGATGAATAATAAACAATTATTTTAAATTAAGCACATGAATATTCAGTGGTGCTTGCCCGGGTTTGAACCCACGATCATCGGTTAATATTCACGCGTTCTAACCACTGGGACACCTCGGGTTTTTTTTAATGATAATTATTATATTTCAGTTACAGATCTTAATCATACTAATCTTCTACGGAATTTATACCGAAAATTTGTATTGTATTGAGTTAACGGTCTTATTTTTTTTCCTTCTATTAAATACAGGGAAGTTTTCATTTATTATCATTTTACAAGAAGAGCAATTACAACATACGTCATCAGCAAGTCGTAAAACTTCTTGTCTTACAATTTTAAATAATACTTAATATCAGATAAATATAGGAAATAAGTCAATATTTATGTATTTCAAGGACACGGGAGCTTCAGGAGTGGCGTTTCAATAAAGCCAACCCACAGACTCCACCTGGAGCCAGCGGTCCACAGCCGGCGACGTGATTTCAATATTTCGCTCTATGATGAACCGTAGTCCTCAATAAATAACGTTAGTGAAGCTCGATTATATATTGTAGAGATTTACGGCCATTTAGTTGAGAAATAAATAATGAGATCAGTAAAGAATATTAGTATATGCGACTTCAATAAAATGTAACTTCTAATATCGCTATTGAAGACTAATCGATTGATTTTATTCTAATTAAGATTTGTTAAACAGTGCTCAATTATTTATATTTTAATTTTATGTATATAAAAACATTGGCAGGCCAATTGGCGCGGGGGTGGATGTCAGTCACCTCCATGTGGTGCACCCTGGGCAACGGGGTCAATCAACAATCCGATGTTTTTCCGGATTGCTTGTCGTCCGCGGCTGAGACTGACGCGGCGGTAGTGTCGCGGGCCGCTCCTAGGATTTCTCTGTTGCGCAGAGTGGACCAGCGAGCGGCTTCGTGGCAAATAGAAGGACTCCGGGGTCCTTATGGGCCGCCGGAGGGAGAGAGAGGAGGAGTTGGTCTCCCGGGTCCTTTCGGGATGCCGGAGACTGAAGGAGATGTAGAAGGAGGAAGGAGAGGCGGGTTCGCCCAGTTTCGGTGTCGATACTGGGTGGACAGACTTCGGTCACCGCCTTCTCAAACTCGTTACCCCATCCAGGCGTCAACCTGTGGTGGGACCGAGGGCCTTGCCTTCACCGGCCGGGCCAAGAGGAGAAAACCTCAATAAAAAACAACCGGTGGGTCGCTCACCCAAAGCGACGGCCGCAGGCGGGGTCGCGGTGGTGAGCTAACGCGTTCCTGTAACCCCGCCACCATGCGGTGAGACGGAAACGAGGAGGTTTTAGTGGGTAGGACGGTGGCCTTCTGCCCCGTGAGTCCCACATACCCGTCCCGGTCGTGTCCGGGCGGGAGGCGTAAATGCCTTTCCTCCTCGAAAAAAAAAAAAAGGCCGGTTGGCGCGGTTGGTAGATACTTGCCTTTCACGCTGAAGGTTGTGGGTTCAATTCCCACCCAGGACAGACATCTGTGTGCATGATCATGTCTGTTTGTCCTGAGTCTGGATGTAATTATCTATATAAGTATGTATTTACAAAAGAAAAGTAGTATATGTAGTATATCAGTTGTCTGGTTTCCATAGTACAAGTTCTGGTTAGTTTGAGATAAGATGGCCGTGAGTGAATAATGTCCCAGGATATTAATACATAAGTACCAAATATTTATCTGTATTTTTATGAAGTTATTTTTTTGTGTAATTGAAGTATTTTTTGTTCGTCTTTTTCATATCAACGAACACCCTAAACCATCTAAGAATAGCAAGTATGCTATTTGATATTATAGCAATCTGTTACTCGATACTGATTTTTATAAACACACATAAAATATATAATAAACAAATATACCTACTTTATTTATCGTTGTATCTTATGAACTTCTGAATCATTATTAAATGCAACGTTAAAATAACCGCGCGTTTAAAACGCCAGTCTACACATCGTTTGTTTTACCGTTTTGCAATTAAGCCGGCTGAGTGGTGGATTGTCGCGAGAGGAGATTGTTTTTGTTTTCACAGCCCTCCGTGATGTAAGTGAGAGGATAGTAGGGATTCCCTAGATATGACGGAAGGTTTTCAACGTACGAGTTTAAATACAAAAAAAATGTTATGTCCCTGTGCTATGTTTCTAGTTTGAATGCTAAATTGACCTAAATTATAACGATGTTAATGAAGATGTATGCCGTCGGTTAATACCTTTGTTAAATTCAAATATCGAGTGTTTTTTTTTTTTATATATCATTAAAACTAAAATAGAATTACTGGTGGTAGGGCTTTGTGCAAGCTCGTCTGGGTAGGTACCACCCACTCATCAGATATTCTACCGCAAAACAGCAATACTTGATATTGTTTTGTTCCGGTTTGAAGGGTGAGTGAGCCAGTGTAATTACAGGCACAAGGGACATAAAATCTTAGTTCCCAAGGTTGGTGGCGCATTGGATATGTAAGCGATGGTTGACATTTCTTACAATGCTAATGTCTAAGAGCGTTGGTGACCACTTACCATCAGGTGGCCCATATGCTCGTCCGCCTTCCTATTCTATAAAAAAAAAAAGACTCATTTTTGAGAACCTACTATATATATATATATATATATATATATATATATATATATATATATATTATTATTATTATATTATATAATAAATGAGTATGTATGTTAGTATATTACATATTTTTATTAAGCTTCCGATAAATTTTAAGTATAAGTTTTTCGCACACTATGCCCGATTAATGATCTTGGCAAGAAAAAAAAATAAATATTTCTCTTTACAGAGGTTGCCCGGAAGAGATCACTGTAAGTGATAAGGCCGCCTTTGCATACTATATGTACTGCTTGTTATTATATGTTTGTAAATTGTATGCAATAAAGAATTAATAAATAAAATAAATACACTTATGGCGCGAATACATATATCAGATATTCACAGTTTTTCATGCACTTTAACATTTTAGCACTCACACATGCACGTATGCGTACACATAATTATAATATAAGCACTAAACCAACGAGCTAAATTAAACAATTAAATAGACAAAATATATCACCATTTCGAAATTCAACCAGTTTAAATCCTAAACAAGATGCGTTATAATCAAAACGATTTCCGTCAATACGCCAGAACAATAATAATAATTGAACAATGAACGTGGTTCTAATTTCAACATAATTATGACATCGCTAAATTCATGACCATCCCGCTTGGGCGCATCACAAAAGACCTAATTGCTATCACGTAATTTCTATTGCTATAGCGATGATTTTATCCTCTTACATATTTTGTATTTACCCTCTTACTAATAAACGTTGTATAGCGATTGTGTTATAAGTTACTTTGTCCTTTCTTTCGAATGTCAAATTTCTAATGATAGAAAGAGATAAATATGTGTAAAGCTGCTTGAATTAAAAAATATACAACTTATTAACAATTGACCTAGTGATTAGTTGAACAATGCTTTGTCTTCTTCTTTCGAATGTCAATTCAATAATATTAGAAAAAGCGAAATCTGTGGTTTCACAGCCACTAAGCAACCTTTATAAATAAGGCCGAATATTTTTAAAATCTTTACACGAACTCGTAGATACTCTCTTGTAATTTCACACCGCTTAGATCAAACTGCTGTTCTTTGCTTGCAAAATTGCTGAAAAAAATATATAGCTCGATCGAATGTTTTGAAATTATAAATAATAATTACAACTAATAATATCCTGGGACATTATTCACACACGGCTATCCGATTCCAAACTAAGCAGAGCTTGTGCTATGGAAACCAGACAACTGATATATTACATATACTACCTTTCTTTTGTAAATACATACATATATAGATATATTTTTTTAATTTCCTGGGACATTTTTCACACTCGGCCATCTGATCCCAAATTAAGCTTGTACAGAGCTTTTACTATGGAAATCAGACAACTGATATACTTCACATACTACTTTTCTTTTGTAAATACATACTTATATAGATAATTACACCCAGACTCAGGACAAATAGACATGTTCATGCACACAAATGTCCGTCCTTGGTGGGAATCGAACCCACAGTCTTCGGCGTGAAAATATCTACCAACCACGCCCATCGGCCCGTCAAATATATAATAATATGGAATTACCAATAGAAGTTCATCTTCAGCATTCGTTTCTCCATTATGGATAATTCGTGCATTGAACTGAATAAAACTAGTAATTTTAATCAAGCGACAATTATTTTCGCTATGAGGGTGCATGTCACGTTAAGCTATATAACCCCTCCCTAATAACGACATTTAAGAATCCATTCTTTATAATTGTATAAATGTCTACGGCTTAAAATTAGAATTATTTCATGTCAAAAAGGTTTGTGTAAAAAGTTTTAATATAATATTTTTATAAAACCTAATTTAATTATGGAAATATAGGAGGTGTAAGATGGAGGAATTTATTAGACCAGAATAACTTTTAAAATACATATATCTCTAAAATTTTATCGTAATCCATTCATACATAATGACTGGTTTCCACAAATCTATAAAGTGTTATACCGTAACAACCGTAACAGCCTGTGAATGTCCCACTGCTGGGCTAAAGGCCTCCTCTCCTCTTTTTGATGAGAAGGTTTGGAGCTTATTCCACCACGCTGCTCCAATGCGGGTTGGTAGAATATATGTTATACATTTATAGTTTATGTACAGTAAAAACTTACAAGCCCTTGTAACAAAACATATGATAACATTTACAGTTATTTTCTTATGTTATAAGTACGCAAATAGACCACTTGATGGTAAGTAGTCACCACAAACATTGGCAATATAAAGTATTTTAACCATTCCTTACATCGTCAATGCGCCACCTTGGGAACTAACATGTTATGTACCTTGTGCCTGCAGTTACACTGGGTCACTCACCCTTCAAACCTAGATTATCTTATAAGTGGGTAGTACCTTTCCAAACGGACTTGCACAAAGCCCTTCCATTTAACATGTTTAGTTTTTGATAAAATGAATGTAAAACTTCAGTAATATGAAACAATCGATCGTTGCGGTACACTGGTTTGCTTATGTAACGGGTTTGGTATCTTGTAATTGACAAACATTTGTTGCTCAAAAAAAAAACAAATGTATGTTCAATTTGATTGCGATCTGTTCAGACGCCTTAAATCGCTTTCAATATAGCAGTAGATCGACTTAAGATTAGGAATATTAGTGTATTTATTTTAAAATGTGTTTGTGAAAAATTGTATCCAATTTGTTTATTACCAGATATTCGGAACTGGTGTAAGCTTTTTATCTATATTCTTCTGTATTGTAAAATAACGTAAAAAACATGCGTGTACTTGAATAAAGTATATTTTTATTTCTGTTTTGTAAAATGTTTTTTCCTCCTTGGCTTGCCGCAGTCAGGTACAGAATTCGAAGCTATTCAATGCTCTTCAAATGTTTTCGATCTATTTAGTAATTCACAACGAGTTTTAAACTGACTCCTGGCCGCGAGCCAAACTTAACTTGAAATTGATCTTTGACTTCACAAAACTTAGTGATCCTAAGTTAAGCTTGATAGTGATTTTTTTTTACTTAAATATTTCGTTCTAATTGTTTTTGTATGAAAAACGATCTTAATAGTTTGTGAAATAATTATATTATTTAAAATGATATCTTGCATTTAGAATCATGGCTTATGTATGCGTAATATATTTTATATAATACTACAAAAGGTAAGGGATAAACTTGGAGAGCTTCAAAATTATTATAAATGATTATTATTTTTGGCATATACAAGTAGTTAATATCATTTTCCCACGCTCCTACCCACTACTCAATAAGCGCTATTTAATTTTCAAATATGTACTTAAGAGTGGTACCTATGTACATACATCATTATAGTATAACTGCCTTCTTGGTCTATTGGCTAGATATAAAGCCGCTGATCCGGAGGTCCTGTGTTCAATTTCCAGGTCGGCCAATAAAAAAGTTATTGGGTTTTTCTGTCAGAAAATTCTCAGTAGTAGCCCGGGGTCTGGAAGTTGAAAGTGTATACACTCCCGTGCGTCGGAAAGCATGTAAAGCCCTTGGTCCTGTGCCTGAACTCTTTCTGGTCGTGTCAGATTTCCGACCCAACGGATTATGAGAGTGAAGGAATAGATAATCCACCTGTATTTGCGCACACACTCGTGCACTGTAATATATCCTGCACAGTTGGCTATTCTCTCTTAAGATCGCCGAAATCGGTCTGGAGGACCTTATTATAGTAAAACCTCTCCATAAGTATATATACTAAAATTATAAAAAAACAGCAGTGTAATATTTATAACAACCCCACAAACACACAGAAATACATCATTAAATTATAAAGACGCTGTATTAATCCGATAAATGTGTGTCAACGATGACTAATCAAACTTTCATTCAATTATAGGTTCCGTAGATTTTTCTCTATTACTGCATTCCGATAGCTAACGTCTATGCATTACAGAAGCTGCATCGAGTTCCATTTATTTTCATTTATTAAATCCGACTAGCGTTGCTTCGTATATCCAACTTAGTGACAGTTTTATCTGTTTACAGCTTTAAAAAACCTTTTTTTTTTAATTTGGCTTTTATTTATTCTATGTACTCAAAATAAATAAGATCTATGACACTAAATTCTATTGTTACTTTCGCCGTTGTGAAAAATGTTGGTTGTTCATTATATTATAAATAAATACTTCATTAATTTTGATTTGACGAGCCGGTTGGCGTGGTTGGTAGATATTTGCCTTTCACGCCGAAGATTTTGGGTTTGATTCCCACCAAGGACAGATATTTGTGTGCATTAATATATCTGTTTGTCCTGAGTCTGGGTGTAATTATCTATATAAGTATCTATTTACAAAAGAAAAGTAGTATATGTAGTATATCAGTTGTCTGGTTTCCATAGTACAAGTTCTGGTTAGTTTGAGATCAGATGGCCGTGAGTGAATAATGTCCCAGGATATTATTATTATTAATTGTATCAGATATTACGGTGACGACAAAACGACATGGTAGTTAGAATAAGTTAATCTTCATGGACGATTCTGGGTTTAAATAGTCTAAGATGTGCTTATATTTAAGAAACCTGCATGTTGGCAATGAAATTTTGCTACATGTATCCAGATATCTTATTGAACCAATTTGAGTGAGCAGCGGCTTTGAGCTGCGTGGTGAACTAAATACCTCCCAACATGAAGAGGAGGTCTTTACCCAGCAGTGGGACAGTTACAGGCTACATTTTTTTTTAATTAACCTTGTTAGAATATCGATCAAAAATTATTTTTCAATAATAAAAAAAAAGAATTACATTATTTAAAATATTACCAAATATTATCAAACAAACTTATAAAATAAAGTTAAATACACGTGCATATGTTAAATAGATTAATTAAAAGACACATATGGAGTCTAAGCACGAAAATTTCTAAACATTTCTCTCGGAACTTCACCTATTTACGATGAGCGGTATTTTACATTGTGGCATAGTTTGGTTGTCGGTATATACATACATGTGTACGTATGTTTGTTACCGCGTTACCTCACAGTTAACAGGTGTAGAAGCATTTCCTAAATTACCTCAAAATACACTCCGCACGTGTTTTCCTTACAAGCGTATAATACACAGGTATATCGTTTCAGTTTTCGTAACCCGATATTAACTTACTTAGTAAGTTAAGTTTATTGTTATCAACGGAAGAATTATATTTGAAAAGCTGTTTTGCTGTTTGTTATGTTTTAAATTTTTAAGTTAAATAAATAAAAAAATTATAGATCTGAATAGAAAATATTGGTAATGAAAATGTACGGTGGAGCTCAACGGCTGAAAGTCTCAGGTTCGATTACGACCCCGAACCTTCTTCATTGATATAGATTGATACATTTACTAGAAGTTTTACTATTAATAAAATACTTTACGTTACACACGTTTTATTGAAATTTTACATGAAAAATATTACATTTAAATTCGACCTTGATAAGCTACATCGCGTCCAACGATTTCTCTCCAACGAAAAAGATAATAAGCTTAAAATCTTCACCTATTTTTATAACCCGGTGACATTTTAGATATAAAAGAGGACGGGTATATATAATTCCGAGTAAAAGAAAGGGATGTCGAATACATTACAAATGCCCAATCGTCGGGTAATAGAAATTCCGGAGGCCGCGAATCAAACGGTATTGTTATTCTAAGCGTGGTAATTTTAGCTTGTATAGAAGAATTTACATTTATATGAAGAAATCGCTCAACTTGGTAGACTGCCTACCGCGAGGCATTCCTTTGAAAACTTCGCCGATGGTTCACAATCTTTCAATCTACGAGATTCAATAAAAAATAATAAAATAGACATTGTCGTATACAATTCGTATGCTTTTATTAGATAATACATACAAGTATTAAGATTATTGATGTATTGGATTATTACTGAGAGCTAATGATTATTGGTTCACACTGAAGAATCTACCAGTCCGATTTTTTTTTTTTTTATAGAAAAGGAAGGCGGACGAGCATATGGGCCACCTGATGGTAAGTGGTCACCAACGCTCTTAGACATTGGCATTGTAAGAAATGTCAAACATCGCTTACATATCCAATGCGCCACCAACCTTGGGAACTAAGATTTTATGTCCCTTGTGCCTGTAATTACACTGGCTCACTCACCCTTCAAACCGGAACACAACAATATCAAGTATTGCTGTTTTGCGGTAGAATATCTGATGAGTGGGTGGTACCTACCCAGACGAGCTTGCACAAAGCCCTACCACCAGTGAAAGTGATTTGAAGAAAGTATTTTCGAATTAGATGGGCCTCTTATTGAAAAAGGCTACGACTCACTGGGGTTGACAGTAAAGCTTGTGAAACTGCGTGGAACAACTATTAACATTTATACACTTAATTTTTTTTAATACTAACTCAAATATATATATAGTGAATGATTACTTTAAATATGTACTAAGTAAAATATAAATATAAATAAACACATCAGTACAGTTCAGTAACAGCCTGTGAATGTCCCACTGCTGGGCTAAGGCCTTCTCTACCTTTTTGAGGAGTAGGTTTGGAGCCTATTCCACAACACTGCTCCGATGCGGGTTGATGGAATACACATGTTGCAGAATTTCAGTGGAATTAGACACATGCAGGTTTCCTCACGGTGTTGTGTGTGTTGTGAAATGAATTATAATAAGAAATTAAGCACTTGAAAATTCAGTGGTGCTTGCCCGGGTTGAACCCACGATCATCGGTTAAGATTCATGCGTTCTTACATAATATAAACACATAACGAACTAAATAATACTATACGTAAGAATAATCAAGCATTTTTTTATGTACTTTAACCGTCAGTTTAATCGAACAGTTCCAGTCATAATATATTATTAATTTAATACATAGTGTCCCAATGAAATTAATATATATTTTGAAATTTTACATCAAAGACAATATTCATAAAACCACAATTCAACTACAAGTAGTTGAAACTAGGAGACTACGAGCGAAGTACTAACAAGGACTTACAAACAGAAACGTCTACCACCTCAAAAGAACTTTGAACAAAGTATTCATCGTATAACACGAAGTAGGAGAGAAAATGTTTTTGTCAAATGCAAGTAAAGAAGATGCAAGATGATACATTATATGCATTTTTCAGATAAGAAGTAAAGAGTTATTTATTTATTTATTTACAAAATATAAGTAAACATTACAGGTTTAACCTAAAGCATTTACTTATTTAATTAATACACTTATTCCTTAATCATTATTGTTTGTATGTATTCCGCTGCCGTTTTGCGAAATTCATCAGGTGATGAGTCAAACAAGTCGATAATATAGATAGTTAAAAATTTATGATTTTTTTTACTTAATTTACGCAAATAGACGACTTAATAGGATTGTACAACCAGAGTGGTCACCGTCGTTAATGGCCATTGGTAAGATGTATAAATACCTTTTATAATAATAGATAAATAAAGATATAATGCCCCTTGTATTTAATACTCCACTGGCTCATGTACCTTTTAAAATGATCAATATTATAAATGCGAATGTAATTTTGTTTATTTCTTACGCTTTTACGTACTACTTACAACCCATCCGACCGACCGTGCAAACGATCATCCGTACCCGTACCGTAACAGCCTGTGAATGTCCCACTGCTGGGCTAAAGGCCTCCTCTCCCTTTTTGAGGAGAAGGTTTGGAGCTTATTCCACCACGCTGCTCCAGTGCCGGTTGATGGAATACACATGTGGTAGAAATTCAGTGAAATTGTACACATGCAGTACAACCGATCATCAGCAAATTTCAATTCACATTTCTTTTGATCTACTTAGTTTAAAGGACGATATTACATATATCCTTCTTCGTACATAGTATATCTAAATATGAAAAGGTGCTTCCACACCATATAATATGAAATAGACATGTATTACTAAGCGGATGATGTAATTGATAGGGTATGCCAAGTTGGGAGGGGGGAAAAGGTTACATATGTTGAAATATTAATGACTAACTTATAAGGCCGCATTCCACAATCCTTGGTTAAAATCCCGGATCCAATCATTATGTTCAGAAATTTTGAATAGTAGGCAGACATTTTAAAAATTGGCTGTATCTACATATTCGTGCTTTGGAAAGCGCCTAAATTCGGTTATATCGGATTGCCTTCCCATCGGATTATAAGAGTGAGTAATTTAAAAGAACCCTTGTATTTGTGCACACACTCGTTTCGCATAATGTTTTCTAGGCAGTTGGCTTGTCTCTGATAAGATAGTCTGCCGTAACTGAAGTCAATCAGGCATTATCATTGCATCCTTATTGCTTGAAGTAATTATACGAATGATAATATATTTTAATATTCAGGTGAATAGAATATAACAGATAGAAGAAAATACATTAAACAATTCCAATGCAAATCAAAATCATAAATTGACTCTCTGAAAATTTTAATAAAAAAACAGCAAAACAACCCGTTCCAAGCCTATTAAGATCTTTTCACGTCACGATGAATCCTGTCACAGCAAAATGTTCTTTATGACCATCAGATAAGGGTCGTGTAACCACTAAACGTTGTATTGTTGGAATACAATAGGACGGTACCACAAAGCGATACGAACAATATGGAATGACCCTGCTTTGTCTCCGCGGACTAATGAAGTTTTTGTCTGCTAAAATTATGTTCCTCGTATGAGATATTCATTAGGATTTTGACTTACACACGGAAAATTAAAATCTGGGCTCATGTTTTGACTTTTACACAACATATAAATGAAAACAATATAGTTATAATATTTCTTTGTAACAGCTGGACAGCCATATTGGTCTCCTGATGGTAAGTAATCACCAGCGCCCATAGACGTTGGCTGACTCACTCACCCTTCCAACTCAAACACAACAATACTAAGGATTGCGGTTTGTGGGTAGAATTTTCTGGAATTAGAGATTCATGGAAGCCTGTTTAGCGAGGCACAACTTGACTATCCCTTATTCTTATAAGCTAAAGCTTTTCAGTTAAAAGGAACGAAGCCAATATAATTACAGACACAATTAAATTAACTAAAAAACGGCTCATTGACAGAGTAAAGATCTGATGCATTTTTCAGTGGCCAGCGCCAGTGTCTATGAAACGATGGTTATAAATTTTTGGAAATAAATAATATAGGATATAACTTAACTACATAACCTTTATTCTATTAATACGGATTTTGCTAACATAGAATTACAAAGACAGAACAATTAAGTAGTTCTATGAATGCACGTACAAGTATGATGGACTTAGATATATAACACAAACGATGTCGTTTCATACCAAAGCTATCAAGGCATTATTTCATAATTTACATGTGTTCGCGCAGTTGTTGAAATTTGAACACAACCATATTTTTTTTTTTTTTTAATTAATGAGTCAATTTTATTTAAAATAAGATTAAAGCTTGATAGTTATTACTAAACAAAAAATAATCAGTTGAAAACAGAGAAGAAAAAGTTACTGAACTATTTTGTCTTCACCTATTTGTATAATTAGATTATTTTTATTTAATTTTATTCATTTTCATAATCAATTAATTTAAACGGATAAAGTATATAAATAATTATTGTTGTTTAGATAATTTATAATGTTACTTAATGTTAATGTTACTTAATTTATATTAAGGATGACAATAATTTTCTGTTAATTATTATTCATTTATTAATTATCGTAGTTTAGTAGTTTTTTAATTTTATTGATGATATTAATGAGCATGTACAAATGTTTAGGAATTAATGTAGCTTAAAATTGTATAAGTTCGTAATATTAATGAATGTTCTGATTGTATTATATACATAAATATATAAATAAAAACATAAGCTAAAACAAAAAAACTGAATATATCAAGTGATTACTTTAAAAATAGGTAATTGACCGTAACATTTCCATTTTCAATTAGTAAACCACCATCTTGGATTTCGTCTTTAACCACCAACAATTAACCTAATCAAAAGTTACAAGGGTGGTAGATGTAATAAGACTTATTTTAATAAAGGTTAAAACGACCCCAAGCTTATTTAGGTTAACCTGCGTCACGTGTCGAAGGGATGAAGGGCCATAAAATAATATCCCATCAGCCATATGCAACAGCCCTTATTTACTGGGGTTGTAATTACCTTCATTTGTTTTTGTTTGCTTTTCTGATTGATAGTGTGTTTTGTGATAAGAAATTCGAATTAATTTAAATATAATTCAAGAAATATAAATTACATGGAAGTTTAATCAAACAAATATTTTAACGTTTTAATCAAACATAATATTTAAATATTTTAATTTTAAAATGATTATAATATTTTATGATTGCTAGCTTTGCGTTATTAAATATACAGCATACATGCTATGATGCAAGTAAAGTAATGTAACGGCCTCATCTCCTCTCCTTGACGAGAAGGTTTAGAACTTATTCCATCTCGCTGTTACAGAGGGTGTGTATGTTGCACATGTGATTGAAAACGAGTCATACTGATCACCTTACAATTTCCTCCTTCACCAGGGATCATGAAATAAATTATAAACTCGGTGCTTGCCTGGGTTTGAACCGGCAATCTTCGATTAGGGATGGGCTTTCTCGGCTACCTACGACTTGAAATTATATTTGCTTGAGGTTAACCGGTACTACTGACTGTATTATTTTTAAAATGAAACTACCGTACGTGTACTGTTGGTACATATTCGATAGCTTTATTGTTCTCTTCTAATTTTAATATAGGCCAAGACTTATTAAGTATATAATAAATAACTGAAGCGCGATTTAAAAGAAAACTAGCGCCATCTATTAACGAAAAGTAATATTAAACGAACATTCGATAGACCAAACCACATGGTCTTCAATAATATTTATATCTATAACCTATTAATAAGCAATTTTTAGAAAACCTTTATAACACAATAGACGAAGAAACTGAAGGACTATATTATATAAACATAAAGTCCACGAGCTAATATTTTATTAACATTTATACTATCTAAATAAAATACTTAAAATAAATCTAAGATCCATGTTCAAACTCATCTGCTAGTTAAAAGTATTTTCTACCTTAAAGTTCGGTGTTTCTCAAAAGAAAATTTCTAAAAGACCCGAGCCGCGTTTCAGTGTACTTTTTTATGCAGTACCACGTATGACATCTCATCATATTAAAAAGCGCCTTTTTGTGTAACTTCGGACACTAAAAGGATGAAATATTCAAGAGTTTCTCTGCTGTATTTCATTCGAATTGCATTTAAAGTTTAAAAGGCTTGTTTCTTCTCGTATATTGTTCTGGTACTTTCTGCAGATCCAAAATGGCTCAGTAGATAGAATGTCTGGAACTTACGGACGCAGCTTTAAACCTGTTACCAATTTGACTTTTTGTTATCTGTACTTGCACAAGGAAGGCAAAGTCGAAATCACATATTTATCTACGAATGTATGCATATTGGTATGTATATATGTGTACATTATTCTTCTTATAATCAATATTTCTCTCGCACACCAAAAATTTTTTCTACAGCTACTGAAGTTGTCTGATAGAGAATTTCTAGCAATAAATCCGTCCTTTTCACAATATATCTTTTGTGTTGTACCATAAAGTATTAAATATACAAATAATTAATTAAATCCCAACAGTACTATAGTAATTAATGAAAGTATTATTAGAAAGGCCAAAATAAAAATTGGTCTTTGTACAAAATTGCAATTATATCCAAAATCATGTTCTTGGAAGAACAATAACAGGTCTCATATACAAGGTTTATATAATGACGATACACGGAATACAATATAATGTTTATCAATTACTGTCCACAATACTAATGCGTATTAGAATACAAGCCAATACCAAACCAGTCGTCTATGTGGAATGTGCCATTGTACACCAGAACAGCACATTTCAATTTAGGCTAACCGCGCGCCTAAGAGAGTGCAGGATTAAAGACCCGAATGAACGACGAGTTACTATATAATTCATTCAAATGGATGTGCTATATTTAAAATATATATATATTATGGCATCACCCCTACACGTTGCTTAGCGACTGTTTATTTATAACATAGATTTCGCTCTTTTTTTCATTATTAATTTTGCATTCGAAAGAAGAAGACACAGCATTCTTTGACTAATCATCTCCTACGCAAAGTTAATAAGTAATTGCAATAGTGTTTTCGTACATTTTCGTATGTATTAATTGTGTTATTATAATATGTGTAAGATTTATAATTATCTGTAATATACTCTCGTAATATAAAACGCGCAGACATGTGCAATTGTGCACCATAAATCAAAGCTATCTCCATTTCTGTAATATTTCGTACTTCCAAATTTCTGTACACTCTTGATATGTTAATTCGTTCACTGAATAAATAATTCATTCGTTAAGACGTATCGCTCAGCGACATTGTTATTCTCGTTTCACGAATTTGCAATTATTCTTCTTAACACTTTATCATAAGGTTCAATTTGGCGTGAAATTAATTAACATTCACGTAGGTTGAAACAGTGATTTATACATAGAAAATGAATCATTTCGGGCGTTATCGTCATGTTTTGTACTGAGATCGCAATTAGAAGGTGGTGGTTTAAAATGAATTGTCTTAGAATCGGTTGTGTATAATTCGTGAAATTTTAATGAGTTTTAAGGTATATTAACATTCTGATTTGGTGATAAAATATTAACACATTCGAAATAGATTATTGTATTTATCTTAAGCATATTTTGTTAACAAATGCGAGTTTTCGACTGAATTTTGATCGATAGAAATTTTGTACATACATATATATATCAGGTATTGATATAAGCATATAATATTACACCGGACCACGTCGGCTGCTTTGGCTTATCGTTAGACATTCGCTATGATCGAATGTGCGGGTTCAAATTTAGATGAGATGAAGTATAAAATATTTTTTAATCTATAATTATAATGTCAACATTAAATTAATCACGTTATATTTTTTTTAATGGGTAACATTTATGTACAATTATTGTTGCATTTCTAAATATCGATAATACAATTTTATTTTATCATAAATTATTAATTTCTTTTAACCTTTCCAGACACAATGACCCGGTAAAAAGTAAAATAGCGGGAAATGTGTAGGTTCAAAATGGCGCCAGTTGACATATTGGTGTGCTCTCTAGTACGACGTTGACGGAGCGCGCGGCGACGCGGCACCCATTTTGAAACGTTCGGATACTCTGTACTACAAAAAAGGTTACGTCTAATCATTTGGCCTGCAAGTTCTAATTTTATTAGAACCATTTGTATATTAAAATTAATTTAATCGTTTTTTTTATCTTTGAATGTTAAATTATAATTTAACTATTTATTTAATATTATTTATAAGGGTGAAATTCTGGTCGGGTTCAAAAAGTTTTTAATCAACAAATTCTCAGTAGCAGCAGAGATTTTGCGCCTCGGAATGTGCGTAAATCAGTTATGCCTGATCTATTTCCAGTCGAGTTGGATTTCTGACCGGTCGTTGAGAGAGTATGAGAATAGAGAGCAGTATATTAAATTTACATATTTATTAGATCACCAACCAAGTACACACAGATACATGATAGCACACAGTTCATAAAATAAAAAATAAAAAAGTGGTACCTCAATTACAGGTGATAACTGCATTAACAATAAAGCAACATATACATTATAGCACAAAAAAAAAACAAATAAAAGACAAATAAAAATTTCAAGTAACAATGAACAAAAATTTAATAAAGTAATATAAAAATAATAATGAAAAATAATATAGATAATTAAGTAATACTTATTAATGGCATTATGGACTTAAGTATATTCGAAATTTAAGTATATTGTTGGTAAAGATGTCTACATCCTTACCCATATTTACGCAATATTAGGTCCATATAATTCTATTTTTAGGTGAACTATGTCCTACGTTCGATAAAATATAATAAATCTGTGCAAAGTAACATTTTGTTTATAGTATATATTATACTATTTCTAATCAAACCAACCTCGCACCTCGGTTTATCTTAGAGTAAGTCACAGATCAAAATTTAACAGGCTCGAAATCGAAGGTCATTTACCAGTATCATGGCTGAGCTTCAATTAAACCAAAGCCTTGTATATCACCCAATATAATTATCCATAACAGTTATGGTAATTAATCCGAAGTTACAAATTATCGTCTCATATTAACGATTGTAAGACTAACGATTTGACTTTGATTATGCTATGAAGTATAAGAGATATAATACTATTGTGTCTCACAGTTGTGTAGCTTGACTATTTAATTTTGCCTATTAATAATTTTTAGTGTAAATAAAACACAGATGTAGCTATACTGTTAAAAAAAAATAAACAAAAAGGCTTACGTATTAGCTTAGTATTTACTACGAGTTATTGAATACACCTTTGGCAGAATTATATATAATATTACATCTTAAATATATAAAATTTGATACTTGATAAGTGGTCACCACCGCCCAAAACACTTGAGCTGTAAGAAATATTAACTATTCCTTACATTGACAATGCGCCACCAACCTTGGGAACAAAGATGTTATGTCCCTTATGTAGTTACACTAGCTCACTTATTCCGCAAAGCGGAAAACAACAAAACCGAGTATTGTTGCTTGCCGAATATATTATGAGTGGGTGGTACACACTCAAGGGCTTGCTTAAAGCCCTAACCAAGTTAACACATACATGTTAGTATATAAATTAAAATACAATCAATTAAACGATGGATCAGAAATTTGTAACGAATTTGCCTTGTATTTTGCTTCTGTTTACACAGAATCTCAAAGTTCTTATACATTACCATCTTATAGTAATCAATGTAAACATGACTTTGGAGCGTTCACTAATTTTGTAATATCGCGAAGACAGATTTATCAATACTTAAAAAGACTTGATACAACTAAAGGGACAGGTTATGATAATATCCCTCCTATATTTATTTCTAAATGTGCATGGGTACTAAGTTTCCCTTTATATTTATTATACAACGAATCACTTCGCTCAGGTGTTTTTCCCGATAAGTGGAAAATAGCTAGGATCGTACCAGTATATAAGTCCAAGGGTAGTGAGTGCATTGAGAATTATAGACCGATTTCCATACTTTCCACTTTTGCCAAAGTATTTGAAGCAATAGTTTACCCATATCTAGAATGTCATGTAAAGCAAATGAATAATAATAACCAGCATGGCTTTATAAAGGGTCGATCTACAACATCAAATCTTGTTTCGTACAGTGAATTCATTGTGCCAGCTATTGATAACCACAAGCAAGTTGACGCAATTTATACCGATTTAACCAAGGCTTTCGACAAAGTTTCGCACGATATTTTACTCTTAAAACTAAGCAAGTACGGATTCAATGGTAATATGCTTGAGTGGTTCAAATCATATTTATACAATAGACAACAATTTGTTGTCTTAAAAGGTTTTAGCTCGAGTCTATATAAAGCCTGCTCCGGGGTTCCTCAAGGGTCACACTTAGGACCTTGGCTCTTTAATATCTTCATTAATGATATTTGCGATACGGTACATTATAGTAGAGTATTTTTATTTGCGGACGATTTAAAATTAACAAAAGTAATAAACAACTTAGCTGACTCAGAGCTCTTACAGGTGGATATTAATGCTATATATAATTGGTGTAAAAATAATAAAATGGAATTAAATGTCAGTAAATGCAAGCATATAAAATTTACGCGAAAGCTCAATATAATCAAAACAATATATAGCATTGATAACATCAAGTTGGAGGAAGTTTTTGAAATAAGTGATTTGGGTGTCATTTTTGATGACAAGCTTACTTTTGTCCCGCACTTCAATAAAATAATTACGAAAAGTTCCAAAACGTTAGGATTTTTAATTAGAAATGGTAAACACTTCACGAATAACACGAAAAAAATAATCTATAACGCTTACGTGCGTAGTGTACTGGAGTACGGTAGTGTTGTGTGGAATCCTTGTTACAATGTACATCGTCTGCGTATAGAGAGAATACAGAAGCGATTTGTATATCATCTATCCAGAAACAAAAAAACCTCATACAATAAATCTAATAAAAATTACAGCAATCTCTTGAAAGACTTTAATATGGATAGTCTCTCTGTACGCAGACAATTATTAGATCTCTCTTTCCTATTTAAGATAATTCGTAACGAGATCGACTGTACTTACTTACTTGAAAAGATATACTATCGTATTCCAAGGCGCAATGTTCGTAGTTTTCTGGGCACTTTTGATGTCAGAATATCAAAAACGAAATTAGGATGTAATGCACCAATGCCTAGATCATCACGGTTGTACAATGGTTTTTGTCAAGATCTAGATATTTTTAATGACTCTGCCATGATTTATCGTAAACGGGCGCTAGTATTGTTGAGAGATGCAAATAAATAATAAATAAATAAATAAATAAATAATAAATAATGTTATCTTAATTTTATTTTGTATTAATTAATATATTTTTAGTAATTTTTTTGTAACGTAAACTTTGCATGAATTTAATGAATTATTTAATTTTAATTTGTACCTATATCAATTTCAAACTATTTATGTTATTAATTTTAATTTTATTAAGTGCATGTTTATTTTTTTATGATCTTTAATTTGTATCAATTTGGACTTATTTTTTTTTTTTTTTTAATCTTTCTACTCATGTTGCTATAATTATGTGTTAATGTATTTTTAAAACAAATATTGTAATTGTTGTGGCTACTTTAAAAAGCTTCACATGTTAGCTATTTTCACTAAATTGTTTTACATTTGTCATTGAAACATGTAGTAGCTACTAGTGGTCCTTAAAATAAATAAATAAATAAAATAAATAAATAAACCATTTAAGTATATAAACATTATAATAAAAGTCACGAATTTATCAACGAGTAATGAAAAATGATTATCCGAGCTTGATAATACGCGGAAAATAAAAAAAACAATACGTATTTATCCCAAGCCTTACAAGTAAATAAACTCATAATAAATGCCCACTATCAAAACATTGTTATTTATCTAATACTTTTATCTCTATATATATATATATATGGTTCTGTATTTCTTCCATTTGTCACGCTCACCGACATCGCACTTCATAAATGTTTCATAAGAAATGGTACAATATTTTCACGGTCCTTCGGGAATGCTTAGAGCTAAGATTTGGGAACATATTCGGATATTTCTTAAGTAACTAACTATGGCTATGCTTAACTTTATATAAATGTGTTGCTGTAATTGTTGCTTTGTTCGGCTCTCACACGAGAACGCTTGGATCAACCTGTTTTTTTTTGTATATAATTTATGTTTATGGTGTAGGAAGATTTTAAATAAAATGAAGATATTTTGGTAATTTTGAAAACTCTGTCTGTCTATTTTATTATTTCAAATAAATTTTCAAATTAAATATCAAATGATATTACAAATATTTACAGATATATTTCATCAAATTAATAAAATGAACGAACCTATAATATTATTTTCGTTTATTTTAATTAATATAATCATTTATTATAAATTCATTTAAACATAAAAAATAGATGGTGTATATACCTAATAATACCTATTTTAATTGCCTGCAAATATTGTTAAAAGACGTTCGTCTATTACTATGTCAACAAACAAAACTGTATTTAATAATGTCAGACATACACGTGTGTTGATCCCAATATAGAACAGGCACTATATAATACCACGTTGTAATAAAAGTCTCCTAACGATCCGCAATATAAATTTTTCACAATAAACAAGAAAAAAAGACATCAGCAATTATTTCGAATGAAATTTCGTGTTGTAAAATCGCCATGTTCAGCTTTGTTCAATGAGAAATACCTTCAATTCCACTGAGCGGAACATTTCAAGGTAAGACGTAAAAATGCGTCGCTTAGACGAAATATTTTTAATACTCAAGTTACGAGCGGAAGTAATTAATTTACTTTTTGTATTTTCAAAAATATAGTATTGTGTTAAAAAGTCGTAATGATATATATGTTCATATATATATGAACACAAATCAGTTCACAATTAATAACTATATATATATATATATATATATATATATATATATATATATATATATATATATATTAGTATATATATGTATATTAGTATCAGTACGTGTATGTATTAGTATATTTTTGATTTAATTTAATAGAATTTAATTTAATTTAATATGATTGATTGTTTTGATTAGTGTGAATTTGAATTGATTTGATTTAATTCAGATTTTTATTATTGTAATTTTTGTCTTTTTACTATTTATTTGTATTTATGATCCCTGTTTGGTCGAAATAAATGCTTTTATTATTATTATTATTATTTCTATTTAACTTTTAAAGTTTCTCTTCTTTCGAAGGGTTTAAACCTAAAACGCGGGCTGCAGCCAAGCGTTATATTATTATATGACTATTAACGAAATGATTATGACCTATAACCAAAAGTATTATGGGAAATTAAGCTAGAGTAGTTACAACCACATATACAAAGAAATGAACTGTTTATTTGCACACAATAACGCAATGCTATTTAAACTCACTTTATTACTCACCCATGAAACGCGACAACCGACTTATGATACTTATTTGATGCGTGTAACCTTTAAATGTTATAATTATAAAGGTCAATGTCGCATTTCACATTCTAACAATTCACCACCGATTTCCGTGATGTGTTTTGAGTTTGCACTTATAGAATAGCCCTACAAAACTAAATACCTGAATAATGTCAATTAAATTTCTCTTATAATACTTTGTGGCAAAAGATCTCTTTTCTCTCTTGAAATAATAAAATTCCTTATCCAACTAAGCTCTTATAAGCTTCAAATAATGTCATGTTCCAGGATTATATTAAATATTAAACTATCACAGGTTCCAAATGTTGATTCAATCGAAAAGAACAGAGCGAGGAATTCAATAGTTACACTTTACCACCAATTAATTTAAATCTTCATGAATATAAATGAGTTACAAAGCGATAAACAATTTGATACTTTTTCTAGGTTGTTGGGCTTCACGCAAGCCCGTCTGGGTTGGTACTTAGTATTGTTGCGTTGGAACACAAGGGAAATATCATCTTAGATTCCAAGGTTGGTGGCGCATTGGCGATATCAATGTCTATGGGAGGTGGTGATCACTTAACATCAAGTGGCTCATTTGCCTTTACGCCTACATATAACATAAAAAAAGAAACAGTAATATTTTTTTTTATAGAATAGGTAGGACGAGCATATTGACCACCTGATGATAAGTGGTCACCAAACGCCCTTAGACATTGGCATTGTAAGAAATGTCAACCAGTGCTTACATAGCCAATGCGCCACCAACCTTGGAATCTAAGATGATATTTCCCTTGTGTTCCAACGCAACAATACTAAGTACCAACCCAGACGGGCTTGCGTGAAGCCCAACAACCTAGAAAAAGTATCAAATTGTTTATCGCTTTGTAACTCATTTATATTCATGAAGATTTAAATTAATTGGTGGTAAAGTGTAACTATTGAATTCCTCGCTCTGTTCTTTTCGATTGAATCAACATTTGGAACCTGTGATAGTTTAATATTTAATATAATCCTGGAACATGACATTATTTGAAGCTTATAAGAGCTTAGTTGATTATGACCTATAACCAAAAGTATTATGGGAAATTAAGCTAGAGTAGTTACAACCACATATACAAAGAAATGAACTGTTTATTTGCACACAATAACGCAATGCTATTTAAACTCACTTTATTACTCACCCATGAAACGCGACAACCGACTTATGATACTTATTTGATGCGTGTAACCTTTAAATGTTATAATTATAAAGGTCAATGTCGCATTTCACATTCTAACAATTCACCACCGATTTCCGTGATGTGTTTTGAGTTTGCACTTATAGAATAGCCCTACAAAACTAAATACCTGAATAATGTCAATTAAATTTCTCTTATAATACTTTGTGGCAAAAGATCTCTTTTCTCTCTTGAAATAATAAAATTCCTTATCCAACTAAGCTCTTATAAGCTTCAAATAATGTCATGTTCCAGGATTATATTAAATATTAAACTATCACAGGTTCCAAATGTTGATTCAATCGAAAAGAACAGAGCGAGGAATTCAATAGTTACACTTTACCACCAATTAATTTAAATCTTCATGAATATAAATGCGATATCAATGTCTATGGGAGGTGGTGATCACTTAACATCAAGTGGCTCATTTGCCTTTACGCCTACATATAACATAAAAAAAGAAACAGTAATATTTTTTTTTATAGAATAGGTAGGACGAGCATATTGACCACCTGATGATAAGTGGTCACCAAATGCCCTTAGACATTGGCATTGTAAGAAATGTCAACCAGTGCTTACATAGCCAATGCGCCACCAACCTTGGGAACTAAGATTTTATGTCCCTTGTGCCTGTAATTACACTGGCTCACTCACCCTTCAAACCGGAACACAACAATATCAAGTATTGCTGTTTTGCGGTAGAATATCTTATGAGTGGGTGGTACCTACCCAGGCGAGCTTGCACAAAGCCCTACCACCAGGGTAATGTAATGTAATAGATTTTTTTTTCTGTAATTCGTCTCATAAATCGTAACGTATGCTAGGGCTCGATGTCAATAACCGAAGTAGACTTCAATTCTCATCACTAAACGGTTACACAGTTACACAGTTGAGCTATTAGACTACAGATAAATCCGCGACCTCTTCAAAATTAAGGCATTTTTTTACATCGGATAAATTATACGCTTTCTCGCTTTTGAATTATTGAAATAATCCGTTTGTATGAAGCCGAGTTAATGACCTTTTATAAATACCTTAAGAAATAAATTCGAAGGTAGAAACGAGCATACCCCAATCGTGACGTAATGACGTAATAAATAATTCAAATGTTCTGTTTTAAGGAATATACTGTTTTATACCGTTAAAAGGAAATAGATGTGCCTTTTCTTTTAGAAAAAAAATCAACTATCTTTCCCTAATATTTGAAAGCTTCTCTATTTTCATTTATAACTACATGAAATATTTTATGAAGGCGAATAATCTTTATAGGCCGTCCATTTTAGACAAATACCAAATATATTCTTTCATTGTGCACCATTAGTTAGATGTACTTGTAATCATTCATAATAAACAATAATTTATTGTTAGACACAGATCATCAAGACACAAGGATCATTCTGAAAAAAAAGTATTTTGTTTTTTTTTTTATTAGTCAGTTTTAACTTTTGCATTTTAAATAATCTTCGAATTAGTTTTAAAAGTACTTTTGAATCTTCAAGCTACATGTACATAAGGTGGATTTATCGATTTCTAAGAATTTCTTCGAAACAGTTATGGTTTGATGTTTAGTGAAATATTATGTTTTAAAAAAATATTATATTGTAAAAAAATATGAATTCATAATAATAGTGTTTTTTTTTTTAAAGCCGAGATGGCCCTGTGGTAAGAACGCGTGAGTCTTAACCAATGATCGTGGGTTCAAACCCGGGCAAGCACTACTGAATTTTCATGTGCTTAATTTGTGATTATAATTCATCTCGTGCTTTACGGTGAAGGAAAACATCGTGAGGAAACCTGCATGTGTCGAATTTCACTGAAATTCTGCCACATGTGAATTCTACCAACCCGCATTGGAGCAGCGTGGTGGAATAAGCTCCAAACCTTCTCCTCAAAAAGAGGAGAGGAGAGGAGGCCTGGCACATACAGGTTTCCTCACGATGTTTTTCTTTACCGTAGTTCTACCTAATAATAAAAAAACATTTCGTATCATAAATAGGCATTTTGTGCGTTAAAATGGCTGATTGTAACGAACTTTCGTTGCAAGTTAAATTCCATGTTAGCAAAGCTTTGGTCAGTAAATGGAAGAAGTTGATGTCATTATCACCGCGCTGTTAATAATAAAATAGTTATTATGATATATGAATAAATGTTTTTTTTTTACAATCAATATGAAATCAAATATAAGTAACAAATATTCAAATGAAACCAACAATTGAATACCACCATACAGATCTTTTTGCTCACCCAAAGCTGAAATCGCTTTCAAATCTTGTCACTTGGATTCCAAGTATTATTACTTCAGAGTCCAACAATACTTGACTCCAAAGATCCACCTTACAAATTAATCCTAGCTTCTCGCAATGAATCGGTTCTAGACTAGTGAAAATCTTTCAGTTCGAAACTTTCCTTGCCAAGAATCTTTGACTTTTTCAATAGAAAACTCCAATCGCCCTCAATAATGCTGCAAACATTCAGTAGATTCATTGTGAGGACTTTTTTCTGTCAACTTTTTGAATTAAACGTCTTTTTTACTCTTCTCATAGCAATATTCTCTTATTAATTGTTAAGATGTTATAATACAAGTTTACACTTAGATTTTAAGAATAACGTTTATTATTATTAATACTGTAACTATAAAGAGGATATAAGAAATCAACATGAAATATATACGTACATGCTGGTGGTGGTGGTGGTTTTATATGCTATTGTTTTGACGTATTAAAGTATATGAGTAAATATTGTTGTAAAGAATTTAATCGATCTGAGCGCCTTCCAGGCAAACGCTGACAAATCTAAAAGAGTATAGTATACGAAAACTTTGTAATTTAGTTAACAGGTAATATTTGTTGATCACCAAGAAGTGTATATATATATATATATAATATTAACTGGTGGTAGGGCTTTGTGCAAGCTCGTCTGGGTAGGTACCACCCATTCATCAGATATTCTACCGCAAAACAGCAGTACTTGTTATTGTTGTGTTCCGGTTTGAAGGGTGAGTGAGCCAGTGTAATTACAGGCACAAGGGATATAACATCTTAGTTCCCAAGGTTGGTGGCGCATTGGCTATGTAAGCGATGGTTGACATTTCTTACAATGCCATTATCTAAGGGCGTTTGGTGACCACTTACCATCAGGTGGCCCATATGCTCGTCCGCCTTCCTATTCTATAAATATATATATGTGTGTGTGTGTTTTGTTATATATAACTAACAGTATATATAATAGCTATTTATTTTAAATTGAAAAAAAAAATATTAGTGCAGAAATTATATATTTAAAAAAAATGTTAGACACAAAATAACGCTTAAACAAATAAATTAGAATAATGAAACCGCAGAGCCAGATGGCCCCATAGTAAATCGCGTAAATTTTAACCAATGATGATGAAATAAAACTATGGCAAGCACCACTGAATCTTGCCTTGGTTTAAGGACAAAATCGTGAGAAAACCTGCATGCGACTTGCATTTCAAAGCAACTTAGTGAAATAAGATCAACACCTTTTAAATGTGATGACTACTTATATTAACTTAATTTAGAAAAGTATAAAACGGTAGCAGCGAAATATTCTTTATCAGCGAGCTATAAACATTAATAACTGAAATATTAAATATAAAAATATTTCTCTGAAGCGCAAATGTATCGATTGAATAAAAATAAGAAAGACATTACCTAAAATTGGATCCTCCAATCGAAACCTATTTGTCTATGTTTATTGGGGTCCATATGATTAACGGGTTTCTCGGACACGTCCGGTAGTAATAGCGGGAGAGTCACACATTTGTCAACGACTAGGGTGACCATATTTCATGTTACCTCGGACATTTTTTTATGATCATTTTAACCTTACCAACTTTGATGTATTATTTTATTTATTTATTTTAGAAAGGCATACGATCTTATTGGCAACCTGATCAGAAGTGATCATCTTGACCCATAGACAATGTCACCTTAACGGTTTTTCTTTAAACTGTACCCGTCTTTTTGTAATTACACTGACTTACTTATCCTGCAAATCAAAATATAGCAATTCATAGTATTGCTGTTTGGGGTATAGAATAAATAGAACATGGTAACCACGATATGCCTGCATAAAGCCCTTCCACCGCTTTATAGTCAAGAATTTAATTAAAGTATTTTAACAATTTATTACAGCTTACACTAAAATGAAACAAATCTTATTCTCTGTTTAAAATCTCAGAACGCGAGATTCTCTTCGGGATGTTTTCAACGAGTTATTTTAACTACATACCCATTATTGCATTGTAATAAATAAATGTGACGTCATTGGTCGAGATCTTGATAATCTATGATATTCATTGTAGCTTCTTAAATATCAGCGAAGTAAAATCTAAGTATATATAAGTAGTTCAGTGGCATGGTGTTGTATTATAAGTGTATATATAGTAATCAAGAACTGTTTGTAGTCCATAATGTGTATGTATATATATATATAGGCCTCTGCATCTTTGACAGATGATTTAAGCGGCATCGCGAAGGCACTTGCGTTCTTGACTGAATAGACCAATGCGAGAGAGGATCCTCCGGCCGCACTTCCGACAAGTGTATGCGCCCCCAGATGGGCGGGGGTTTGAATGGATGCTGCTACGCCTGGGCCAGGCGAATTTATGGCAACACGGGTTTGCCCAGTACCCATGCCACCCTCTCCTCCTCCCCAGCAGGATCCGCAGGAATGACGAGTCAATACGTATGGTGCTGGTTTGGCCGCAGGTGACTGGCTTACGCCTAAACGGAGGCACCGCTCCGGGTTTAATATTAGTTTTCCTTCTTCTTTGGCGTGACGCTAGGATAATTTTGGGAAACAGCGTATCAAGGAGAGGGGGGAGGATACTGTGATCACGGAAGATACAGGAATGTGACACTAGTAGCTAGAGCAGTCCGGGGTCGCGTACCCGTAGTGATTCCAACCAGCTATCGGGCAGATAACTGGTAGATCCACCCTCTGGACTAGTGTATGTATAATGCATGTGTCATCTATTAACAAATCGCATGGAACGGGTAAATCTAAGGTTCGTATAAACGAACCTTAGATTACCCGTTAAAGATAACTTTACTCATTTTCCGCTTGTAATAGGCTATATGTAATTGAAAAGGGAAATTTAAAGGAAACTATTGACTTTTATAACGGTTTTGGTCAGTAGAATCTACACATTCGAAACTAGTGATAACCTTAATTTTAGTTTAATCATTTGAAACGATGCTACCGAACTGAGAGGCTATTTAAATAATGCACTGGTATTTTAATTTGGATCACGAATCACAGATTCAAATTTTGAACAGTATTTATGTGGTTTTTTATATGGTATAGTCATATCCAAACAGAACAAGCGTCAATAGAGGGAAGGGTTACGGGGCGCCTAGCGATTTAAATTGCAGGTTCGATCCTGCCTTAAGCTATTATCGTCCTCGGTCCTAACACAAGTTTTACGTTTAATTTAAAGGTAAAATGTTAATAATTCATTTAAAAAAAGGAACCATTGCTAATATTCTTTTTAGAAAAAATATATAATTAATATTAATATTTTTTAATAAGACAATGCCAGCATAGACACCATTTTACTACCTCTTTTACTCCTATCCCACCATTACTTTATGGTGTCATCATCATAGTAGCATTGCAAATAGATATGACTGCCAATGAGAAAAAACGGTCGTGTCTTTACATCTAACTTATTATAATTTAGCCTCATTTACATTTCAATACAATTTTCTAACAATTACCAAAAGCTGAACAGATTGTTTTTTAACCACACAAAATTGAGGAATTACCGCAACTATTATAAACGAGTCGGCAATTTGGTGCGTCTAGATTTACAAGCGCTAGTCAGCTACACTAAACCTATTACTTTGATGTTAAAATAGTGATGGGAATATTATCGAACTAGGACGAAACCTAGTTTGATAATATCGTTAGCTAACTGCGATTCCGAACGACTTAACTATAAATATTACCTCTTTTGAATTATTTCTTTATTTAAATTTTTATCTTGATTTGAAAAAGGTTGCAGCTTCTTCTTGTATTACTATCTAAAATCTTATTACTATAACAAATTATTTGTCACTTTTGATAATTATAAGCAATTTAATGATGTGGAATAAGCTCCAAACCATCCCCCAAGTGAGCAGAAGGCCTTTACTCAGCAGCGTTACATTTACAGGTTGTTAACTTATATTTAATAAGTGAGACAAACTGACTCAATAAAGGACAATGGTTAACTCACACTGTGGATTTAATAATTGTTTAAAGCGCTATCCTTGATTAAAGGATAAGTAAATAACTGCAGTGCGCATTTCATACAAGCAAAGAAACACTGCATACATTATATTAATTACATTCTCATTTGTATAACATTCATTTAGATTCGGGTTTTCTGCTATAATATTTTATGACTTTATAAGTATTATAATTTGTTATACTTTATCAATTGGTAATGAGCGCTGTACACTATTATAAATACTTTAAATCTTTTTAGTAACTGAGTTGTGATTAATTCGAAAGAATAAAAATTTACTCCAACATGTCCAAATGTATGTTTCAATAAAAACGTAATTTTCAAATTAAATAACAGCGACCAATAGCAATTCAATTTAGATGTAACCACATAGAAGCTATATCTAAAACAACGATTCATAAACAAAAAACGTTATTCGAGAACATTCCAATAAATACATATACATATTGAACCTCAATTTTGAAGTTGTTTAAAAATAGAAGTTCCCAAACTAGTTTAACACACACGGTTATCAATAATTTGTTAGTTTAACGAATAGAATTAATTATTTATTTATTGTAACACCAATATGCCTTGATAATAATTTATTTAGAATGCTCATCGTTCCCGGTGTATATATGTATATTTTTATTGTGTATTTATATGTAATGTGTATTTACTCTGTCCTTGTTTAAAAATATTTATATTTGTTTTTAAATTTACTGATTAACGACTATTGTTACGTTCTAATTGTTCGGGTTTTGTAAACTTAAAGGAAAAACTAAATCAAACCAAAATCACCTAATTTGTGTCTTTCAGACAGTCAAAAATATTTAAAATTTATTACTTTTATAATATAGACCCAGATGTTATAAGAGAGTTATCGCGAATGTTTTGCGCAAACAAAACGTATTATAGTGAAATCTTATTTAAAAAAATAACGATGAGGCGCAATTTAAGAAAAAAATTATTCAATATGTGAGTTATCTATCACATTAATAAATACAACACATGTTTTAAAACTTAACTAAACTTATTTTTTATAAAGTCAGAGAAACAAAGGTCCTGACTACATATGGTTTTCAAATATTACAACCCATTAAAAGTTAATCAATCTATGATCGATAAGTGCATCGACACGTACTCTTCACTAAGTATGCAAGGTAGAAAGCCCTTAGCCTAGTTGCGGTGTAGCGCCCTCTCGTCACGCTCTCACCTCCTGATACTTTCATACCTGTGCTATACTCCCAAGGGCTCATGGTATCCTGGTACTTCGACCGACATCAACAAAAGCCAGCCAAAGAAAGAGCTGACACTTAGGTTTGCAGTCGCGGCGTTATGTTCTAGCCTCTCATTAAGGACTTTAATTCCTTACAAAGCAAAACGGCTTTGAATTAGGCGGTCTGAATATTATCTACTTTTTTTTATAAATATTATAATATTGGATCAACCGCCTGATAGATTTCATGACACATATGAATATATATATGATATTTTTTATCAATTATTTTGTAGGCAATAAATTCCTTCGGTCATATAATAATATCATGTCTAGTTTTTATATGTATTTTTTTTATTCTCTGTTTAATTTATTATCATTTAATACTCAAACTTAGTAATACAATAATTAAATAAAGTCATTATCTAATGTTGTGAATAGCTCTAATTATATGTATAATCTAGTTTATTAATATTTTAACAAAAAAACGTAGAGAAAACGTTAGAACATATTAATCTTTACCGAAGATTAAGGGTTCGATATCTGATCAAGCACCATGCGCTTTTAACATTTCAAACATCTGTCTTATTACGAATTTCTTAATCATTTCTTTTAGTATAAATAAATGCGTTTAAAAAGCAGTTTTGCCATTTTTTACTTCGTCGGTTATAACGAACACCACGTTTTTTAATTAAATAGTGTTTCACGTGAAGAAATGTTTTGCTAAATTCGGTACAAAACGCTTTACGCTGGGCGCCGAGTGTGGTAAATGAAAATGTTAGCTGTCTACACAATCAGACTAAATGAACGGAATCGTATGTGTGAATCATTTCACGATGTTTGCAACATTGTAGAATTTATTCAAAATACATATTTCATGCTTGATTAAATATTTCAGAATATCTGTATAAATACTCTAACCACCATTAATGTGTTTAAAAATTTATAATGACAGAAGAGCAAGAGAGAAATTGAATATGAGAATAAATACAATCTGTACTCACCCGCTTGTTGTCTCGAAACTTAAGCCAGCCGCTGATGACACTGTTATCAACGTCATAACCTTCTTCTTCATCCATCTCCCGTCTGATTGGCAACGGTGACCCACCGGGACTGTCTAGTTCCCTCCGTCTCATAACCGGAGTACATTGCTGAGACAATCTCCCTTCATTGACCACGTCACTTCTCCTCCCAAGGACAGGAGTGACATTTGCAGAGACACCACCTAAAAGGCCGCGTCGACCCATAAACGGACTTTCCCACATCGGTTTTTTTGTCTTGCATTCTGAATGGAGACAGAGCGCGTCGAAGTTTGCAAGTTCTACTGATACTCTGGTTTGGAGACCACTTGGATGGGTGGTAAGGATGGTCTGCTTAGCGATACTGCAGCCATGATGGTGAACTTCGTCTCGTCTCTCCATTATGATCGCGTGCGTCAAACCATTAGTCGGTCACGCGATCAGCCCCGTGGGCCCTGTTCGTCAATAGTCCCGTCGTCATCTGAAAAGAAACTATGGATGTAGACTTGGTTTTTAGAGGAGTGTTTTTAGAAAAGATATATTTACAGTTTGGAAACTTAATGTATGAAACTTAATGAATATTAACAAAAAATAGCTAATAGGTGTGATAAATCAAGAAATTACTTAATATTATTACAATGAACCCAAAACCAATGTCAAAAGAAACTTAAGTAACAACAGAACACAAAGCTAATTGATATTTAAGCAAAAAATACCATTTAGTCGCGTTAAAGTATATAAAAAATAATACTATAATCACTTTAAAGATTATTAATATTGATTATACAAAATGGCGCAGAGAAGGACTTGATTAAATATAAATGGCCTTTTTAACAGCAATTAAAGACGCAAGAAGACAGTATATTCGTTTAGGATGGTCTTTATTCAACGACCCTACAGAAAGGGCTTGGTAATTGACCGCTTTAGATTCGGAAAAGGCTTCTACTGTTATATTTCGGGTCATAGATAGACCATTTGTTACGGGAACGCGTTTAATGTTTGAATTGTTGGAAGAAAAGTAATTTCGGTTGGGAATATTGTACATTAATGAACTTAGAAATGATAAACGGGCGCTTCATGGAGAATTATTATTATTATTCGATTACAACGTTGGCGATGTATTTCTTAGAGTTATAATTACGTTTAGCACATACTAAGCACCTTTTTTACGCTGGAAAAACGCATTACGCAGTTTCTCCCACGGGAGGCCCAAACTATTTTTATATCGGATGTATCTTTCTAAGTAAACTTGTGGGGGTAAAATAAAGTAAAGTAATAGCCTGTAAATGTTAGAATTGTCTAGTTTCAATATAAAATTTATATTATGTAAATAAAAATGCGAATTTAATAGCTCGTGATTAATAAATCATAAAAGCTCGGTTACTAATGTTCAATAACGATTCGTTAATAATATCAGCCCGGCTTGTAAATAATAGCAGAAAATGACCTGTGGATTTCAAATCTACCAAAAACACTATTAAACTCATTGAAATTCTGCCTCATATGTTCTCATTTATTAACACGCATTACAGCAGCATGGTGAAATAAGCTACAAAAACATCCCCTCAACGTGAGAAGTCTTTTGCTTACGAAAAATAAACCTAGAAGTGTCATCGAACTTCTGAAAATAAACATATATCCGATGTATTAATAATCTCTACAATTCCAGAAAATAACAAAGGAAAAGTCGTAGGAAAATTAATGAACGCTCAAACGCCATTACAAACAACGATAATCACGGTGATTACTGTCACGCTAATGGTCCCAAACGAGCTCATGAATAAATACTGCATCTTGTTAAGGCTTGGTCATATCATTGTAATTGCCTGGACTTGTTTATATAACTGAAAATTATTTGCTACCTTGGGACTGAGAAGTAAAGTTTGAAATAAGAATTTGAGTGCAAAATTCCTGACGCAAAAACGTTTTTTACAAATTGTACATTGTAATTTAGGCATTGTTATATTGTAATATGTATGTATTGACGTCACAAAGTTCCATACTTGTTTTATAGTATAATTCCACGGAAATTCTAACATTTGTGTATACTATAACATAAAGCAAACTTTATTTATTCGATTTGAATAAGACATTTGTATAACCACACTACATATATACAAAACAGCAGTACTTTGTATTACAGGCACAAGGGACGTAACATCTTAGTTCCCAAGGTTGGTGGCGCATTGGAGATGTAAGCAATGGTTAAAATTTCTTACAATGCCAATGTCTATGGGCTTTGATGACCGCGTACCATCAGGTGCCCCATATGCTTGACCTCCTACTTATAATATATATATGTAAAGATCACTTGAAAATATATCATATAAATAAATCGCAATCGATTACAAACTCGCACACATACATAGTTTACACAAAATCATACATTATCACAATTATAAATACATAATAAAAAAGTTTACACAAATACACTTGTTTACTACCATACTTAATTCTACTCTTCATTTTCTCTAATTCCTTTATAGAATCTATATTTCAAACCAGTGATAGCTTTACATTAAGATTTATTGGCATAACGATCTTGAGTTACCAGTAAATAAGGTACTTTTATATTCACTGATAATTACTGATATTAACCAATGTTTACTTTTTCAATCCGTTTTACTTCTCTCCTATATCTCCCGGTACATTTTACTTCTTAATTCTCTTACGTCATCTTCTATAACCAAGTAACGAAGCCAACGCGTATCTAAATGAGCGAGCCTTTACTGAAATCATGAATAATGTATGTCATAACAGGCCCTACCATTCTGTTACAGTTTGTAAGTCCGTCCGCCTGTTCGACAATTATTATCGTAACGAAACCGAGGAACGCGATAAACGATATTATTGAATTGGGATATTCAATACGAACTAATGTGTGAATTGTTTTCTTGTACAGTCAGCCTAGTGAGGGCTTATTTACTTATTTGATAAATTAAAAATATCTACACTAAAAATTATTCATGGAAACAAAATAAATATATAATATTTTCATCTTTCTTTTTACAAAACAAAATGAACGAATTAATAAACTTCAATGGTTAAAAAACTCAATCTTAACTATTTTGCATCCGATTATAAACTTCAAGTTCGAATTACATGCTAACATCGTCCGTTCATTTTAGAGCAGCTTATAGATTAGCTTATTATAAAACAAAGTGGAATACAACTCATTTTGAACAAGTCTGTAAGATAAAAACTCAGTCATATCTATTTATTGCACTACCGTATAATGGAATAAATCTGAGTAAGAAAAAGCCGAACTAATATTTAACAACCACAAACAGTCTGTGGTATCTATAATTTAATTAAATATCAAAACATACTTATTATTAAGATACTTGTTGCTAACAAAATTATTTAAAGCATTTTGTAAACACTACTTTCCTCTTACTATACGTTTTTATAATTTAAATGTATTTAATGGTATTTTATACTAAAAATAATAATATAGTTTGGTAGCCGGGCAGATGGTAAGTGATGGTAAATGGTCACCGCCACCCATAACATACAAAAACAGGCATTGGTACGCAAAAATACTAAGTATTACCGTTTGGTGATAAAATTTGTGATGAGTGGGTCGTACGTAGGCGGGCTTGCACGAAGCCCTGCCACCGAGTAAAAGTGGCCCATAATTTTACCATCATGGCACCGATTGTTTCACAAATGTTACTTGCCATGGAGAATGCCGATACTGTCGTGGTTACAGACTTATAATATCAATTCAGCAATATCAACTAATATATAATAAATAATAATATAATAATACCAATAAGGTCAGAATGCAAATAAGTCGACATACTTCTGATTGTCGTACCGTTATTTAAATCTTTTCAAGTAAATTTAGGTATGCAAAAGTTAATTTATTTAATAAAATGCCACGCGGGTCAATTATTGCTTCCAATAAAATTGAAATTGGAAGCAATAATAACATGTTGGAGTCAATTATTTTAAGCGTACCGACAATGATTCGATACCTTTTTTTACAAATCCGTCATATCTAGCGTACGAAGAGAAGCCTCTCAAGTTTATTACTTATGTTGCTAACAACTAAAAGCTGCTAAAAACTGGCAAAGTGTTTCAGCAGCGGCAACGTGTATTCGATTCGCATGACAATACAATATTATATTTAGTAAAATATTGTAAGTATGGTAAGTATGGTAAGTACCTTCGCTCATAGACATTGGTACTGTAAAAAATATTAACCAACACTTATATCTCTAATGGGCCACCAACCCTGCGATATAAGATGTTATATCTTGTGCCTGTAGTTACACTGGCTCACTCACCCTCCAAGCTCATACACTTCAATATACAACTTCGAGCTTATTTAATTCGTTCAGACCAGACTGGATCTTTTATGACGAATGGGTCTTAAATACACTAACAAAAGCGTGCTTTAATTATTTTTAATTCATTAATCTTTATTAAATGGATATACAAAAGCCTCGTGTGTTTATATTTTTTAGATTAAAGTAACAAATATGTATGTAAATATCCCGCTTCTCGGAAAATGTCTATCTTCCTTTTAAGAAAGGAAAGGTTTTTCATTGTTTCACCTTCACGATGTTTTTTTTCACCCCAACCAGGTAACATTTTCCTGGATTTGATCTCGCGAGCGTAGAGCGTAGCTGTTCTATCCACTGCGCCATGTGAACATTTTAATTAATACAGCAGCTAAATATAAAACGAAACGAAACTCATTTTACCAAATCTACGTAATTCACAAACTCAATCAAAACTATTTATTGCATCGCGTTATAAATTCGAAAACAAATACAGAATTAACACGCTATCGGATTACACTGCATGCAGTTTAAAATATAAAGTACAAATTGTTCGGATTTCGTGTTCGTCACATTTCGTTTGTTTGATCAGCAGTGGACTTAATGATCAATCCGCGAAATCAATTTGTTAAAATGGGGAAATACCTCTCGGATCAGAAGCTCCTGAAAATCTATGCTGTATAAATAAAAATGTTATGTTGGTTTTTTCATCCCGCGCGTGTTTTGTACTATTCATTCGATTGAGAAATTTTTTGTACAATTTTTATTTCCAATTGCGTTAAGTTTTTTAATTTAGTAACGTCAATGTTTTTTTATAGAATAGGAAGGCAGATCGCTTACGTCACCAATGCGCCACCAACCTTGGAAAATAAGATGTTATGTCCCTTGTGCCTGTAATTATTAATTGTGCTGTACGTATAATTATTAAATATGCCTGTAATTGTGCTATGGATATATATTTTTTTAATATTTATTAATTAACTAATTATTAATAAAATAAACAGGTTTGAACATTTTTTGTAATATATATTTAAAGTATTATTTTAATGAACATCATACTTTATTCACATGTTACCAAGTTACATCACATGAAGTACCGATAAAGGCATCGGTCGATCGCACACTTAAGCCGATGAAAGTTGCCGGTTAGTCGGCTACAGTCGACCAGACTGTAGGTCTTTGCCTAGCAGGCTTTGTAGTCGTCGCGATGCGAACCGCAGGACAAACTTATAATGATACTTGTTGAACTGTTTTAAGTACAACTATTATAAATGGTAAACTTGATTGTTAGATAGGAAAATTAATATTAATTGTAAATAAGTTTTTGAAACAATATAATGAGTGATATATTTATGACAAAACTAAGGATTTTTTTAATAAGAATTTCCAATAAAACTTCGAGTTCCTTCATAAATTTTAGATAAATAAGATGTTTACAAAAAAAGCAAAATCTAGATGTAAATATTTTTTTATTCAAATAGACCTTTACGAGTACTTATGAATCGTCAAGCGCTACCACAGATTCAATCATCATTATTTTCGGTAATCCTTCAAATAAAAAATCTAAATGGAAAACTTACATTAGATTTGTATTTAGGTCACCAGATTTCCCAAAGTTCAGAAACGAAGAAACACATTAGAATCTAGCAAAGAGATAATTGAAAAGATAAGATGTAATAAATCGTCCTCTCAGCTCGTTACCAACGTGGCGAGATTTTAGTTAAGGCACGAGTTATGGGTAGGAGTAGTTGAGTTCAATTGTCTACAAGAATTAGTGAGAATTGCCTTCTTCCGACAGAAATCAAAAGATACGACAGACTTCGAAGAGTTGCGAGAAGTAGTATCGTACATCAAATAGTATAATAATAGTTCTTTATTGGTGCGTTTCCATCAGAATTGCATTGCAATTTTTTCGCCATATTTTAAGATACAAGTAGCCATACATATATTCACAGCTACGTATACAATGTAAATATATACCAAAACTTGATAAGTGATTGGTGGTAGAGTAGCTGATGAGTGGCTGGTCTCACCCAGAAACATTAAATTGAAATCATAATAAAACAAATTAGATAAATGAACCTTTATGGCCATTCATACAGACATATTTTGCAATATATGTATCCAACCAAACATTAATCTCCAAACTATCTCCTAAGAGTATGAAGGCCATTGGTCAGCAACAACATTTACTAACTGTTATTTTTATTCAAACACACAATACAAAGAATGAGCAAAACATAAATAAATAAAATGAATGAATGAACGAAGATAGTCATCCAACATTTCACGAAACCGATCGAAGCAAGGTAGCCGTGCAATGAAATGAGCCGGCTACAATCGTATTGGTTTAGGATGAACACGGCCGACTTGCTCCTCACTCTGTACCTATTATCCCTGTTTACGCCAATTTTGTTCCGCATTTGAGGCATTTTGACCGTGGTTACTAGTGGTGGCTTGATTTATTTACCTCTTTATTTTGTAATCACACTTATTAAGAGGTTTAGTAATGATATTATACGTCTAAATTAAAAAGACTATATCTTAATCATATAATATCTAGACAATAATATGTCCTCACTTATACAATAAAAGCATTGTGACATTAATATAATGTGTAATATACCATCCTTTAAATGTCCCATTGTTGAACGACTTTGCCAACTGCGGATATCATATTAAAGTGCACAAAAGTGTGTGCAAACACAGATACACTCCTAACTCTCATAATCCGATGGGATGGCAATCCCACATGACCAGAAAGATTTCAGGCGCAAGATCACTTACACACTTTCAACTTCCAGACTTTGGGTTGCTACTAAGAATATTTGACAGGAAATTCAATAACTTTTAATATATGTCATACAAAAGGATTGCTTCAAAGACTTAATCGTTATATTAGTACAAATAAATTAATCATTATTAACTATTATTTCATACATTGTCACAATAAATTATACAAACATACCAAAGTCAAGATGTACATCACTCATATTATAAACCCGGCTTCAGTCAGTACGTGCAAAATTAATGTGCAAGGCGCCACAGACAGTAAGCATATGTACTAACTGGCGTCGTAATACGTCATTCACACCATATATTACATCTGTAAATGTTCTACGCTATGTCACCTTGACTGACAATAGCATCTCTCTTCGAAGCATAATAACTAGACAATCAATTTATACACTAAGTAAATGTTAAGCAAGCTGTATTTAACTTTTGAAGACATACAAAAACCTTCTTAAACTTATTAATTTCGTTTCATATTATATTTCTACATTTGCAAGAGTTCTTGTCTTGTCTCGTATGAAATAACTTGATTCAAATTTAAACAGTGTATCACTATAATCTTGGGAATCGTATAACTAAATTATTTCTGAGCTTAAAGTTAAATGTTCATGTTCAATTCAAAGCACATTTCTTTAACTGTTGAGTTTAGCGCCGCACGACTGCACGAGAGTTTAAAATTAACTTTCTTGCTTAACTTAACCCGGTTCTAACTTCATGTTAAACTAGCTAAGTATACCGTGTAGGTTAAAATCTTAATGGGTATTGAGATAACATTTGTATAGATTCGAATAAAATTAGAGGTTGAGAAAAGCTTTAATAGGCTTTAATATACGATTTATAATTAAACCAACTCGTTAGTCTTGTGGCTGATATATAAGGCCGTAGATCCCGCGTTCTTAATTATTTTGATTAAGTCGCAATAACTTTATTTAAACATTATAATATAGTTACAATAACTATATTTTTTACGATTAATCTACGCCTACCTAAAGTGTGAATCATATCAGCTTAGCCGAAAACTAAACATTTAACATTTAATAATGAAATGAAAAAAACACAGTATTTATACTTAAAAGAGCCGAGAGGGCCCAGTCACTAACCGATGATTTTGAGTTCAAACTCGGGCAAGCACCACTGAATTTTCAAGTGCTTAATTTATGATTATAATTCATCCCGTGCTCGGCGATGAAGAAAAATATCATAAAGAATCCATGTGTCTTAGTTCACTGATATTCTGCTACATATCACATTGGAATAGCGTGGTGGAATAAGCTCCAATCCGCTCTACGCGTCTGCTCTAAGGGATAGTAGCCTTAGCACAGTAAATATATATATATATATATATATATATATATCGGTATTATCATAGCTAGCTAGAATAGAATATAGAATTTAAAATAAATATTATAAGGAAATATAATAAAAAAATTACTGTATATAGATAGATAGATATAAAACAATGATATTGATGGTTTCTATTTAAAAAATAATAAAGATAAATCAGCTCGGAAACGTTTTTCCGAAGTGTAATATAACACAGTGGCTAAAACCGAAATAAACCAGTTTGTGCCAGCTAGCACGCGCCTCGCAATTCAAGCATAAATAATTTTACCCATTGTCTGTTAATATTTTCCTGCAGTTCCAAATAAAATATACAAAAAATTAATTCTTTAACTGTGTGTAAATTTAAAAATATTCGTTTATTATATTTATTCAATTGAAGAGGAAAAGTAATATCAGAGTAGAGACGAGGCTTAGATACAATATCAGATCGAATTACAATTAAGGTACGTTATTTATGGGATGAAAGCGGGTCTGAGATACCCTTACGCAATGTCTAGAGTTGAAAAAAATTATAAATATGTTTATAATATTAAGTACGATAAAAAAATTCAAAAAATATATGTATAAAGTATTTGTTTATTTATATATCTGATAACGATGCACTACTATAAACGCAAAAACGACTCCATGTTGATTTGTCTGAAAAATATTGAAACGCGGAACTTTTAAAGTGAACAGTACAGCTGCACCAGGTCTCCGCGTGCGGTAACTACAATCAATTCCACTTTACATGAACCAATAGCTGGATGTAAATAAAGTCCCTAAATCCTAGTCTCTATTTCGCATACATATAGCCCGATATAATCCGGCGTGTTAACGAGAGGCTAGCCGGCTTAGCCGGCTGTTCCAAACCGTGAATGTTACATGATGCCCATGTCAAAGTACCCTGACCGTTTAGTAACAGATCGATATTCTATTACGCAGAACGGAATTCAATTTAGTAGTGATTCAATGTTTTATTTGCGAGATGCATCTCACGCAATAAATACGTCATTGGACTCATTGCTCGTTTTCAATTTAATTGAGTTGACAACGTAATTGAGATATTTTTGTTTTTAATATTTTAATTATAGTATAATAATTACAATTATTTCAATATGTATATAGAACATATACAGGATACATAAGGCGGAATCGTATGTCGTGACGGCAAACGACATGACGCTCACTTATTCTGTCATTCCTTCTTTACGCCGCCGCTCTCTTCAACTTAATATTAACTCAGTTGCTATACTTTATTATGTAATAAATTATAACTATATAACTTAATAAATAAATAATAAAGTCTATGTTTTAATTTATTAGTTTTCTTTAATTGTAAATTCAAAAAAATCAATTTCGATGTTTCATATTTGTCGGCCACCGTTTTTATTATTCTAATCCGATTATTCAATTAAAAAATAAACATTGGTAAGCTTACCAATTTAAGTTTTATGAAAATATTGTTAAGTGTTAATGTATACAAACATCATAAATGCGAAATTAACTCAGCCTGTATGTCTGTCTGTGCGTAACGCTTTCGTGGGTAAATCTCTGAACCGATTTTGATTAAATTTGGGCCGGCTACTGGTTTTTTAAGAGGTATTCTTCATAAACTGAATCCGCCAAAATTCAATATATTATTACTATTTTTATATATTATTCTTAATATGAACAACTATTTATTTTAACTTCAAATTTATAAACTGTTATTCCTCGAAGACATTCAGTATTCTTTTTGCTTAAATAATAATATTTCAATAGCAAATATTTTCTTGTCCATAATAAAAAAAAACAACTATCAAATCATTGATATCACTGTACGCTTAATATTTATAATTTTAAACTATGATTGTCGAATGATCTAAGATATAATTTCCATGTTTGT
Organism: Nymphalis io; assembly: GCF_905147045.1. NCBI lineage: Eukaryota > Metazoa > Arthropoda > Insecta > Lepidoptera > Nymphalidae > Nymphalis > Nymphalis io. The sequence goes on along the minus strand of NC_065898.1, from coordinate 12,798,218 downwards.
AATTAACTAATTTTACATCTAATAATATGTCGTAATATATATAATAGAATGCATTATGTAAAATAACAGCTACGTAGATGGTGGTACCAATTCAAAGTCCTAGCACGGGTAAGGTATTCCTAAAATGCAACGATATAACATTTAGTCGACTTAGTACAGCGACATATTTTCGAGTAAGTTGTTTATCCATTAAACCAAACTATTTGTACACATGTTTGTTACCTAATTACTCGTGTCTTAAAGTAAGCAACAAGTCAACTTCAAGACGTCCCTTTTGTTAACAAGTCTGAGATTAATATTGTTAAATATCTTACTCCGAGTTATCTTCTAATGTTGTTCATTTCTACTTAAAGCGTTAACAGAAATTTCCATTATATGTTTAGTAATATTCATACATCATTTAATGTTATTTCATAACTAGCTACTGGTCCCGACTTCGAACGGTTTAAATGCATACAAAGTTATCACTCCCATTTCGTTCCCTTAAGGTTATATTTATCAAATTTTTTTTTCCATATAATAAAATAAGCTATGCTTACATTATATAATAAAACTATGATTCAAATTTCACCCTTGTCTAGACAACAGTTTTAGCTTTGCGTTTATAAAGAGTTAGGACAAACTATTTTATAAGATAACTAGCTTCCGCCAACGGCTACGTCCGCGTTTGTGAGGAGGGGGTGTTTGATATCCAGAGTGTTAAATCAGGATACAAGCTATCTCTTTTCCAAATTTCATACAAATCCATTCAGTATTGTTTGCGTGAAAGAGTAACAAATATCCATCCATCTCTCACCAACGTTGTTGATAAAATTAGTAGAATCGTACTTAATTATACGCATGCTCGTTATTCTTTTTTGTAATTAGTAAGAAGTTGATTGTGGTTATTTTTCCACTTATTAATATGAATGTCTTAGAACGTTATATGTAGCCAATTATTAGTTCTTAGATGCTGCCTTTTCTACTTTAATTAAGCTTGCTTACTGTTGCAATCGAATTTAGTACACCATTACAAAGTTTTGATGTATGGCAGTTGTATGGTGAGTGGTAAGTGGAGGTATCCAGGTGGAATTTCTCAAAACCAAGGGGTTCAATTGTCTTGCTAACAAAGTGGTCCTGTCTGACGAGAAGGTAATGAGCAGGTAAACTTTATTAACAGCTACACTAGGTTTAATGTAAATACTAACAATGCTAGACCCTCATGATTGTTGAAATACAATATGTATATGTATATATTATAAATGTGAGTTACCGCTATGAGTATAATTATTTAATATGATTTCAATGGTATATTTTAATACTAAACAAGATACTATTACTTTTAATTAGAAACAAATAATAAAGCATATAAAACTCAATAATACTTGGCTGGTTTGAACCCGCAGTATTCAGTAACGTTACAGATGTTCTATCTCATGTTCTATCCCAGTAATTTTGGCATTGCATTTTACTATTTACGGCACTTATTCAACAGTAAGCCAAGTACGCTCTATTCCTACACTGTAAGCTCATTACCTACACCATTATTTGGGATACCAACTAATGTACTTTGTCGAAACCAATCGAAACCTCTCCGTTAGATATGAAGTGACTCGTGTGTAAACTGAGCATTATGGCTTAAACTGGTGCTACCTTGATTACTGCCTACTATTTTACTTCCTTGAATTCGTATTTAAATATCTAATTTCTATATTTAAATAAGATATAACCAAAGTGTGTTTTGGTGTAAATTTAGTAAAACCTCAGCCTTGAATTATAGAACATTCTAGTATTATAAATTATAAATAATAGGAATAACAGTAAATTTACTTTATCGTACATCATTTGAAAATAATACGTACAAACAAATGCTCATAATAAGTTGTGTAGTACAAGGAGCGGTCTTATGTCTAATTAGTTATATATCTTCCAGGCAACTCACGAAAATGTTACTCATTTTAAATTTTTCAATTATAATAATAATAATAAGAATATCCTGGGACATTTTTCACACACGGCCATCTGATCCCAAATTAAGCTTGTGCTATGGAAACCAGACAACTGATATACTACATATACTACTTTTCTTTTGTAAATAAATACTTATATAGATAATTACACCCAGACTCAGGACAAACAGACATGTTCATGCACACAAATGTCTGTCCTGGGGGGAATCGAACCCACAACCTTCGGCGTGAAAAGGCAAGTATCTACCAACCACGCCAACCGGCTCGTCAATAATTATAAACAATTATAAACATGTTGGCTTTCTATTAAATAAATTATTAGATTAAAATTAAATAAGGTTATTTCAACATATTGTAACGTTTATTATTACTGACAAACAAATATGAACAACGTAATACAAACACATAACACAGATTGTTATTACAGGCACAAGGAGCATAACATATTAGTTCCCAAGGTTGGTGGCGCATTGGAGATGTAAGCGATATTTAACACTTCTTACAATACCAATGTCTATGGGCGTTGGTTACTTACCATCAGGTGGCCCATAGGCCCTTATATATATAAAGTAAAAATAAAATATACATAAATTATAAACAGATTAAATGTTTGATAATAATATTAATATGATAGTGATGTCACTTTGTTATTGAGAGCAATAATTACAATTCCCAAAACTTTAAACAAGTAAAGCATTAGTTTATTGACTTCATAAATCAGCAAAATATCATTTAGCATGTGTATTTGCAAGTGTATTTGCATACGACCGTAAAGTGTCATCAATACGGCTTGATATAATTAATAGTTCGCTTGTTTGTCCGTTCGGGCTGTTTGCTCTTTGTATTAAGCAAGCATTGGGGATAACAATTTAAGGCCAACAAATATTCCTATTCATGGTTGGGACTGCGGTCTCATTACCATTCGTGAATATTGAAATTGAACCCGAAGCTATCTTTTGATTTTCTTTTAATCGATTTGAAAGTTTTTGAAAAATACGAACGTTATATAGCAGTAACAGCCTGTGAATGTCCCACTGCTGGGCTAAAACCTCCTCTCCTTTTTTATTGAGGAGAAGGTTTGGAGCTTATTCCACCACGCTGCTCGAAGGTGGGTTGGTGGAATACACATGTTGCATAATTTCAGTGAAATTTGACACATGCAGGTTTCCTCATGATGTTTTTCTTCACCGTCAAGCATGAGATGAATTATAAACACAAATCAAGCACGTGAAAATTCAGTGGTGCTTGCCCGAGTTTGAACCTACGATCATCGGTTAAGATTCTTGCGTTCTAACTACTGGGCCGTCTTGGCTTTTAACAACGTTATATACAAGTCTGATATTTTGAGTTTTAATTGAAAAAAATCAACCAATATAATCAAAGATTATATTAGCGTGAGGTTTTACTGGTGGTAGGGCTTTGTGCAAGCTCGTCTGGGTAGGTACCACCCACTCATCAGATATTCTACCGCAAAACAGCAATACTTGATATTGTTGTGTTCCGGTTTGAAGGGTGAGTGAGCCAGTGTAATTACAGGCACAAGGGACATAAAATCTTAGTTCCCAAGGTTGGTGGCGCATTGGATATGTAAGCGATGGTTGACATTTCTTACAATGCCAATGTCTAAGAGCGTTGGTGACCACTTACCATCAGGTGGCCCATATGCTCGTCCGCCTTCCTTTACTATAAAAAAAAAAAAAAAAGGTATAAGATACCGGAAAAAAGGCGATAACTCCTTGATTGGCCCGCCCCACGGTTTGAACTCTCGACCTCCAGGCTTGCGATATAATTAATCTATTATAAGCTAACAACTATGCCAATGAGTCAGTTAGTTAAATAGGCATAAAATTACCAATTAAGAAATGAATGATTTAACGAGTTAACGTATGAATTGCAAAAAGAACTATAAAACTCCTGACCACGTATCGACTTTTACTGAGGTTTTGTAGGGCTGTCATTTGAACCCGAACGTTTTATTATTGTAATTATAAAAAAAAACGAAACAATTAAAGAAATACTATAACTGTGATAATTGCTACCAAGTAAATAACTCCATCGATTAATGAATAATGAAAGAAAACGCCTCAAGACGATACGCACGAACGTCTGCCTCTACGTACATTGCGTCCAAAGGCAATTTAACTGTAGCTTTTACAGTATAGTAACAGCCTGGTAATGTCCCACTGCTGGGCTAAGGTCTCATCTCCCTTTTGAGGAGAAGGTTTGGAGCTTATTTCACCACGCTGCTCCACTACGTGTTGGTAGAATACATAAATGTCAGAATTTTAATGAAACTAGACACTTGCAGGTTTCCTCGCGATGTTTTCCTTCACCATCAAGCACGGGATGAATTATAAACACAAATTAAGCACTTGAAAATTCAGTGCTGCTTGCCCGAGTTTGAACCCACGATCATCGGTTAAGATTCATGCGTTCTAACCACACATCTCGATTATATCTCTTAAAAATAACATTATAATTTTTAAACCTAACTAATAACATTTATGTGACATAAGTTTATTTGTTTCTTTGTTACACTTTCAACTCTTAACTACTTAACCGATCATCACAAAATTTCACATGCACATTGCCAGGATTACAGTAAAGTACATAGGGTACCCACCACACACGTCCCCCTCTCTCTCAATCATAGACAAAGCCAGGTGGTAGATTAGTTTATTCATAAATTTACAATATTGGTAGTATCGCACATACAACCCTATCCCATCGTTCGCTCGTTCTTTTTAGTTCCACGTTTTGCGATCCTTGTTAGTTTTAGTTAACTAAAACATCGCAGGTGCGTTCGGCCACTGGACGTATCTTTTTTTTTTTTTGTTAATATACTCGCTTTTGTTGCGTCACCCAACTGTTCAGATTTAAAATAATAAACACAAGCTGACAAAACAATGTGTAAATCGTTATACGTTGTTTTTCTTTTTTTTCATATGAAATACATTTGGTTTCGTGGTATCGTTACGTTTTTATTACCAGCTAATTATTAAATGACAATTGTTTTTTTCTTGTTACTACTATTTTAAAGCGTGACTTTATACATAGTATAGTTTTCTTTTTTATTTATACTTAATTATTATAAGCCGTGAATTTGCTGAGAGTCGTGGAATCTCAGTCCTTCGTTTCTGGAATTCACTGTCACACTCACCATTCACACAGCAATGTAATGTATTGTAACCATCCAGATATGTCGGCAGTACTACGATTTTTAGTTAAAGTATTATATTTCTGATCATCTAGCGAAGGATATTCAAGTTTAATAATAATATTAATATCCTAGGACATTATTCACACACAACCATCTGATCCCAAACTAAGCAGAGCTTGTAATATGGAAACCAGACCACTGATACATATACTACTTTTTCTTTTGTAAATACATACTAATACAGATAATTACACCCAGACTCAGGACAAACAGACATATTCATGCACACAAATGTATGTCTTGGATGGAAATCGAACCCACAACCTTCGGCGTAAAAGGCAAGTATCTACCAACGACGCCAACCGGCCAGTTTCTATTTTGTATTGGACATTTATTGTAACTCGCTTCAGGGTATTATTATAAATCTTATCACGTATAATTTATACGGTGTGGGATAAAGATGACGTCACATGTAGCAATAGTTCCGGTCCGACGAGCAGAGTTATTACGATTTCTTCCAAACCACTGCCCACCCCACAATAACCTATTACATGACACTTAATTGAAACGTCCCTAATTAATCCTTCACAATCCATTAGTTTGGGCTAAGGTACTGAGAATAATGTTCAATTGATATACGTTTAATCTATTTCCAAATATGGTCAAAAACATTTTTTTTAATCCTTTTCTTTTTATAAGTTCATTTTCTCCCCACTAAAAAAACTTATGTGAAATATATAAAAAAACGGTTCTTTAAGATGCTGGATATATATGGATTAAGGAGAGAGTATAAAGTTTATTTAACCACATTACTTCCTCGTGGGATGCAGGTTACGTCACGATGTTTTTCTTTACCGCCGAATACGAATTATAAACATAAATTGAGTATATAAAAACAAATTAGTATTTAACTATAGGCACAACGGACGTACCACTTAATTCCCAAGGTTGGTGGAGTATGGGCGATGTAATGATTGGTTAATATGTCTTTCACTGCCTATGGGTGGTGGTTACCATTAAACATCGGATAACCAATATTCACGTTCAACTTTTTTTAATAAAAGCTCCATGCTACTAAGGAGAATATCTTGACAGTAAAAACTAGTTACCTTTCATTGTTCCGAGCAAGAGTTTAAACCCAGGGCTTCGAGATCTGTGCCTTATAAATTAGCCACTACACCAACGAGGTAGTTATTTGAAATTATATTTCAGAACTGTCACATGAAACCACAGTACAAAGGGGGTTTAATTAGACCCGCATAAATCGGTCGCTCTAACGAAGCGACTAACCTTACAAAAAGAACATTTAGAGCGAAAATTATCGTGTGGACATTAGCGGCACGAGTAGCTACTCTGCTTGTTCGACAGAGTTATCTCTTTGTTTGTTCTGTGTATTTTATACCTGCATGTACTTTTTAGTTTTGAGTACTCTTTGAATGTTTATTTATAATATATGATTTATAGTTTTAATAGATAAAGTATTTTTTAAACGGCATACGGTGAAACTACAAGGCTCAACTTACTTATATAGTAATGCTATTTACCCAAATTTTTAAAGCTGGAAAAAAACATTACGCGTTTTCCCCATTGGAACAGCGGGGGGGGGGGGAATATGTGGGGCTCGCTGGTTTCCAAGGCGCCGAGTTCGCCCCGAACATCGGAATGCCCACTTAAAAAACCAGAGATACCGTTTCCGTCTTATCCCAAAGCGCTCCTCGGCCTCGGCTACGGGATCGCTTGTGTATGCTGCCGTGAATGTTATTTACCCTCCGTAACTCCTTATCTTCAGTTTTTTGTATATTGGTTTAGTAGTATTTTTCAGTTACGCAAAAAAAAGACTCCTAATTTATTAGTAGATTTTATGTCTTCAATAGAATTCGAAATAGCTTTACTCATAAAGTATATTTTCTTATATATATAAGAGAATTGAGAAAGATATGAAAGAAAGAAAATTCAATTCACGAATAATATATTCCTCTGTATCTGATCCGAATACTTTGGATCTACCATTTTATTATGCAATATGAAATTATAACTTTTTTTTTTATATCACTAGGCGAAAGCGTAACTCGTAACCAGAAATAATATCACCCTTCTATGTCGTACGTTGACTAATATTGGATCCAAAGTTGGCGTATTTATTATTTAAGGATACGAAACGAATCGAATGTTATTATTTAATAAATAATATATTATTTAATAATCCAAATATGCTTTCTGTGATATTTTAAAATGACAAAATTGTTTATTGAACTAATAATTATAATTATTTAAGCCCAGTATATTTTATAATACAATAAAAAACAAATCTGTGGAACCAGCTTTCAGCAGCGACTTTTCCTGACCGATATGACATAGAAACCTTCAATATCAGTGCCTACCCATTCCTTAAAGGCTGGCAACGCACTTGCAAGCCCTCCTGTGTTACAGGTGTCGTGGGGCGGTAGTCACTTTCCATCAGGCATGAAATTATATTAATAATTTTATAAAAATAAAAATCTTAATACCTTACTATAAATATTGTTTTGCGGAAGCTAGTTTGGTTTATTTTTGTTCAACGATTATTGTTCAAAAACGACTCTGGCAATGTCTTTAAAAAGTTTTATACGTAAAATGCGCTTTGAATTATATTTCACCTTTTAGCGCATTCTATGTTATTTTTAAAGTCGATCTATTTTCTTTATTTTTACTGCAAGAAATACAATACCTCTCATAACACATAACTGGTTCACATAGCGTCTTTGACGTTAGAATAAATGATTGGTGGGTGGTACCCTCCCAGACGGGCCTGTAAAGTTCCAGCATGATTCCAACGTTGAATCCAGCTTGTGATTGATTTGGGCTCAGGTAAACAATGCTATAAGCGTATTGTTTGTATATTAAATATAACAAACAAAGGTTGTACGTACGCTTTGTATACAGGCGATTGTCAAAGCGAATGGTTAAACGGTATAGAAGTTAATAGCAGCGCCATCTAACGGCGAGTTACAAAGAAGAGGACCATAAAACCTTTTCTTTGAAAAAGTACATGCGTATGTGTTAAATTTAAGTAATCTATGTCTATTTATCTCAAATCGATATACCAACATACATTTTTATTTTTACATATATATCGAATTGACATACAGACTGTCATCCCCCTTTTAACTTCATGAGGAGAAGAATTTTGAAAAATCCTTCTCAGTGCTCACCCAAATCTACAAGGAGTTCCTTTGTTACATCTTATTACACGCAGCGCGTCAGGAAGCGTGTTTTTTTTATAAGTATATAATAACATTTATACACAATTGTGAAACAAACAATAGCTCTACAGTTCGTTGACTAATTATTACGATTACTTAAATTAACTGGAAACGTTTTAGTATTCATTTTGACAGTTCTAGTCTAAGGTAAGGCAGGTTTGGCAAGGGCAAGTTAATTAAAAAAAAGTACAAGCAACGTCTTGTTTCAAGTAATGTCAAAAAGTCATGACATGATCAGAGTCGAACCCGCTATCACTAATATCTGTTAATTTGGTGAGTCGTTCAACACCGAGATGGCCTAGTAACACCAAGATGGCCTAGTAACACTGAGATGGCCTAGTGGTTAGAACGCGTGAATCTTAACCGATGATCGTGGGATCAAACCCGGGCAAGCACCACTGAATTTTCATGTTCTAAATTTGTGTTTATAATTCATCTTGTGCTTGACGGTGAAGAAAAACATCGTGACGAAACCTGCATGTGTCTAATTTCATTAAAATTATGCCACATGTGTATTCTACCAACCCGCATTGGTGAAGCGTGTTGGAATAAACTCCAAACCTTCTCCTCAAAAGGGAGTGGAGGCCTTAGCCCAACAGTAGGACATTAACAGGCTGGTACTGTTATTGTTCAATGTAAACATTTTATTTAACCCGTGAGTCCCGTTTGGTTATTATCTCTTATTAATTCCTTCGAGGCCTTTAATCCTAAGTTCAATTGTCAAATCCTCAATTGTCAAATTTGTATCTATTTTTCTTTGTAGAAATTAATAAAGTTATAAAGAAATATATACAGAACATTTGTCATCCGTTTATTTTTATTTTATTATTATTATTTTTTATATTCGCCGGGAGGGCAAATGACTCTACTCCACCTGATGGTAAGTGGTAGTAGAGTCTAAACGCGATGACGGCCAGTACAGACGGAAAAAACGTTCTGCACTAGCCGCCTTCGCCTTGCCGGCCCGCAAGATGCCTCTTCACGCCTCGTTTGAAGGAAGCCCGGTTTGTAAAAGGAGGGGAACACGTGAGCTGGTAAGGAATTCCATTTTTTGGAAGTGCGACAAAGAAAAAAGTTGCCAAATTTCTTTGTTCGCGATGGAATTGATGTCACAGTTAGGCGGTGACATCGAGAACCAGCTCGCGTAGACTAAAGAAGAAAGGGGGAAGCAGGAATTAGAGAGAATAATTCTAATTAGTTTATTGTTTTGTTTATATTTTTCAGATGATAAAGAATGTAGAATTACTACCGGTAGCATAAAATAGGGTAAGCTTAATTCGAAACGTTCGACTAAAACAAAGTTTTATATAAAATCAATATTCTGTGAATTGAATGCGTGCTGATAATCGATTCTAAGATGCAACATGCGTGTTACTTACCCCTTATAGCAAGGGAATCGATTCTATACGAATAATACAACTATAATGGGTGTGTCTGTATGTTATGTTTGTTGTATTTTGTGATTTTAGGTAAACCAAAGTTATATTACAATACAAACAAAATATAATAAATATTGTGTTTTCTTATATTATAGGTTGGCGGACGAGCAAATGGGCCACCTGATGGTAAATGGTCACCAATCCCATAGACATTGCCGCTGTAAAACACAACAATAATAAATATTGTTGTTTGGCGGTAGAATATCTGATAAGTGGGTCGTACCTACCCAGATGGGCTTACACGAAGCTCTACCAACTAGTAAAATTATAATTCATAAGATCATATCATATATTAATATTTTAAGAACACTTGTTTTATAGATAATAATATGAAAAGAAAATAAAATTATTAGTGGTATATAAACCGGTTACCTACGTTGTTTATCGAGAAATTATCGCCGTCGTAAAGCCACCGTCGACATTTCACGATAGACCCGATGACACTAAACCATGTAGTAGCCTTTTGAACACTATATATTGAACCATAGGTCAATCGGTTTTAATAAAAAAAAAAAAAAATCATTGAACTGAATCGCATGTTCTCTATGAAAATAAATGTTGGTAATTATTACATTGTAATAGATTTCAATGATTCGCGAGACATAAAAAAATTACGAATACAACAACATACATGCACACAAAGATACATGAAAGTGTCTTAAAATGTTTATTCATAATTTGAATTTCGAATACCGATCGATATTTCAAGGGATGAAATTACGACATTTTAATAGTAATTAATTTAATCCAAATCTCTAAAAGCTTTGGAGTAAAAAGACCGAGTCGAACGAAATTAAAGTGACTTGTGTCCAAATAAAAAAAGTATTAACGGACCAAATTGGAAATCTCTGAAACCTAACTGCAGCTAGTGGGTTTTTTATACAATTGTAAACGACAGAGTACATTTTGCAAAAAAGTATGATTCAATAAATAAATTAATATCCTAATTATAAATGTGAAAGTTCAACGAAATGATTTTTGTATTAGAGAAATTTACATATATAATCTGTGTATGCCGAGGTGGCCCAGTGTTTAGAACGCGTGAATCTTAACCGGTTATCGCGGTATCAAACTCAAGCAAGCACCGTAGAATTTTTAGGTGCCTGCATTTTCATTTTGTTTATTAGTCCTCTAGCGTTCGGCGGTAAGGAAACAGGAAACATGCATGTGTCTAATTTCACTGAAATTCTGTTACATGATTATACACCAATACACATTGGAACAGCGCAGTGGAATAAACTCCAAAACTTCTCCTCAAAGGCCTTAGCCCAGCACTTCACGGGCTGTACCTTTACTGTTTTTTATCTTTGTGTGAACATACCAGTTAAGTCACGGATGTAGTAAATAGTCGATTTATAGCTTATGTACTATTTACTAAGTATATTATTTTGTATTTTGTATGTTTTGAAAATAAATACTTATTAAACTCGTAAAGAATTTCGCGCATAAAAATTTACTAAAATTATATCATAAGGTCTAAGGTCTTTGGTTATATATTTTATCGAGAAGTGAAATGATCCGAGATCCAAGAAATCCTTATTTATACATAAAACGTAAGCCCTATTTACATAAAATCATGTCTTATCCGCAGAAATAGATCAATTACACTACAAACATTACATTTCATATGATTTACGTAACACACAGACGGCGGTATACGGCTTCGATATCAGATTGCAAAGGCATTTGCTGTCGCGGATCGATTCCGGCTAAGCACCTAATTGCTAACTTGATAACTTTGACATGAGAAACTTTGGTATAATTCATGATACAGTGTTCGAGATCATGTGATCTGTTCAAATGTGTTAAATAAATATTTATTCTTATAACCAATACTATAAAAAATCTCTGATAAATATTGTTACCATTGATCCTTAATTTTATATAAACATAAATTATTCTTTCAAGAAAACGAAATCAGGTTTAATTGCGTATGTTTTGTGCGAACTGACTTTTTATTATAATTATAAACATCGATTTTTTTAATAGACTTAAGATGATTTTACATTATTTTTAATATATTTACATAGCTTCATTACTTGAGCATTTCAACTAATATCATTGTGATATATATTGTGATATAATACAACTAAAGTTAACTTAAGAAATAAATACAACTAAAATATATAACCATAAACATTATCACTAGGAAAATATAACAAATTTAATCTCACAAATACCTACAAAGGGGCAGAAACAGTTTATTGGTATTATAAATTCACTTCATAGTATCACTGATGAATGATATGATACTATAGTACTACTATAATTTTGCGCATCATTATTATCTATGAATATCGGAACATCCGTAGAAAATATATACATACAGTAACAGCCTGTTAATGTCCCACTGCTGGGCTAAGGCCTCCTCACAAAAGGGTTTGAAGAGAAGGTTCTGGAGCTTATTCTGTACGCTGCTCCAATGCGGATTGGTAGAATACACATGTGGCAGAAATTCAATGAAATTAGACACATGCAGGTTTCCTCAGGATATTTTCTTTTTGAAAATAACACGTCATAAAAATGATGTATTTCATTTATTTCTATTATTTTTTTGTTAACTTTGTTTATCATGAATCATACGTTGTAATCTAACAGCCAATAACATTTAATTATCTTGAATTACTAGTTGTTATATTATGTTTTTAAACATTTTTGGATAAACTTCCGACTTCTACACGAAAAACTACAACTTCTGTGGGAAACCTTTTTTCTCTAACAGCAATATTTATTGCAATACACGAGAAAACCATTGAAACCAATTTCTTCAATTTGACTTTGAAAATAAAATTGCGGGTATTTTGAATATCATATATGGTATCAGCGTATTGAAATCCATATGTATACCAGTAAAAATCACATCGATCGGAGGTGTGGGCTAAAAGGAAGTTCACTCACATTTTTAATATATCCTTAAAAATATATTTATAAAAACACCACAATATGTTTTAACTTATTGTCTATGCTTTATATTGTTCGTTTATTTAAACGAGATCAAATTACTCAAACAAAATAACAAAGTCCAAAGTCAACAAGAACGGAAAATGCGTCTACAAAACCACAATTCCAAATTCAAAACATAATATCGTATACCTTACTAAAGCCAAAAATAATTAAGTGTTCTTAGCAAACTACATATTGATAAATAAGTAATTATTATTTCATAACAGGAGTATTAAAACAATGAATGTTTTAGCGTCTAACATTCTTAGTTAATTTAAATATAATCAATGAACATAAAACAAAGTTTATCCAAATTCACTTGAAACAACAAACATAAAATTCAATCAAACGACTGTACACAGTTATGTCGTTCAATGAATATTTAAATACTGTAATGAAATAATTTAAATAAAACAGTTTATACTAAATAAAATTTTGTGGGCATTTTTGGTATTGAAATATATATTTACTCACCAAACAACGCTAAAAAACTCAATAAATACGTCACTAGCACCAACTATTAACTATCAAACACAAGTATCAACAAAATTCGCGTTCACAATATTTAAAAACAAAATAAAATCACCCTTTTTTTACTATGCATGAATACACGGTAGCGAAGTTTTGCAAACTTGAATACGTATATGTACCGTTTAAATACGACGAGAGAGCTGTCACAGATCTCACATCTACCCGCCACGAGATCGCGACGAAAACTGAGGAAGGATCGGAAGCAGCCCTTAGTTTTCCACGTTAGACAGAGAAGGTTGGTGTGGGTGAACGTGAAAATGTATAGGTGGAAGAAGGAGGGGTATAGGAAGTTGTAGTTACGTCTCCCACGTGGCACGGCGCGATGCGGTCAATTGCAATGCTACGGTCATTGCCATAGTGTGATGAGCTTTTCTTTTTCATAGACAAATCTGCAAATAAAAAAAAATGAATGAAGATAATATAAGAGATTTATAAATCTTCAGGACAAATTGAAACTTTGATATTATATATATTATAATATTAGCATGGTTTTATTTATAGAACTTAAACATTTTTATAAGCAATATAAATATCATTAAATACATAGTAGCCTTAATGTGTAAATTTTTATTTGAATAAACATCAATCAGTTATCGTAACCAAAAATAGACGAGTTGACAACTTTTCCCACAGTTCACTTTGGCAATATTATGACACTACAAATATTATAATATCTCTTTGAAACAAATAACTAAAAATACAATTACAAAAAAAGTTTAAAATTTTAAATTTTTTTACGCTCAGTAATAAATTTCAAATACTTTCAAACAAATTAACAATTGGATTCAGAGCTTCTACGTTTAAACTCAACTCCGATAAAATCGCAGTCTAAGAAAAAATTAAGACAACTTCGTTTGATGAAAAAAGTCGTAACAGCCACCAATCAAGTATAGATTGAGGATTTTAAAGGATAAGATGAACCTTTGATCGCCGAAGCGTTCCGTCCCTACAGCAATCCAGTGACCCTATTACGAACTATTATACTTGAGCCGACCCGTGGGGTGTTTTCAAGGGATTTATTTTCAGTTTCACGGCGCATTGGTGCTGGTAATAAGGTGTGGTCGTGATTGGTGTGGGAAGGTGAGGGATCCGCAGTCAAAAATAAATATACTTTTTTTTTAACTTTAGCTACATAAATAAACAAACAAATACCAATTATATAATTGTTGTTATTTTGGTATTCGAGTTTTATTAAACATTTTTAATATAACAACATACGAAAGATATGTATATAAGAAAAGCAACGAGCAGTGCTTAAAAGTTACAGTACATATAGTTTTAATAAAAGTAATTAAAAATAAATTGCCAGAGACAGCCCAGCAAACACAATATGTAAATCTTAAGCAAAGATAGCAGCATCAAACCCGAGTTTTTATGAGCTTATAATTCATCTAGTGCTCGGCGGTGAAGGAAAACATCGTGAAATACCTGATGCTGTGACTGTGTCGGGTGAAAATTTGCAATATACGTATCTAAGCCGCAATAAGGCGGCGTGGTGAATTAATCTCTAATCCTTCTCATTAAGAGAAGAGGATTCCTTAGCCGAGTAATGAAAAACTCCATACGATTACTGATTTTAATAAAAATATAAGCCATTATAATATTTTATTTTCTGGTTAATTTTAATTATTTTCATAAACACAGATTGTCGTTCCGACAAAGCTTCTGTTTGCGATAACGCTATGCGGGTACAGCCAAAAGCCTCGCAAATAAATACACATTCTCGCTTATAATTCAGATAATTATCAAATGACCTGCAAACTGAAACACACTATGAAAACTCTAATAAATAAGACTTTATTTTTATTTTATATCTCTCTATCTATATATATAGTTTTTTTTCCCGTCTGTTTATTCACTCAACACTACTAAACCAATGAACCGATTATAAAATTTAATATCAAAATAGATATATATTCTTATATAAAAATGTTGATGAGTTGTTTTTTTTCATCGCATTAAGCTCGGCTTTGAAAAAAATATTTGCATTTAGATATACAATTTATTGTAAAACGTTACACTTAAATTCGACTACGACCCACTGGGAGTGGTAACGTTTAACGAGGGGAAAACCGCGAAGAACAATAAGGTAAAAGTATCAGACTGTGAACGTTCCACTGCTGGACTAAGGGCTCTCCGTTTGATGAGAAGGTTTGGAGCTTGTTCCATCATACTGCTCCGATGTAGAATACACATGTGGCCGAATATCACTGAAATTAGACACAAGCAAGTTTCTTCACTTAAATTATAAAAACAAACTAAGCTCATGAATCTTTAGTGGTGCTTGCCTAGGCTTGAACCCACGATCAATCGGATAAGATTCACACGTTCTGACCACTAGGCCATCACGGCTCGTGTTGATATATCAATTTTGGGATTTACTGAAAAAAAATAACGCAGTCAGAGTCGCGGTAACCAGCTAGTAAATGATAAAAAGGTTTTAAAATTTAATTGTATATAATATTCATTTTATTAATAAAAATGAAACAACATAACATTGTTGGCTTGTATAAAATCTTCATTTGGAATCGGTGGCTGTATTACTTTTAATTTAATCGTGTTAAAATACGATTCAAATAGCGCTTGGACGAGTCTATTTTAGATTCAAAATTAATAAATTATTAAGCCAACTTTGGGCTTCTGTCTAAATAAGTACTATAACAACTTCGTTTGTATTCAACAATAGGTCTATATTATTAATTAAGCAGTTTTATTTATAGCATAGAGCTGACATAAAGCAGTGTTTAGAACACATCCAGCTTAGTCAAAGTTAGTGCATAGAAAAAGTTAAAAATATAAATAACCCCAACCCAAAAAATATTGAAAAACCGCATCAAAATCGGTCCATTTATTTGGGAGCTATGACGCCACATAAACACATATACACACGTAAAACTATTATATATAATTATTCTTTTACGAGTACCAACTTGCCTGAGCTTTTAACCCCGACGATTTCAAGTTTTTAAATTTTGTTTATAAATCATCATACAATTCATCCTCAGAAATTAAAGGAAAATGTGTAACCTTATTCAGATGAAAATCATCCATCAACCCATTGAAGTAGCGTGATGGTATAAGCTCCGAAACCTTCTCCTTAAGAAAGAAAGCCCTTTGCTCAGCAGGCGGAAAGATTTTCTTATTTATATATTTTTGGCCTGCTTTATCTATTATTGCAATTTGTGCTAGACCGATATTGGATGGATGACTTTTGGTTTTAATAAAAATAATTGAGTCATCATTTTGTACATCTGACATTTTTGCACGATGCTACAATACGTTCGGAATATGCTTCGAAAATATACAAGCAACTCAAAGTAGTCCTTAAAACTTATTTTTTGCTTATAAATAATATTTATCAATCACAATAATTTTCCAATGAATATTCAAACAAGTTGTAGATGAAGAATCTGAAAACGTTGCTCGTATTTAACTCGCCAAAAGCCAAGACAATTGTATTAATAACAGCGTCCCTTCAGACAAACCCTTCGGCGAGTTCTTTCGAAATAAAAATGATAACAAGTCAAAAGCAAAGACAGGGTTTTAAAAAGTTTCTAAACAAAGAATTTTCCCCGCGACGCCAGACAAATAATCTTTGTTTTGTTTTCAAATAAGAAGAGTTACTTTATACCGCGTTTAGACAGCTGCCGTCGAAACTTCGGCTAAGCTGAGAAATCTTATGCTTTGAATTCTCAAACGCGCACCGACTAAGGGTGACCACAAACTAAGTGCAAACACTTAATGCGTGCCACACGAGCGTGTGAGTGTGTCCCGTATGTAACATAAAGTCAGACACACTTGTTAGCTTGGGAAGTTATATGAAATAATATCTGCAAATGTTATATTTTGACATTCTTTATTATTTATTACAAATAAATATTATATTATTTCATAATACATTATCCATATTACAGCTAGCTTGGCTAGGAATGCTGGGTTCCAGTTACTAATAAAAATCTTATTACAAAGTTATCTATTTGCTGTTATCGTATTAAAAATAATAATAAAAGCGATCATACCAATTTATCGATGATAGGCGTATGTACCGTTTTTTCACGCAGGGTAAACCTTTAGAACGGTTCCCGGGCTATATGGAATCTTAGCCCACAAAAACTCTTACATTGGCCGTCTTCGGCTCAGATTTAAAAGGTTATGGGATTGTTCCATTTCCACTACAAGGAATCTGTGGCCTTTTCTGTGCTGTGCTGCGCTCGTGATTCAGTACTGCTCTTCTAAGGGAGCAAAAAGTTTTATCAGCCCCCAAACCGCTTACCCAAAAAAAAATTTCGTGAACATGGTTGAAGTCTCATAGTATCTATTAGTCAGTCAGTCAGTTATATTTTGATTTTAATATTGATTGAAGATTGGATCAGCTTTTAAAGTCAATGTAAATCTACTTGCTGGTCTGGATTTTTCTTATATATTTTAAAGCTGAATGCTATCCTGATTACAAGAGTTAGCTTTGACTTCCTTCATTTTAGTAGTTTCAATGGAATAAATATCATCTTGATTGCGGATTGTTCGACAATTAGCGTGCAGAACTGCACATCTTATCATAAACTAAATATATTTTTTTTAGCTTAGATCATTTATTAGAGTTGTTTCAGACGTTTTACACGGATTATGATATTAAAACGCAACCTAAACGCCTAAATGTCATCAATTCGATGAATTCAATATTAATTACTTTGAGTTTCCTCTAGAAATTTCTCTGGGTATTCGTCAGGGCTATAGTAACAACCTGTGACTGTCCTACTACTGGGCTAAGGCCTCCTCTCTTTTTTTAATGAAGAAGGTTTAGAGCTCATTCAACCACGCTGCTCCAAAGCAGTTTGGTGGAATACACATGTGGTGACACATGCAGGTTTCCTCGCGATTCTATCCTTCACCGTCTAGCACGAAATGAATTATAAAAACAAATTAAGCACATAAAAATTCAGTTGTGCTTGCCCGGGTTTGAAGCCACCATTATCGGTTAAGATTCACGCGTTCTAACCCCTGGGCATCAGGGCTATAGCAGCTGACTAATTTTTTGATGAATGAAAAATATTCTACATATCAATGCAACATTTCATAAAGCAAGCATAAATGTAGGTAAATGTCGATACACAAACTATCTCTTTATCGGTTTATTTACTTTCGTTTTAGAAATATACGACGGGTTTTAGATACCCAATCTTGAGCACAGTTTGTCATCCACTAACCCGCAGTTGAGCTGTGTGATGGAATAAGCTTCTAAACATTCTGCATTCTTCATTCAAACGACCAGTTGGTCATTTACAATCTGTTACTTTTGATGTAAACGTCAAAAATTTATGAAATAGGAAGATGTATTTATAATACTTCCGTCTCGTTCGCTCAGCTATCTCTCTCCCGCATCTCGGTCAAGTAAATGAAGCAATCGCGTGTCCACGGACCGTTGCTCATAATCAACCTGAGGCTTCTGTATATAGCACGCCTTTTAATATATCATTTTGATAATAAATAAAAATATTATATACAAATATGATTCGTATCTTTGTCTTTTATAAATAATATCAGAAATCTTTGACAATCAGTACTTGTTTTTGTTGTGTACCGGTTTGAAGGGTGAGTGAGCCCGTATAATAATAGGCACAAGGGACATAACGTCTTAGTTCCCAAGGTTGGTGGCGCATTGGCGATGGTTAACATTTTTACAATACCAATGTCTACAGGCGTTGGTGACCACTTACCATCAGGTGGCCCATATGCTCGTACGCCAAACTATACTTTAAAATAAAGTTTAAGATTTTAATATTTTATGTTTAGAATGTATTATTACTTTTTTTTATTTCATTGTATTGAAAATACCTGTAATGGAATACTCCATTCACTCTACTAAATTCCACTCAAAACGTTTTATATATGTTTAGAAATAAAAAAAATGTAAATTTAAATTACATTATTATTCTAAATCTCATATTAAAATTTTAACTTAAAATGTTTTGAATTACAAAACATTGTATGAATAATAACTCTAAATAAAGCAAGTCTAACCGCATCACATTAAGCTGTAATTACCCAGCACGGCTAAGCTGTAGCCAACCGCTGACGTGCGATGGTTAAAAACGAATTATACTGAAGCACCATGTATATATCATATTATATGATTTATATATACTGAAAAAAAACATCATCTGCCTTAAAATGTGTTTAATTAAAATTGCACTTTGATAAATAGCAACTTAACTAAGTACCTATATTATTATATATTTATTATGATCCTTTGAATTTAATTACCCTTTTAAAAAAGTCATTATAAAAACAAAATGTTAAAAAATATTTTATGATATAAATTAAAGATTTTACAAGTACAACCTGTATAATATTCAGCTACGCTATGCCGGCCGCTGACGTGCGGCGGTTAAAAACGAATTACGTAGGAGCACCCTGTAGCGACATTAGTCATGAGACCACCTCGCGCCGCCTTCTAGTCTAGGAGCGACTAGTTTTGTAAAACAATTATAACTTTTGTAGAACATTAGCGACCTAACTCGACGTCGCGCGACTACTGTAAATATTAAGAAAAAAACTCATTTCCTTTTTATATTCTATAATTAATCGCATTCCTTCCAATCCAAACAATCAATAAATTCTGATACGCATGCATATATGCATCCTCTTAAATAAATATCCGAAATCACTGCCACAAATATAGCACAAGCGGTAATGAAGGATAATAGCTAAAATTAACCTTATTTGCTTATATTTCTCTTGCTAGAATTTTTCTTCGGCTAATGGCTATCAACTGCTTGACTCAAGCTCAGCTCTCTAAAGACACGCCATAGCACCCAGTTCTCCACCTTTCACAATCAGTCTGGTCCCGCCACCTTTCATCGTTCCACGTGACATAGTAAAATGAAAATTGAAAATACTATATTTTAGATGAAATTTATTAGTTGGTACGGTTTTGTGCAATCCCGCCTGGGGAGGTACCTATTCATCAGAAATTCTACTACTAAAAAGCAATACTTAGCATCCATCTTAGTTCCCAAGCTTGATGGTGCATAGCCGATCTAAGATATTGTTAATATTTATGACATCGACAATATCGATTGACGGTGGTGACCACGTACCATCAGGTGCCCATCTGTCTGCTTATAATATAAAAAAGGATATACTATGATTTTTCGATATAAGGTCCAATTTTAACTTTCTATTGTAACATGTTCGATTTAAATACACATAGGATCTTAGTGTATTCAACCCAGATGTACGCAGTTATTAGATTTACCATATTTTTCGTGAGGACTTTGAATAACAAACGAATTAAAAACGTCACCGAGGGAATTGTTAAGTCATATTTAATTACATATCCATTTATTTATTTAATTAAATATGAATTCATTTACATTTATATAACCGTAATGACCCAGTGGATAACCGTAAGTTTTAACTAAAGTTCCCAGGTCAAAACCGAGTAAATATCACTGGATTTCCAACATTCATCCACTTTCATCCCCTTACCCTCTCTCTGTACCCAGCTATAGCCTTACCTAATCACCCACTAAACGAAGTTTACAAGGCGTAATTGCTTTATTATCTATTGCATAAAATTCAACGATATTCTATATTTGTCTAATAAATGTAATCGGCCTTGATAGTCTAGTGATTATTGTCTAGTTGAGCGCGGCATCGAAAAAAAAAAAAAAAAAGGTTCTTTTTTTATAGAATAGGAAGGCGGACGAGCATATAGGCCACCTGATGGTAAGTGGTCACCAAACGCCCTTAGACATTGGCATTGTAAGAAATGTTAACCATCGCTTACATCACCAATGCGCCACTAACCTGGGGAACTAAGATGTTATGTCCCTTGTGCCTGTAGTTACACTGGCTCACTCACCCTTCAAACCGGAACACAACAATACCGCGTACTGCTGTTTTGCGGTAGAATATCTGATGAACGGGTGCTATCTACCCAGACCAGCCTGCACAAAGCCGTACCACCGAACCCTGACGAAGACGTTTTAGTGGGCACAAATCACCCAAGTTTTCCATTGTGTCTCAGTGTCACGAAAAAGATTAAATTATACGCCTATAAATACTGAAATTAGATAAAGAGGATTTTCTTCAAATAAACTTTCAGTACCTAGCATCTGGAATTAAGAAATTGACAGTGTCGAGAGAGCCATTGATCCTGTGCCTGATCTCTCTACCCTTGTCAGGTTGGTAGCCCATCGGGCTATGAGATTGAGATAATAGACAGTGCACCTGTTTGTTTACACACTTGTACAATTTCATGTATCCTATATAGTGAACTAGTCTTTGAGATTTACGTGGCCGATATTCGTTCATAATACGTAATACACCTTAATCATGTAGGAATAAACGCTGTCTGGAAATTTGGACCTAAAGCACAGGTATTACTTGCCCATAAATTCATAATCGAAGCTAAAATCGATTAGGACTAAAATCGAATAGCGGTAAATCGATTATGTTCTATTAATCCGTTTATAAGTGCGGTGTAGTGCGTGTATCCATTTAGCGGTGTGACACTTTTGATCCTTTAATATTAACGCGGGAAAGCGAGTCTGGTTTAAATTGACGACCATCTGGCGTGATACATGATATAGGCGTAGTGTAAAACCGAAATAAACCGGTAGAAACCAGAAAATAGAGAAGGCTAATTTATGTTTGTATATAGTAAAATAGTTATAGTGGGAAGTATTATGAGATAACATTAAAAACATTTGAAAATTTCAATGTTTTTAGGGCTGCGAAGCAAATGGACTATCTTACGGTAAATAATTCTTCGACCGTAGAAACTAGAACTGTGAGCAGTATTAACCAATCCTCATTGTCAAAGCGCAGCCACAGAACTTAAAATTTTTGTGTTGTAATTATAATGGCTCTCTCATCGTTGAGACTGGTATACGGAATTAAAGTGATGACGGTGTGGAACGTATCCAGACTGGGCCAACCGATGGTAAGTGGTCATCACCGCCAATAGACGTTGGCAGTGTAGGAAATATTATCCATCCTATTAGCGCCAATACGTCACTATCTGCGAACGTAGATGCTGTTCCATGTGCTTGTAGTTAAGCTGGCTTACTAACCCTTCAAAACAAAATACAACAATCATAAATATTGCTGCTTGGCGGCAGAATATGTGATGAGTGCATGTTATCTGGTATGACGGTACGCAGACGGTAGACACAAACAGTTGTACCAAACCCTCAAATAAACATTTAAATTAAAAACAAAAAAAATGTCCATAATGTGATAGTACCCGATGTTTTTACCCCTTATGCACCGACACTTGACGCATCACACGTCAGTCATAATTCGTCACGCGCGGCACACCGACGTCTACAGGGGCATATTTAATTGAATGTGTGCAAGATTGAGTTGACAGTGACATTTGATACTGAAATACAATACTTTACTTTGGGGATCGTTGGCTTAAACTAATAAAAATTGATAGAAAACAGTAGTGAATAAATAAAACAATATTTATTTATGCGCAATGATACAAGTATTCTTCAGAATAGACAGGATAGTGAGCGACATTTGCTTGCGTTTACTAGAAATCGATCTCAAATCAAAAACATAACAAGGTTTTCATAAAAGGATTAAATATTATTCGCAATCATAAATTATCGTTGTAATATATTTTACAACGCAATGCCCGTAAAATAAATTAAAAGAGGATCGATTGACAGATTAAAAATATAGATTGTTAGGTAGTTAAGAAATGTCAGATAGTCTTCAATAATATTTAATAATAATTTGTATTACAATGTGTTGGAGTCTTAAACTTTAGTGACATTAAAGAGAGCCATTCTGTCTATAGATATTTGAGCTTAAAGAATTTTTAACAAAGTCAAAATACTAACACATCACAAAATAATTACAACAATATTATAAATATTTACAATGATATACTATATTAGATAGAAATGTTTATAGAGCAACGGCAAGCACTCAATAAAAACGAGAAGTGCAGATAAACTTATAAAACAAAGTTTCCAACTCTGCAAAGTTAATATATCCTTTATGGACCAAGGTATTCGTTTCTATTACAAAATTCCGCAGATAGTCCAAGCTTTGCCAATAGTTAAGTTTAAATCAAACGGTAAAAAAAACATTAACACAAATCTTATTTAATATTATTTAAGGTTTATTCGTTTGTTCTATGTTATAGATATCGATGATAGTAAGATTTGAAGGTCAAATCTAGATGCAACGTTTTTGTTTATAACGTTATGACGTAAAATGTACGTAATACTAAGTGAAACTTCGTCGGGGGAAAAGAGAGAAAAGTTTAAACATTGAACCTTAGTCCCACGTCTTAATATGTAACGTTTCATAGTTAAACGTTTCTGACGAAAATAATGTAGATTAATTTCAGCTTTCATTAAATATAATAGTGACATTGCGACGCAGATGTATTAAACATATGGTACAATAGAAGCATTATTCACATCAGTAATTATATCACGAGCTATAGCCAATGCATAAGCGTCAAAACTTTAAATCACAAATAGAAACTAATTCCAATATTTCATTCGGAAGTAAACATGATACATGACGATACGAATGAATAAACAACTTTGTTTTAATATGATTTAAAGTCGAACTTCCATTGATAACTAACACCGCAAATAAGTCCACAATCAGGGCTCTTAATTGTCACTATTCAATTAGTGGTCGGTTTCATTTGTTCGCGGTCCAGCGCCGACTGAAAACTATAAGTCAATAAAATCGCAGGAATTTGTACTGTATGTCGCTTAACATAAGAGCTACGATCATGAAACGGTGGCATGTGTATATCGCATTGAGCGAAATTAATAAGGCTTAACAAGTACGCCGATACAAAACTCCCTTGTAATTTTTGTTCGACGTAACTCAATGGATTGGTTTCAAAAGATTCTTATATAAGTGTTATAAGGACGTAAAGTATGGATATGTCGTCTTTTACTTTTTATAAAAAAACCCCAAATCATTTGTTTTTCTATAGTTTTTCAAACGATTTAATAAATTAAAAAAAATTACTTTTGTGTCTCAGTGCAATTTTATTATAACAACTAAAAATATAGAAAACATTTTAGAACCCAAGGTTCATATATATAATAAAATTCATTTCTATAATAAAATTTAGATAATCCAAATAAAAAAATATATATTTATATAGGTAAATGAACACATACCTCCTCACATATATCTCCTCTTTGTCAAACATCAATATTATAAAAATACGACGTTCAAAACTTCGTATTTTTATAATATGTTAGTTATCTTAATAAAGAGCAAATCGCGATATAGAAAAGAGAATTTCATAACTCTGACAGGCCCGAGCCGCATTTAATAATGTTGTCTAAAGTATTTATGGTTTTGTGGTATATTCCAAGAGGTTCAGAACCATCAATCAATGGAAGGTAGCAGCCACAAAGTAGGTTATTGCTGTCACTGCTTTTGTCACCTCAGTTTTATGGTTAAGTAATTAATGTTTAAAGAACTTTATTTCTCATTAAAACAGTCACTTACATGAGAATATATATAGTTTAATATAAACTAACTAATAATATATTTTGAGTCTGGATTTGAAAAAGGTTGTATGAGTTCAATTTTTTTTAAAAAAAAAATATTATGGTAGGAGAAGGTTTGGAGCTTCCTTCCTTCTCCTCAAAAAAAAAGAGCTCCTCTCCTCTTTTTTTTTTAGCCCAGCAGTGGGACATTCACAGGCTGTTACGGATGGATTATGGTAGATTGTTATATAGTTGTGCTCCTCCATAGATATTCTTTTTAGCATAATTTGTCCGTGTTTTTTTAATACTAGTATTGAAGATAAATTCAAACTTTAATACTGAAATACCGATTATTATGAATCAATAAGATTACAACATAAATTTGTATCGTTTGGTACATTTTAATTATCATAACACCGCAACATTAAATATAAAAAAGGCAAATTTTTTTTGTTAAAACGGCTATCTCTCCCAAATTTAGTACATAATGTGTTAAATATTTATTAAAATATACTCTTAAATATTTATAAAAAGGGTAGTATCCCGACATAAACCAATCATAAAATTGTTTTTCCGACACCGTATTCATGACATTTATAAAATTAAACATTTCCGAAGCTCGGTCGAAAGGCGAAAGGAAAAAATAAGATAATCCTTTTTCGTGGCATCAAAGCGAATGTTCACCACGTCGGTGTTGGGCAAATTCAATAAATAATCGGCAGTTGAAATCGTGCGGTCCAAGTTCAAAATATTGGCAATGTTTTAATCTCACAAAAAAAAATTTAAGCCGGTTTGAACTTGGTGCGTCCAGCTTCCAACAACATGTTATTAGAATGCCCAGAAAAATCACATCGTATAAGCTAAAAAAGAAATCTCCTCTCGATGTTTTTCTTTCATAACTGATCACAGGAAGAATAATGATAAACACTAATTAAGCATATGAAGCTGAGAGCTGCAATTAATTATGAGCCGTGTTAATGAGTGCAGTGAAAACGCTGGTCTGAGGATGAACCTATCAAAAACGAAGATCATGGTGTTATCTAAACATAGCTTCGATGACATTGCTATCATTGTAGCAGGCCAAAAAATTGAGAGGGTGCGCAAGTATATCTGGGGACATGGCTTAATGACACCTGGAGCTGCGAACAGGAGGTAAAGGGAAAGGAAGTGCCTTCTGCACGTTGAAAAAAGTACTCTACAATCGCAGACTTAAGATCCCTGTGCACATACGACTCCTACATTGTTACATCTGGCCTATACTTCTTCACGGATGCGAGGCGTGGACAATTAAAGAAGACCTCAAGTGACAGTCACCGAGATGTGGGCTTATAGACGTATGTTGGCCATTAGTTGGACTCAAAAGGTCTCGAACGTGGAGGTTCTGCGACGCGTCAACCAAAAACGGCAACTTTTGGAGACTTTCAAGAAGAGAAAAGTTACATATCTCGGACACGTGCTTAGGCATGAAAGATATGAACTTTTGCAACTGATTATGATGGGAAAAGTTGCCGGAAGAAGAGCTGTTGGGCGCAGAAAAAAGTCTTGGCTGTTGGCAACATTCGTGAATGGACGGGAATCGCGAGTGCTGCCGAACTCTTTCGCCACGCGAAGAACAAGAAGGAGTATTTAAAGCTGACTGCCAACCTTCGCTAGTCGGAGTGGCACTCGAAGAAGAAGAAGAAGCATATGAAAACTCAGTTGATATTAGGATTTAACCTACTAGGATTAAACCAGGTCATTCCGGTTCCCTTACTATATATCCAAACGCATTTTCTTATGCTCTTGGACATCATCCTACAAAAATCCAACAAGTCCATCGTATTCAATATCCGTTGGCGGGTCTAACTACGCTCCTGCCGTGTGCAAATGACGTCTACCCGATTATTTTTATATCCTCCCGAACACGCTGCTCTTTCATAAGATTATACCGATAATGCTTGTTTTAATAATACGCTCGGTGCTGGTCTCCTTTGTGTTTTTTTAAATTTTATTAGTTTTGTTTTATAAATTGATGTTTTCCTATTTTTATTTACTTGTCGGTTTATATTCAATTTTAAAGGGTTGAATGAGCCAATTTTAAATATAAGCAGATCATAAGGTTGGCGGCTTATTTATGATATATACTTCTTGCAGTGTTATAGGTTAAGATGACAACCTACCATTTGGAGCCGATTAGCTTATCTGACTTTTGAAATAAGAAAACCATCATTACTTGGTCGTAGTGTCGTGTTTCTGCAAGTCCGCCTGAGCAGATAACCTCCCACTTATCATATTTTCTACCAAAGAGAAATTCTCAGTGTGTCGGTTTGAAGGATGAGTGAGCCAGTGCAACTGCAAGCACAAGGGACATTTTTATTTCCTTATTTATTATTTTCTTATTTCCCATGCTCAATGTCAAAATCTGTGGACGGTAGTGACCATTTACCACCAGATTGTCTACTTGTCAGTTTGTCCACGTAATACAATAAAAAAGCAATTTTCTGAAGAGACTACAGTTGACATTATGATCAGTTGGCAATGATTGATAGTGAAAGCATTTGATTTAACTTTTCATCTGTGTATATTTTTGTGAAGTTCAGAATTATCAAAGCAATTGTGATTTTTTTTTGTTTATTTAAAATAGATATATATGCAAAGAGTGTTTAGATACATAGATATATTTAATATTTAATTACTGTTAAATATATCACTGATATAAAAAATACATAAACTCAATTGTATGAGACTTAAACACGTGAGTGTCACATAGAACAATAAAAAGACAAACTTCAAAACATCGTCGAAGGAATTGCTCTCCATAAAACAAGCACCATTTCCTCAGCTGTGACGTTTTAACGAAATGGCTACTCTTATCAACGTACCATTTTGAAAAGGATATGTGAGACATTAAACATAGATAAATATTAAAAAGAGTAAATTTAAGTTATATATCAAAAAAATATATGACACGAAAATATGAAAATGTAAGTTTTGAAAAAATAATAAAAAAAAGTTTATCTCATATACATACTAGCTACAGTTATCGGATCGAACGAGAAAAATTAGGGTTGCACCGTTTATATTTATCTCATATTGGAACGAGTCTTTGGACAATTTCATCTTCTTGTACAATAAGCTAATTACTTTCTTGAATCGCTTTTTTGTATGGAAATGTTGTGTATTAAATAATTAAATTTTTGTAAACAAATAATATGATATAAGCAATATCGGTCCAAGCGATCTATCCGCCCTTATAAATAAGTATAGCTTACTACGTGCCCCACTTTATTATAAATACCTTTTATTCAGATATTTTTATTATGTAAAATTGGTAGGCGGCCGTGATGGCAAGTGGTAACCATCGCCCGTAATAAACGTTAACAATGTAAGAAATATTAACCGTTGCGTACAACGCCAATACGCCATAAAACATAGGAACTCTTATGTCGTTGTGCCTCTCGTTACACTGGCTCACTCACCCTTCAAACCGAACATATAATATATAACTTTTATATATAAATATATAAAAGCAATTTTGATTACTGTTGGCTACTGGCTGTACCGAGAGCACATTGAACCAACATCAACCTATTCAATTGTTTCAATAATAAGAAATCGAGTTAAACAGAACATGAATTGCAAGTAAGGAAATATATAAAACTATAAGAAGACCATTATAAGTCTTATCAACCAAACTTCTACTTTAAGAAACTCGAACTAAGCATAGTTCTTCAAGTTGGTAAAGTTCACACCTAATCAAATCGAACGCAGACTTGCTTGACAGACATTAATGGTAAGATTGGAACGTCGAGCGATAGCTATGACGCTTTAACTAACATTAGCATCGCGCTTCAACTAAGTAGACGCAAGCAATTTGCATCATGTGTATCTCACATAAACTGGAAAAGAAGGCTTGATTTTTGACCGATTTCAGCTGCGTTGGCCATTTTCAAGTGAGACCAGCCAACTGGGCGGGACATGTGTCAGAAGTGTGTGCACAGACACAAATGCACTTTTGTTTCTTTCGGATAATCGGATAGGATGGAAAATCCTATGAATCCGGGAAGAGTTCTAGTATAGAGTACATATGTAATATATCAGTACAAAACTGTCGCTGCTCTAATAGGCACATTCTTATCCTCATTAGCCCCTCGTATGTGAGTCCACCAAACCCAGATAGTTATTCGGCGCGTAATCAGCCGACTTTGATCTCGCTACGTTGCGATCAAAGGAATCACTCGCCAATTACAAACGTGTGCTTAGGGCGAGATTTTGCCTCCAACGAGAATACAGGAATGCGGACTATTTCCTATTGTGTTCGGATATTTTTTATTAATTAAAGTTACCTTTATAGAAACTATCACAGATACTAAAATGACGATTTTTATTATATCTGCAAAAAAATATCTCTGAATCTAATATTTTCATACCTACTCTTATAGTCTTTTACCTTTAACTGTTTTACATGTGCTTTTTAATAAATAGCACAACATTACAACATGACTTAGTATAAATAACTAATATATTAATTGTCTTAATATAAAAGTTCTTAAAATATTTGACATAAATGTCATAAAGTATAGCACTACACTTATAATATATAAACATATATATATATATATATATATATATATATATATATATATATATATATATATATATATATATATATATATATATATATATATATATGTATATATATATACGTATATATATATATATACAACCGTGTTTTGTAGAACGATGCTTAAAGTCTCCCAAATGTAAGGTTTGGTTAAAAATAAAATCATAATTATATTTGAGTTTAAAAGATTTAGTAAATCAAGCCTTTAATGCATTTTCTCTTCGTGAAAATGAATTCTCCTTTTGAGAGTATTCCCCGAAAATTTCCATTAAAATTTCATCCACAGAACCGTTATCAGTATGAGCATTTAAACTCCATTCGGCAAAGTGCTTTTTTCATTCGCGATCCGTATTGTAAACACTGCACCTACGTAGAGGTACCACTCTTTGCGACTTATTTATAGACTGCCAAATTTAATTTAAAGGTTTTTTACTATTTTTGTGTGAGAGCTGAGATGACACAGTGGCCATAACGCATGAATTGTAAGGGAAGAAAAATATATGTCATGCTTGGAGGGAGAAGGAAAGCATCGTGGGGGAATCGGCAAATATCGAACGAAATTCTAGCAGAACTGTTTCAAACTCCAGTGCAGGTTGTATTACAGCAGCGTAATGGAAGGGCCGAACCATTTTTTAAATAAGCACTAAAGCACTATATCAAGCAAACCCTTCCGAGGAATATTTTAACTTAATCGTCTGGTTAATTGTTTGATTCATGGTTAGCGCACTTTGCGCAAAGTTAACTAGTATTCACTAGTTAATAAGTATACTACACATGGAACATCGTCGAAATATCTAGTAAAATAATAAAAAAGGTATATACCTTTCAGGTAATCAAAAGTAATATCGTTGGGACTAAGACTAGACTATAAATACGCCTGATTCACTCGTGCGGGACGTTTCGAGAACGAACTAAAAGTGAGGCAATTAGGAAATTAAACCAACTCAGTGCACCAGCTTTTAGTATCGGCATGCCAATATAATATCTAAGATTACATATTTTTTTATATATTAAGAGTATCTTTCCTTTTTACATTTCATGACAATAAGTAAAATTATATTGAACTTATCATTTTAAGCAATTAAAGATAAGATTTGAATTTAAAATAACATCCTATAAATGTCCCACTGTTGGGCTAAGATCTCCTCTTATTTTAAGAAGCTTATTCCACCACGCTGCTCTAATGCGAGTGAGTGAATAAATACATATGTGACGGAATTTCTTTCATCCTGTCGAACTTCAACTCGCTTTATGTATTGATAGGACCATTTAAATTAAAAAACGCAACAACTTCTTTACAATTAATACAACTTTCCCGTAGACAATAGACTATAAATAAAAATACTTTATGTTTTATATACATATATATATATATATATATACACTGGTATACAAGAAAAAAACGAACATCAATTATGTTCACCCTCACTAATGAGCAATTAGGTAATTATTTGTAAATTATATTAAGAAGATCTAATATTGCTAAAACTTATTATCAGCCTTCTTCTGTATCGTTACGTTCTTTGTGTCAGTTATAATTCGAGCTTACTTACAGTCTGAATGTAGCGAGCTACAACCCTTGAAGCTGGATTATTCCATGGGACGTACGACCAACATGTTTCTTGTAGATCGTATAAATAAATCGTAAGCCCCATAGCTGGGCAACCTCATCTGCTAGGGAGAAGGCTTGAAACTTATTTGAGCTCAATACTGATATGCGATATACATATTTGTTTTCTTGCGATGTTTCCGACAGCGTTGATAAAGTGATTTACAAACACAAATTTGATCTTGTCCAGATTTAAACCCCGATATTCGATAAAGATCCACGAGTACTACCCACTGGATTATTACGGCTCATAAAAAAAATAATTTAAAAGAAATGTTTATTTCTCAAACATAAACCTAGCCGTAAAGGATTGAGCTAGAGGACTGCCCAAGGCTTTTAAGTAATAAAATTAAAATGTGCTAGCTTCCTCTTCTACATACTATTTAGATGGTAAGCTAAAACAAATTCACTTTTAATTCTTACATAAATTGCGAAAAAATATAAAGATATATTTTTAATAGCATACTTTTTCTGTATCCTTATTTTCACTTGGTAATATAACTTTTGATTGGGCCCAAGTGATTAGCACCACTTCATGCATTCAAAAGAAAATAGAAATAATTGACTTAAGAAGATCTTTGAATAATAATTTTTCTTTTAAAACTACTACTGTAAAAATTATTTTGTTTACATACCTGGTAATTCCGCTGATGTTGTTTGATGTTAGATATAGCTTATTGTAACATAATAATTCACTTTTTGGTTTTGCACCGATATCAAACACTTTTGTTCTACAAAAGTTTTTTAAACCTAGAAAAATCTATTTTGATTATTTTGTAGAGGACTGTAAAAAAATAATTAATAATAATTAATATGAAAGCTAGCTTATACTTGATGGGACTTCGTAAATTCGTCTGGCTATGTACTCAATATGAACCGCTACTACCACCACCATAATAATTATTGTTGTTTGAATTTAGAGTGAACCAGTGTTATATTGCTAAATAAAAAATAAATACACAGACAGGTAAATAAAGGCTTTAAGGTCGTGAAAATATTTTTATTGGAAATTTCTTTTTTTTTTAGTATTCCAGACCCTTTTATTGGATGTATAGGTCTCATAAATTCACCATATGAATATGAAATGGTAGTCATAAAAGTAATGGTCAATGTTGTCAGTGGCAGCGTGATCATAAATCTTTGTCCGCCGGTCGATCCGTCCGTCACACACGAACGTAAACTATCCTCTTAGTCGAATGTTAAATTCTGGTATTGTAGAAATATGTATGTATTATTACACCTCGTTGTTACCAGAAACATGATGTATATCAAATACAAGCTAAAGCCTGGTATGCGTTCCGCTCTATATTTTTTTCTATATACATTTATCCGATCAAATTTAAAGATAAATTACAAACAATTGACATAAGGTCTGGCTTCACGAAAGTACAAACTCTGCTTAATCTACTTCTAGAGCGTTTGGATAATTATCACATCAAATCAAAATACTTTATTCAATATAGAAACATTACTTATTCATTCTCAAAATAGAATCTACTGCCGGTACGGAAAAGAAAAACCCTGACCTGAGAAGAACCGGTGAAAGAAAACGGGATTTATTTTTGTCATGTCTTGTTTACGAATTAGTATAACAAAGAAATAGCCAGAAGGCGATCGTTTCATTCCCAAGATGTGCTATCATGCATAAACTCGATAATTGTATTTTACACTCCTTTACAATTTTTTTTAAATTTTGCAACAGCTTTGCTTAATATGCTTTATGTTGTAAAACAGTATTGTCACACAAAAGAGTTAATGACACTGTGTAGCCGAGTAACAGGGGTAATCCTAGAATACCTGTTTGTATTCAAATAATATTTAGATAATTTTGTTCATCATTAGATTGCAAAAAAAATCAATTTAGATATAATTTATATATTATATGAGCGAATAATTATATTTAGATTGAATTAAATTCAGTCTTTTTGAAGCCATAATCTTTGGAGCCAATAGTTTTAACCGTAATCCATAATTTAAATAGTAAAATCAAATTATTATAACTCAAATAGACAGACAGACATCGTTTGTATATTAATGAGATTGACTTGACATGACAGCGGAAGCGATCTCGGTGAAACTTCGCTCCTTATAATATTCATATGCAATATAAATTTTGGGGGACCGCGGAAAACGGAGAAATAGTATACAATACAATATCAAAGATATCTAAGAAATTATATGGATACACTACTAACGAGAAAAAAACCAAACATGAGTGAAACTTATAAAATAACAGGAAATCAGTCACATATTATTTACAGTAATGTGATGTCATTAATAAACAATGGCATACACAAGGGTCCGTTACTTTCAGTAGCTTCAAACTCAAGTTGTTCATTTATTGATTGTAGAAAGACAGGCGCGGAAATAGGTCACCTGATTATAAGTGATCTACCTTTACCCGTAGACACTGTCACCACAAGAAGTATAAACATAAGCGTCCACTAAGACGTTGACACTGAGTAGCCTGCTATTCCCCAAGCAACAATACCACTGCTTCAACATGAAGGATGAGTCTGCACTCGGGGGCAATGGGGTCATGACAACATAAACCTGATGATTGACAGCGATTGATTCTATTGGCCATGTAATCTCGGTCTGTTTCCTCGTCTATCTTTGTATCAATAAAAAATATAAGATTTTACGGTGGGCATGATATGGATAAATAAAATATTTTCTGTGTTTATTAACCGACATGAAAAAGAAGTCCTCACTTCGTTTATTTAGGATATAATAATAATTTATTCTCAGAGAACAAAAGTCCATACAAATGAGATACAGCTAAAAATTACAAATTTATTACTATATTATTGTTAGTAACACTTTATCCTTAAAACTAAGTTAGACACACTACACAATTAAACTATTTCTCATTGTTGTCGCGATGTACGGCACGCCAGTACTTAACAATGGAATATATGTTTATATTTTTATGTACAATCGGGTAATTACGTTTACGGTTCCTTTTTTGTCCATCAACCGATTTGATTGAGCAAATTTTCGAAGTACTTGAAGAAATTGTATTTAATTAATTTAATTCATTTTATCATTTGTTATGCACTTAGCTTAAAAAGACTTTGATTTTTACTTTGACTTTTGATATTTATGAAAGAAAGACTAAACGGTACCTCGGAATACTTCTTATAATATTTTTTTCATTTATTTGTCATTGCATGTATATTTTAGCCATTTAAAAATTTCCACGAAAACACAGACAAAAATAAAGAAAATTATTATTTTGGTAACTCGCAAATAGCCATAATAACATAAGAAAGAGAAAGTTATTTTGAAATCACAGACAGACACTTCAATTTTATTTATTGTTATAGATCTACAATTGAACAACTCCACCATTGAAAAATAATTTCTTAAAAAGATAATAAATAAAGCAATAGAAGTGTTAATACGCACTTAAATTCGAAGAATTTAGTTAAGATAATAACCCTGGAAAAATATTCTTAATCTGGATTACACAGATCCTTTCCAACCAGTTGATATCAATGTTTTTATTAGTTTTATTCGCTTCTCGCCCGTTTCTTACCCACGAGGGTATTACATAGCCTGTAACATTCGTGAGAAACAAAACAAAATACATTCCTTTATCTGAATTTTAGAGTTTAAAGCAAGGATTTCTAAGCTTCTCCGGAGTGTAAAAATATTTTCTCATATTACAATGATAACAAAACTATTGTTGTTTCGAAGTGCGTAAATCAAAACATGTTTAAATTTTTCGATTGTCGTTGCCGTAACAGCCTGTGAATGTCCCACTGCTGGGCTAAAGGCCTCCTCTCCTCTTTTTGAGGAGAAGGTTTGGAGCTTATTCCACCACGCTGCTCCAATGCGGGTTGGTAGAATTCACATGTGGCAGAATTTCAGTGAAATTAGACACATGCAGGTTTCCTCACGATGTTTTCCTTCACCGTAAAGCACGAGATGAATTATAATCACAAATTAAGCACATGAAAATTCAGTGGTGCTTGCCCGGGTTTGAACCCACGATCATCGGTTAAGATTCACGCGTTCTTACCACAGGGCCATCTCGGCTTCCATTGTCGTTGCGGTATTATTAATTAGATTAGATTTTTCTTTAGTAGTTCCAAGTGCTATATACTCCCCTACCTCTCTGGGGACTCTCGCCCCGTTGGTTGGATAATCATAGCTTAAAGTTTTATAATATTGTTTCATTGTTATTGTATTAATATTGAAATTTTAATCATTTTTTATTAAGTGTTTTGTTTATTTTATTTATTTAGACACCAACATAAACATAAGTTGATACATGAATTGCAAACTCGTAAGCTTATGTACTAAGATATAGCAATATAAGCAGCATTACCTTATAATTTTGGTTTTGCTTTTATTTTATTAGGTGACTGGAACTCACTGTCCTTCACAGGTTATTTGAAACGAGGTTCCGGGTTCCTTCAAACGAGGCGTGAAGAGGCATCTTGCGGGCCGGCAAGGCGGGGGTGGCTAGTGCAGAACATTCTTTCCGACTGTACTGGCCGTCGTCGCATTTGAACTCTACTACCACTTACCATCAATTGGAATAGTTATTTGCCTTCCCGACAAATTTATTAAAAAAAAATTAGCAGCTTACAAACCCCCAAAATAAGTAAGCAGAGCTACAAACATTTAAATATTAGCTATTTAAGGCTATAAACAACAATATTTCTATTCAGAAAAGAAATAATAAGATAGTGATTTGTTTTAGTACATAAATACGATATTATATTCTGCCTGCGCCGCCTCGTTGGTTCAAG
This sequence comes from Nymphalis io, assembly GCF_905147045.1. Classification (NCBI taxonomy): domain Eukaryota; kingdom Metazoa; phylum Arthropoda; class Insecta; order Lepidoptera; family Nymphalidae; genus Nymphalis; species Nymphalis io. Next base: position 12,762,490 of record NC_065898.1, on the reverse strand, counting down.
ATCCTGAGGTTCTAGATTCAAGTCCCGAGCCGGGACAACAAATACTTAATAAGTTTATCAGGAGTAAAATTAAATTGAATTAATTGAGATATTGAAGCTTAATGATAAAGACTTAGTAGCTTTTTTTTAAAAACCAATACAAAGCAACAATTGAACAGTGTAGAGCTTAGAAACTTTTACTCGTGTGTTCAGGTGTTTCGAAAGTAGTTCGAATTGTAACAAATAAAACTTACAAAGACAATATAATCTGATTGAACATATTAACTTTATAACTTTTGTTTTAACACGATTTTATTGGAAAGTATTATATGTACGTATCTTATATATTGTAGTTAGTGGGCTACCTACCCGTTTTTTTATAATATAGGCGCACTGGTAAATGGACCACCTAATGGTAAGCAGTCACCACGGCCCATAGACACTGACCCTTAAGAAATTTTCAACATACCTTTCTAACCTTGGGAACTAAGATGTTATGTCCCTTGTCTCTTCAAACCAGAACACAACTATACGTAAATATTGCTGTTTAGCGGTAAAATTAGTGATTTACGTGTTCTTAACACTGGACAATCTCGGTTTCTCCTCATGGTTATAATATTATGAGTTATCTCACGTATCAATATATTTACAACTGCAATATGATTATTATATTTATGCACAACATAAAAAAATCTTTGTTACAATAACATTCACATATTTTCCGTCACACAAAGCGAGTGACCACTATACTTTTAAAATTTCAATTCTTCTCGCGTCCGACTCGCTATGTTTTGTTCATCTATCTTGTGATACTTTTTGACCGTATAACCTCTAACCATTCGAGCCCGTGTGACAGCACCAGATTGCCTGCATTGTCAAGGAGGGAAGAGTGCCACTACACGGACGAGGTAATAAATTATTACTTATTTTAGTTGTCGTTTGAATATATGATCAGAAACGATCAAGAATCACGAATGATTCGATAAATAATCTTCTATGTTCGCGAAATAATTTACATCAATATTTTTTTTTATCTTAATTAGACCAGCGTTTGACCGTTGACTTGTCCTATATTAAGCATCGACACGTTCTAGTATGTAACACGCTTGCCTAGAAAAAACCTGTTCACTCTGGATTCGAAGACACCAACCTTGTACCATTCAGGAAATACAGACTCTGGCAAAGCATTCCACAGTTTTCATCGTAGGTTCAAATCACTTCGTAATTCGTGGTAAAGTGGAAAAACAACCATGGGAAAATGTACCAATGTGTCGATTAAAGCCCTACTACATGTATAGCCATGTGGTGGCTTAACCTTCGAACATATTCTTCAAGAAAGCCTAAAACTTGCCAACAAAGTTTTCTAAGGCTTATTAATATGAAGCTGAATATATTATATCAAACCTCGCTAATATTGTAAATTTCTTGCTAATGAATACTGGCCTCAATGAACTTATAAGAAAAAAAATATGAACAGAATGCCAGCGAAAAAAAACTAACAAAAAATTAACTCAAACATCAACAAAACATTATTATTCAACGAAATGTTTATATAAATAAACCAGTGTCACATCTTTCATTGCATTACAGTGCGAATGATGAATGCAGATTCAAAGCGCTTCGTACGCAGGCGGGGAATAAATAAAATATTTGCGTTCTTGTGTAACAATATTGTTGAGCTCTAATCATCTGACAGACGGGAGGTATATCAACAGATAGTACTATATACTATACAATACGCGACAAACGTAGATTGGTCAAGTGCGCAGGAAATAATATAGTGAAATTGTGGAGAGAGGAGCTTATGCTTAATATCCTCATATTTTAAATGTGAAAATGAGTATTCTTCATTTGTTTGTCATCATCAAGAAATTTTGCATACACATTTTCAGGAGTACTGGTAAAAGAACACTAGGTACCTAAAACACCTTCCCCCCTACGTATCACTCATTATGGCTTACTCAAGCTACGCCTTAGACCTACTTTAAGTAAAATAAAAAATGCCACATCCATTCACACCTGGGTGCGCGCAACGATGCAGTGGTTAGGTGTAATCGAGTGCGGCGTGCGCCGTGACGAGGGTTCCGTACTTTAATGCAACTCGTGTTAACGAAAACCTCACACTTTGTCTCAAATCGCACGAATGCCGACAAATCCACATATATATATTACACCAATATACATAATATAGTTATGTAGGTATAACGAGTTTTGTTGAGAAAAATATTAAAAATCCAACCAACTGATCAACGAAATGACTTGATTATTTATATAAAGATTGATTTCCGGATACTATATCCGGAAAGATATATATATATAGTTAGTGAAGTCATATTTTCACTGAATACATTAAACTTCGAAATAAATAAATGTTGAAATTCTACTGTCGGTTTGGAATGAAACGCCTCAGGCGGCGATAACAACTCCAAAGTATTAAGAGTATTTTTTTTTTCTAAATTTTTTTATTACACGCTTATTTAAACACCGTAAGGTCGTTTCATACCAAAAGTCCTGATCTGGTTGAATCTGAATCAGAGATGGTAACTTTGATTATTGATTATTTACAATTTTCGATTTAAAACACAATTTTTTATACAAAATTCTATCTTTCCTGGAATCGTAGTCCACGTTGATTCGACGTTGGTTCCAATATTTAAACCCCTGATGCCATAAATATACAACAACCCAGTTGCGCGTTGGAAACAAAAGTTTAATCAATTATTATGTACATAAAAAACAACAGCTCTATCATTAATATATATACTAGATATGTAACATATATATATTGGACAGAGATTCTTTTTAAAGAATAACTTTTAGTCTATTGCGATAATCTCATTTTAATATTTGTTTTAATGTACACTCAAAATAATAAATGATTATATAATTATATAACAATCATATCAGCTTAATGTGTTTTATATGAATAATGAAATAATAAAGTCGAAAATGTCAAAAACTCGACCGATGTATTATGACACTCATGACATACAAAAGTGACACTTATAATCTGTTAGAAACGTCACACTTCTAAACGTTACTTACAGAAATAATGAACGCTGTTTTGATCTTCAAATTTAACTTTCAAAAATGTCATATTTTAAAACATCAAATTGATTTAAATTAAATGTAAAAGTTTCAACGTATAGAACAAAAATACATATATTAGAATGGGCAGAAGGATCGTTTAAGGGATCTCTAAAATTCAAAAAACGTAACGCCACTATGCTTCATCCGTTGACACATGAGTCAGATATCGCTAAGATTTATCGCTCGTGTGACAGCCGGGACAGAGCCGGTGGGCGACGACCTAAACAATATGTCAAACCATCGAAAAGAGATTCGGTTTTTTACCATTTTTAAAGTTACTACAATAAATATGATCTTGTACTTATCTACTACATATATCTGTATATATATTTAACTACCTCTTTGGTCTAGTGACTAGATCAGATCCCGAAGCCCTGCGTACAAAATCTGGGTCAATCTCATTAAAAATTATTGAGTTTTTCTTTCTAAAATTCTCTGGAAGTTGGAAGTGTGTACAGTCCTGTGCCTCGGAAAGTACTCGCAAACAAGTAAGCCCGTTCCAGCGCCTGAACTCTTTTCGGTCGTGTCAGATTGCCGTCACAGCGGTTTGTAAGGGTGAGGGAATAGTAAATGCATCTGTGTTAACGCACACACTTGTGCAATATATGTCCTGCACAGTTGGCTAATCTCTCTTGAAATTGCTCGCCGTGACCGAAATTGGAGGAACAGGAGGGCATCACATATTAATTATTTATAAGTAGTTCTGCTACTTCTGTACTTGGCATATCAATTCGAGAATCATCGGATTTGCTCAAACATTTAGTGTCATTGGTAGTGTAAAATTAAAATAGATATTTTAATTATAGAATCTAACTTACAACAACTTGAGTCCTTACCGTTTTTTTGAAAAATTGTAAAGTCTCGAGATATTTATTTATTTATTTATACTTTCACGTAAACAACAAAGAAAAATAAAATTACAAAACATGGATACAGCCTACATAAGAGGCATATGTGTTTAGCGACCTTATCACTACATAGCGATCACTTCCAGGCCAATCAAAAAACCAAACTGTAACTGTAACTGTAACAGCCTGTGAATGTCCCACTGCTGGGCTAAGGCCTTCTCTCCCTATTTGAGGAGAAGGTTTGGAGCTTATTCCACCACGCTGCTCCAATGCGGGTTGGTGGAATACATATGAGGCAGAATTTCGATGAAATTAGACACATGCAGGTTTCCTCACGATGTTTTCTTTCACCGAAAAGCACGAGATGAATTATAAACAGAAATTAAGCGCATGAAAATTCAGAGGTGCTTGCCCGGGTTTGAACCCACGTTCATCGGTTAATATTCGGGCGTTCTTACCACTGGGCCATCTTGACTTATCAATGGAGGTCCTGGTCTCCTCGGTAAGTCGTAAATACGTGTAATGACGTAGGTACGTCACGAGATGAATTCGACTTTGACCAAATCAAAAAACCAACATGTAAGTAATAACTCATGGGATATGACTATAACAAAAACAAACTAATAAATAAATGTCAATATAAATATAAAATACACATATCAATAAATTATATTGTCAATACATACTAAAATTACAAGTATATAATATACATACATACAATATACAATAAATACGATAATAAAAACAATAAGTCCTCGAACAAAACGAGAAAAAAAATTAAAAAAAGATATTGTATAAAAAGTTTACCCTTAAATTCAAGATGGCGGAAAACGCAAAATTCAGTAGCTATTTTTATTTTAGATTCCCAGTATCACTAGGACTAGTTTTGCCCAACCCGCCAGGACTGCCACCATATATCATAAGATAATAATATAAAAAGTTAGAAAATAGTGACTTATATTTTAGTCTTAGCAATAATTTGTAGGGTAATCAAACTGCTTAAAACACTACTTTTCACGACACAGAAAGAACTTATAAAATGCGATTTATAAAATCTATGATACACCACCACAAATGTAGTATAAAAAGTACATTACTTAAAATAAAATCTCTATTTCCCCGTGCGAATTCGTGAAGGGTAAGTCTAAGAATAATTCTTTAAAAGGTAAAACCTCACAGTATGTATGTCAACAAACAGTCAAACAATTATGTTTCATAAAATGAATACAGTAGAACTTTCTTTCAGTGCATTAAAAAATAGTTTTGTAAAATATTGATGTTTAAGGGTCTATGGAAACAAGGCTCTTAATCTTCAAGTCCAACCAAACGACCCATTCAAAGTATCATTTCTTTAGCACACCAAATAATGTAGTTATCTAGACAAACTCATCACGCACATAAAACTAATATTTTTTAATAAACAACGAATTGATGCAAAAATCATTTAAATGAACGAATATCAAATATGATATTTAGATGAATTAATTACAATAATTCCAGTCCACTTATAAACGGAGTTTATTAACGCGGATCCTTAGAAATAAATTGTCCCAAAGATCACATAATGAAAGAGGGAGATTTAACAACGATTACGCGTAATAACACGGTTATAAATTTCGAGAAGCCACTCCAGGTAGCCCCTGAACCTACGGGGCAGGGGGCAGATACAGGAGACAAGCTAAAAGCGATAAGTGCCAATTTCATTTATTTACTTTATTTATCGTTCAAATGTTTATTGCTACAAAGTACTCCAACTCTTGTAAGCAATTATATGCTTAATTTGTGTTTAATAAATGAAGGAAAACGCCGTGAGGAAACCTTAAAACCTTAACAGGGATTACAGGTATTTAATTTTTATTAAGTCTCTTCTCACTTTGAAAAACTAAATTATTACCTCTCGAATATGAAACTACATTCTTGTATAGTAAATATTTTTTTAAGTCATTACAGCTAAGAGGTGTTTTATCAATATACTCGACTCAGTTTAATTAATCTCAGTGAAATAGAAACAATATGAACAGAACAATAATATCAACCGAATACTCATTCTCATTGCGATCCGCCATATTTACTCATAGTTCCAAATGTTTCATATCGAAAATACATTCGATGTACAGATAAAGATAATTATATGATCAATTGTTTTTATCAGTATATTTAAGGATGTTGATAATACTGTTATCAAACGTGACAAACGAGTCATTACTGCGAACTCTATTATATTGCATCATTAAATAATGATATAATTTCCATGAACTTATTTTATTCATAAGCAACGCGTTACGTAATTTCTATTAAAAATATAACTAATAAGTATGAATATTTTAATTTTATTTGTAGTATATAGGTAAACTGGCTTGTACCCTTCCCATTTATAAATATTATGATCCTCTGCCCAAAGGTTGCCTGGAAGAGATCGCTGCTTAGCGATAAGGCCGCCTGTTGCACCTCATGCAACTTTTTTTTTTGTTTAAAAATTGTTATTTTTAGTTTTAAGTTTGGGTGCAATAAAGTGTCAATAATAATAATAATAATAATAATAATAATAATAACTAAAAAATATTAATTATCATAGCATGTATTTTTTTTCAGGAAAATATTTATTATTTTTTTAAATATTTTTTTTTATATATTTATTTTTTAAATATTTATCGCCGGGAAGGCAAATGACTCCACCTGATGGTAAGTGGTGGTAGATTCCAAGCCCGGCGATAGCCAGTATAGCCGAAAAGAACGATCTGCACTAGGCGTCCCCACCTTACCGGCCCGCATGATGCCTATTTACGCCTATTTACCCAGGTTATATAAGGAAAATTATTATTATTTTTACGTGTTTCTTTAAGTTCTAAGCACATGTTTTCACGATACATGTTTCATAAGCTAGTTAAGCTAGTTAGACCGGGGAGGACCTTCTCTCGCCGCCATAAGCGTCAAGCTAAGGGAGGCTATGTACCCCGGGAACCCTTAAAAAAAATGGAGGCCAGCTTAGGCGGGCCGACTGTCAAAACGTCCCGGTACAATACGCAAGCGATCCCGTGCAGCTCCTCAAAATGACGGAAAGGGTACCGCTGGTTTTTAGTGGGTATTCCGATAAACGGGGCGCACTCAGCGCCTTGGACACCGGCGAATCCCTCACTTTACACGTTTATCTAGCAAAAAAAAGTACCGTGTCGTGTAATCTCTAACAAATTAAGTAAGAAACTTTAGTCCTTTATAATCCTAAGTAAATTATATTATTGTAATCTAACTCTATAATCGCTTGTCGCTTTAACTCGATCACAGTTTTCGTGTAGCGGATACAAAACGATAATTCACTTCATAATTAGCACTCGTCGTATTCAACAAAAATGTCCACTTTTATACCGCTTTCCACAAAATTATTCTTTATTTATAACCAACCGTTTTAATCTTAACAGGGATCTGTCTTGGGTCACGGCCTTCCATGGTTGCGAAATTTGTAAAATAAGGGTAATTATAAAGGCCGAAATAAATTATACGGACGCGTGCTAAAAATTTTTACGTTTTTTATTTACTTCATCTAGTTATATATCAGTTTACCTCTATCATATTTAAATAGTATTTTTATATGAGATACTCTATATGATGTGTCCGTATACTGACACGCTTATGTTTAAGCCAGTCGTAATCTACTGCTGGACTGGCTATCCTAACTGACTGCATCACAGCTTACCGCTGTTCTCGTTCACAAATTGTTAGTGGTTGTAGTTTTATTATACTTTCTCTAAACGGAATGATATCATTATTTAGGTATGTTGATAAAAATAAAAATAAGTCTAAGTCAATATAATCATTCTGTAAATATTATCACACTGATATGCTTGTCGATAAAGCGGATAACAAAAATTAGTTATTGGTTAAGAAATAATACAACTTATACTTAAAAAATATATTTATTTATAAAAATCTTTTAAAGACAATAAATAAACACAGTTCATAACCTCATATATACAATAAAACGATAATTAGAAACTAAGATTACCAAATATAAAGTTTCCAGGGGCATTGGGATCCTCGGAGGTAAAGAACTCCTTCCAGCGCTCTTGGAAATCGTCCCATGTGAGACTGGTCTTACCATTAGCGAGCTTGTCGAAGGCTGCGTTTGTATCTTCCTTCGGTAATCCGAAAGAGCTGTGAACTGAGACGAATTCGTCACGGTCAATTTCACCGTCACCTGTTGAGTCCTGGATGTGGAAGATCGCTTTGCAGTAATAGGTCTGCCAATCGACTGGGGAGGAGGGGTCGTTGGAGTAGTCTTCCCAGAGTTTCACCCACTCGTCAGCGGAGATTTCACCATCTCTGTTCGTGTCAGCCTTCAATTGCATGCCCTGCCAAATTTCAAGCATGGCTTTTTCGGCTTGCTTGTATTTCTCATCGCCTGCAGCCCATCCTTTCGCCTTGGCAATCCTCTCGATAGTTAGGTCAAAGTCCTTCTTCGTAACTGAGCCGCTGCCATCAGCATCGAAGAAGATCTTAAACAGGTACAAAAGTTTCTTCTTTCTGAAATCGGACACCATTTTGATTATTTTCTTTGTTTTCGAGCAGGCTATACTGACGAGTCCACTGCTCCAAAGTGGTATTTATAGCGTTTAAACACCTGCGATCAAAGATAATTGTAATCAACTCAAGCGCATTACGATATTATGGACTTTATCGAACGAAATATATTCAGTGCAAAATAATAATTATATAAATTTGTTGTTTAATGCAATTGTGTGTCAATTATAAATAACCAGAAGTATACATACAAAATAATAAAAATAATATTGTCATGTTACGTTACTGTACCTACACCTCCATTTTCATGTTGGCCTATCTCCTTTATTGCCAAAGTGTTGTCATAAAAAAACTCTTCTGTATTATGATTTATTTATTAAATCATATACTGCTAGTAAGAAATAAAGATAAGATATAGCTACCATTTTTGTAAATATAATAAAGCTGCTAAACAGTTTCCAATATTTCACAGAGCCAAACTATTAAGATACGAAAATCGTATTTTCAAATTCTACATTAAGTACAACTAAAGCATCAAATGGTGAGTTTCATACAAATATTTTATACAGGGGCTTCTGAAAAGCGTTAAATCGGTATCGCGTAATAGAATCCATAAGCGGTAAGCACCCATACGCGGTGTCTCTACCGAGCATCCTGACAGATAGAGCGCATCCGTCATGGTCGCTTCCACGCCCACGACGCCACTGAACTGCAAAGAACTGATTTGGATATGGTATATAATAAAAGTATTCCATTCATAGATATAAGAAAAACCATGTTGATAAATTAGAAAGAACTTGACAATTCATAAATATGTAATATTATGAACATTGTGTCTTTAAAAAGGTTGTGTTTTAATTTTCATATTATAAACCTAATTGCTAGGTAAGCCATAATGCTATAGATAAGATTCGAAATAATATAAACGTATATAACAAGATATAAATAAAACAAGTATGTCAATATATATATCAATCTTAGACACAGTGCATAAATTCGTAATAGGATAAGTTTCTCACATCTATACACAAGACTAATGCGATAAAAGAGTGTTCTAATGGCTATAGAGGGGAGACGGCACGCCACTCATTTGCCAAATTGTCTGGGATTATAGAATTTTTTATCGCTCTGTGCATTGGCCCTAATGCATTTTGCGACCACTCTATAAAATCATGAAGCCTGCCTGCATTTAATGGTTGCAATAGAGCTCTTAAACCCAAGATAATATTGTTCTGATTTTAGTGGTTGTGGTGTTTCGTCTGGTATCTGTAAGCATAATAATGATAATTAAATATAAAAGATACTTAGATTTACCAAAACTATAGATGATTTTTAACAAAAAAAAATTATAAGTAAAATTAATTATATCAGATATAATTAATTTTACTTATAATTTTATATAAATATAAATAAATAAATATATAAAAAGATAAAAGCCGAGATGGCCCTGTGGTAAGAACGCGTGAATCTTAACCGATGATCGTGGGTTCAAACCCGGGCAAGCACCACTGAATTTTCATGTGCTTAATTTGTGATTATAATTCATCTCGTGCTTTACGGTGAAGGAAAACATCGTGAAGAAACCCGCATGTGTCTAATTTCACTGAAATTGTGCCACATGTGAATTCTACCAACCCGCATTGGAGCAGCGTGGTGGAATAAGCTCCAAACCTTCTCCTCAAAAAGAGGAGAGGAGGCCTTTAGCCCAGCAGTGGGACATTCACAGGCTGTTACGGTACGGTCAGATATATAATATTAAATTGATAAAAATAAAGGGCTATTTTATTTATTTATTAATATATTAAGGGCTAATATATTAACTGTAATAGTTTCTACTAAGAATTATTCGTTTAGTTTAAGCAAACATAGTACTTTTTATAATAAGAAATGAAATTTATGTAATAGAAGAGAAGCATGCATAAAAATATTTTGACGAAATAAATAAATAACAAGCCGAAAGTTTATGTTAATGCTAACATTTTATTGCAATAAATGTAACGGAACACAAGAAAATATATGCACTTCATTGGATTGATGTAATTTTTCTAATTTCTTAGATCTAATGCCGAATGAATTATAAATTAAAACAGCCAGCCACACAGCCTTAATTTCACTTCCATATCGTCCACATCACACCCAATCGTAGAAAAATCGAGAATAGCAATCTACAAGCAACATCAGTAATTTAACTAGAAGCTCGATTTTCCGAAAATGAAGTTTCCTGGAGCATTAGGGTCTTCCGTGGTGAAGTATTCCTTCCACAGATCCTGGAATTCAGTCCAAGAAACATTGGCTTTTCCCTTAGCCATGCTCCTGAAGGCAGCGAGGGCGTCATCTTTGTTCAATCCAAAAGAGGCGTAGACAGAAGAAAACTCTTCACCATCAATAGCTCCATCGCCACTAGCATCTTCAAGTTGGAAGATGAATTTGCAGTAAAGATTCTGCCACTCGAGAGGAGCCGCAGGGTTTTTGGCGTATTCGTCCCACATTGATATCCATTCGTCGGTGGACACTTGGCCATCGTTATCCGCATCAGCACGACCCTGAAGTCCTTCCCAAATTTTCAATAGGGCAGTCTGGACTTCCTTGTACTTGGCGTCACCAGCGGGCCATCCTCGCAGCTTGGTGATATTTTCAATTGCTAAGTCGAAGTCCTTCTTGTCAATGGATCCGCTCGCGTTCCTGTCAAAGAATGAGTTGAAGACATGAAGAAGCTTCTTCTTTCTGAAGTCGGACACCATCTTTGTAGCGGATGAGATATGATTGTTTACACCGTGTATGAGATGAGTTCGCACTCTCTTTTATAGCAACACTCACTGCAGTTGGAGATAATTCTTATCAGTTATAAGCCTGCGAGGGACTGAGATGACGTTCATCACTTTTATCATTTCCCTATCTGTCTGCATTGCAGCGTTTGTTTTCTCATTAATTAAGTCACAGAGTAATTGAATAATAGAACAAATACACAAATTTTAAAGAAATATTTTAAATAATTACCATTTAGAAAAACATTAAAAAGGGAAATTGAAACACGATTCGAAATTCGATTAAAATAGTGAGGTATTTACATAATAATCGGTTTCATTTTAAATTTAACAATTCACCGGTTATCTCTGTTTTAATTTAGTCTGTATTGTTCAATATTTGAGATCATATTATTGTTATAAAATGGCATTAACTGTGCTCATAGAGACAAAGAACATTTGAATTTATTCAACCATTTTCACGAATGCTCAACTTTTATTTTGTGTAGAGAACTATCATTAATTGTAACCTCTGTCATGAAATTTAAATATAGATCAAATATAAAATTGCAACTTCCGAGTTGGCAATAAAGGCGATTGACAAAATATTTTGAAGTTAAAATTTTGACAATTGATTTTAACACAATATCGTATGCGTTGACGAAAAATTTTGACATCTTATTTACCGTGTAATTAATATTAATGACTAAAATAACTCTTAATTAGCCTTTAATTGCCTTTATCATGTGTCTAATATCTCTTCAGACTTTATAAGAGAATGGGATGTGTTTGCAGACACTCTTACTTCTAGATGTTAGGGTTTTGTATAAGCCCGTTTGGATAGGTACCACCCACTCATCGGATACTCTACCGCTTGACAGCAATACTAAGTATAGTTGCGTTCCGGTTTGAATAATGAGTGAGTCAGTGTAACTACAGGCACGCGAGACATAACATTTCATACCCAAGGTTGGTGGCGCATTGGCGATGTAAGGAATGGTTAACGTGATCGTAATTCTCTCAGGAAGATTTCATATTACTTCATTATTATTTATATTTTATTAATACTATTAACAAATTTCTTCGCATTCCTTTTTTAAAAATAAAAACTGTTTTTTAACCTAACCTCAAAACTTTACACTAAACAAAGTTAAAACAAACTTATCTAGAGACAGTTATCATTAAGATAACATTACGTCTAATTGATCACACTAATGAGGTCATCTGCTTTTTGTTGAAATGGTAGAATAAAATCATATTACAGTATTTTAATCTCTTAAAATTGTTTAGTTTAGCTTCCACCCGCGTGTGTGGGAGGGACGCGGGTGGAAGCTAGTTAGGTTAGATAAGACGATAGTTTTGGAGATAATTCCATCAATTTTCTCCAGGGAGTAATGATATATATACACAAATATGTGGTAGAATTTCATATCAAGTGCAGGTTCCATTACAATATCTTTCATCGCCATGATATGAGTTATTAACACAAATTAAGTACATGACTTAATCAGTTGCGCTTGACTGTAATTAATCCTGCAATATTTTGTTAAGATTTTCGTGATTTTTTTCGCTACACCATCTCAACTGTTATTCACAGTTTTTGTTTTATTTTCTTCAAAACTAATCAAACTTATTTTTTTTTATTTTTTTACAATTTATGGACTATAAAATATTTCTAAACGTGATATATCATGACAATCTGAAACAAAAACCACGGACTTAAATCCGAACAAGCGCTACTGAATTATTTACCTAATTTGTGTTTATAATTCATCTCGTAAAGGATGACATTACGTAAGATAACAGGCAAGTGTCGGCTAACATTCTGTCAAATGTTTAACCACCAAACCGCATTTGAGCAGTCCTTTTCCTTAACAAGGAAGAACTGCCCAGCTTTGGGACGTTGTAATCTGTATAATGCATACACAGCAGACAAGGCTGAACACCAACACACTACTAACTTGCGTATTCATATGATTAATTGTTCCCACAAACATACGCATTGTGTAAAAAGAAAGAGCTTAAATTAAAAATACATGTGTATCCTGCGCCGTAATTCCTCGCCTTAGGGCTTCTAAGGCGGTTTTTGTTTCCTTCCCTTCGTCTGTCTGTGCGTTGATGTATTACTAAGGCGTGGGTTCGGACGTCTTTGAAGTAAGATTCTAATACATTTAATGTATATTTTCGATATTATTTTTATTTGCTATTCAATATTTGGAATTACACTTTACCAAAATAGCTTATTATATTTTTTTTATTAAGAAAACTTCTGTCTCATTACTTCGATAACCGAATTTTGACTACTGATACCGTGTCTGTGTCCGTGTCTGTTTTGACTACTGATACTAATAAATAAAATATATAACCTAGGATATATATTTCATTTATTAGCACAACAAAAACTTCAAAAATATATTAAGATTTGAAAGCAAAATAAAAGTGGCCACCCTTTGTATTATAACATTATATTGAACATTAAAAAGTAATAAATATCAATTGTAATCTTTGTCTACGAAATATAATGGAAAAAATAATGAGAATATCAATTGAGTATATTATTTTAAGTATCCCTATGATAATAAAAGTTATTATTTAAATTAGATAAATAAAAATATCTTACATTTAATCACAAGTAATCTTGCAACTACGTATCAACCTTCGCAGATAAAAGCGCGTTTATAAAAAATATAATTTTTACTTTAATAAAAAAAATAAGTTATTTAAAAGCTTATCACGAAAATATCTAGGAATAAAATATATTTATAGATACTCAACCTTATAGTTAGTTTTGTTGCCCTGGTGCTTGATTTTGTTAAGTATAAACGAACTTAGGGCTGTGATTAAGTTACACTTGCTATCGAAGTTTAACAGCTAAGAGTAAACTCGCGTGGATTCTTTAATTAGAAGTGTAAATATTTCTCAGAAATATAAAAAAACATTAAGTTTTATGAAAATAAACGATAATAACAAAAAATATATAACGAAACCAAATAGACAATCGATATATTTTTTATGTATTTCTAATTGGTATAAAGGTTGAATCGTAGAGCATGTCTTCCGGCATTAAGTCCACCTTTTGCAGTTCAATAAATCCTTTTAAATAAATAATTAAATTGAAGGTAACAAGTATCATTAATAAGTTTAAAAAAAATTACTGCAACAAATTTATCTAATCAAATCGGGTTAGGAAAAAAAACACAATCCGTGATCCACTACTCATCCTTGGAGACCTTTAATATGTAAATATTGTTCAAATATTTTATTGGCATTCTAACAAATGTTAACCATCGCTTACATCGCCATGCGCCACCAACCTTGGGAACTAAGATGTTATGACCCTTGTTCCTATAATTACACTGGCTCATTTACCCTTCAGACCGGAACACAACAGTACCAAGTACTGCTGTTTTGCGGTAGAGTATCTGATGATTGGGTGGTACTTACCCAGGCGAGTAGCACAAAGCCCTAGCACCAGTGCTTTGAAGACTAGAGTACTAAAATAACTAATGAGGTTTCGTTTCTTTATAATTTCAAATATATCTCCCTTAAACATAAGCTCTAATAACATTCACGTAGATGTTTCATATAAAGAATAAATACCACAAGGAATAAAAATATTAATAAGGAAAATCATCCGCTACGTATATTAAACTAAAACGCACCATTAAATTCGCCATAAGCCGGTGATCGTTACATGTGGCTTATGACGTGATGTTATTACGTCATTAGGCACCATGGCTTTTACATTTCTTGTAATTTAACCTTTTAATAAAGACTTATTCATAAAACTACGTTAGATTGTAGTAACTAAGTGTTTACCGCTTTTATCTCTGTCAATACTAATATATATAAGAGTGTATTTACAAAAGAAAAGTAGTATATGTAGTATACCAGTTGTCTGGTTTCCTTAGTACAAGCTCTGCTTAGTTTGGGATCAGATGGCCGTATGTGAATAATGTCCCAGGATATTATTATTATTATATTATAAATGCAAACTGTCTATCTATCGTTCTGTCTGTTGCGCTTTCATGGCTAAGCCACTGAGCCGATTTTGATGAAATTTTGTATGAAATAAGCTCGAACCTCAACGCAAGATATAGACTACTTTCTCCGACACGAGGGCTAAGTTGTGAAAAGTAATTAATAATAAATAAAAATTGAATTCTATTCCACAGCATAATCAACTATGTCTAAAATACCATTAGCATCCGTCCGAGTTTTATTGACTTACAAACAGCGAATTTCATAAATATACATTAAAAGGTTGCTTACTATAATAAATTTTTCCTTTTCTAACAATATTTGAAAGAGTAAATATTTTTTAAACATTCCTTCACCGTGTTTGTTGCAATTATTTCCCGAACACATGATAGGATGGTATAATATCTCGTAAATTCGAGCCATGAATCAGTCTTATCTACACGTGGACAAAAAACAATTACGCCTTTACATATTACACAAATTTTTGAAAACCGTGTAGGGAATAAAAATACTCAGATTTTATATGATGCTGTTTAAATTTATTTTTTGACGTCCATCTTGGAGGTTATCAGTCAACCTTTCTCGTGTAGGTTCCTTGTTTCTACTGTCAAGTGAAACCCGACCTCTAGCAGCCCGATGTTTTGAAGTTGACAATGTTAACACTCCCGTGCAGAATGCAAATAAAGCCTTTGATCCTTCGCCTGAACTCTTTCCGGTCGTGTCGGATTGTCGTCCCGGATCGTGAGAGTGAGGGAATAGAGACTGCACCTATGCTTGTCCTATATAAATCAGCTATAATATCTTCAGCGCTATTGACTATTCACCGTTGGAATGCTCGTCGTGGCCGCAACCTGTCATCGTGAGATAGATTATAACCTTAAACAATATAATATAAATGATAAAATATAGCTTGTATAAAAAATACCTTCCCCTTTACAAATGAAGAAGTTACGAATACAATACAAAGATGAGCTCGGCGAGATAGCAAAACTGCAAAGCGGAGTCGAGCACCAAATGTAAAAACTAAACGAAACCTCACATCGTACTCATGTAAATCCATACAAGTGGAGACAATCGTACCTCGATATTGTAAATATAACAAAACCTCAGAATGAACTTGCATTTGATATTTCTTGATACAGATGTGTTAAAAACTAGATGCGACATGAAATGCGATCTACAACATTTCCTTATAACAATTATTCATTGACATTGAGGGCTTAAATAGGAATCAATATTGAAAACAACCGCTGTAGAAATCATGACCGTGTGAGTGCAAGAACGCTAGCTGCATTCACACGTTGGATCGCAATTCCGTTTCTCTGAACGCAATATTAATCACCTGAGGCAATAAGACGTGTTTTAAACCGTATATAAAAACGTCTAATACGTTAAGGTCTACCAGCAAACGTAACAAATATATAATATTTAATAATTGGATAAATCTAAGATTTATTTGCGTAAGGTTTCTTATACACACTGAAGGTTTTACCGAATGTCCTTCATGAAGACTCTAGTGTGTGGATAACACCCTCTTATCGGTTTATTCAACATTAATATCGTACTGTTATGTTACGGATTAAAGAATGAACGAGTAGTATTATCACAGACAAGAGAAATGGCATTTTAGAAGGCCTAAAATACTTCTTACATTGCCATTGTCTGTCGAAATTAATAATTGTATTTGCTCGCATACGTTCTCATGATGGTAACGTATATATTCGGTTTACTATCTTTCTATTCATCATACAATTCCGTTACTCTCAATCTTTAAGTCTCTTCGAGCACACTGCGCTACCACAAGAATATGACCTTCGATTTATTTTCTACGTATTTATGCCAATCCCTTGTGTCAGCCACACAGTTTATTATTGAGTTAAAATGTAATATTAGGTCCTTGCATATGAAATTAGCGTTTTGTCGTACTGACCACTTTGATCTGAAATATCTCGTCTTCGGTTAAGAATTCCAAATTTAAATTTATAAATTCATTTAGCTGGTACATTTGAGTTTTGAAAACAGTAATTCATTTGTTTTTTCCTCATTATTTTTTCTATTACGAGTTCTAACTCGTAATCGTAAATATACCGATATTTCATGTTTTCCATTGTTCGGTAATAAGCGACGCCAAAACGCCTGGTGCCACTGAAGACAGTGGCACCAGTGCTGCAGAAACAGCTCGAAGGATTAATGATGTATACGGCGCTGGTGTCGCAAAAGAAAGAACGGTACGGTTTTGGTTTCAACGTTTTCGTTCTGGAAATTTCGACCTTCAGAACCAACCCCGTAGACGGCCGGAGACCAAAGTGGAAAATGAAGAATTAAAGGCTATTTTAGAAGCGGATCTATCACAAAGCACTTCAGAGATAGCTGCAGGTATCGGGGTAAGTGATAAAACTGTATTAATCCACTTGAAGCAAATCGGGAAAGTAAACAAACTTGAACGATAGGTACCTCATGAATTGAGTGCATCGAACTTGCAAACACGCGTCGACTGCTGTGTTACTTCAACCGACACAATAATGAAGGGATTTTAAATCAAATCATTACTTGTGATGAAAAGTGGATACTGTACGATAATCGGAAGCGCTCGTCGCAATGGCTGAACCGTGGAAATCCAGCAACGAAAATTGACTCAGAAGAAGTTACTTGTGAGTGTTTGGTGGTCTAGCGCCTGTGTCGTTCACTACAGCTTTCTAAAATTTGGTCAAACGATTACGGCAGATATCTATTGTCAGCAACTGCAAACCATGAAGGAAGAACTAGCTGCTAAGCAACCGAGATTGGTTAATGGCTTTAGGCCACTGCTGCTTCACAACAACGCAAGACCACATACTGCGCAATAAACAACCACTAAATTAGATGAGCTACAATTGGAATGTCTGTGACATCCACCGTACTCCCCGGACCTTGCTCCAACAGATTACCATTTTTTCCGGAATGTGGACAACTTCTTACACGGAAAAAAATTCAACTCCGATGTGGCAGTCTAAACCGCCATCAAAGAGCTTATTGATTCTCACCCCAATGGTTTTTTTATTAAAAGCATCAATGAACTACCTATGAGATGGCAAAAGTGCATAGATGACAACGGTGCATACTTTGATTAATTACATATATTTTACAAAAAAAAATTGACTTTATATTCCTCCCGTAAAAAACGCCAATTTCATATGTAAGGACCTAATATTTGAAAACAGATATTCGAATTAATGAAATTAGTTAGAAGATATTGCTTATAAATTAAATTTTGAATATCACAGTAACGAATATAAGATACAGTAATGATAACCACGATAATTTATAATCTGTGTCAACAGTATCATCTTTATGATAAGTAATTTAGTGACAGGAAATAAATTAATGTTCTAGAACCAAAATGGCGTCCTGTTCATTTATCACTATACGATTTTATTATCATTAAGGCCCTTGATAATATATAAAGTATTTTATAAACTAGTTGATAATTAAAGAAATGAATAAAAAATATAATTAAGTTACTCAAATCAAATATAATTTTTTAAAGAATACTTCTTAAGTTTATAATTAGATATATCATATTATTTTAAAAATTGTAATGTGAATTCCAAGAAAAAGTACTATCAAATATACTTAAAAATGTATAATTTAGATGTATAATATTTAACTAACTTTTACAAAATCATTTTATTCGTATGTCATTTAAGAGTCTTTCTTGTTCCTACATGCAACTATCACAACGATAAGTCTGTATGTATGTCGACAATGATTAAATCGTTATATCATTGTGTATACAGTTTTGGAATCCGAGCGAAAATTTATGACATCGATATAACTCATAAGTGTGTTGTTTTATAATACAGTACAGTAACAGTAGCCTGTTAACGTCTCACTGCTGGGCTTAGGCCACCGCTCCCTTTTTGAGGAGAAGGTTTGGAGCTTATTCCACCACGCCGCTCCAATGCGGGTTGGTGGAATACACATGTGGCATAATTTCAATGAAATTAGACACATGCAGGTTTCCTCACGATGTTTTCCTTCACCGTCAAGCACGAGATAAATTATAAACACAAATTAAGCACATGAAAATTCAGTGGTGCTTGCCCGGGTTGGAACCCCACGATCATCGATTAAGATTCACGCGTTCTAACCACTAGGCCATTTCGGCGGTTTTTAATATAAGAAATGATTATTGAAAATATTTTTCTTTGTTTTGATATGCCTCGTCCAGTAACTTATTTTCAATGTATATATTATTTTTAATACCGCACAATGCGGGGCCAGCTCCCGCCGTAAGACGACCTCCGTTACACGCGGCTAATCCGGAACCGGCCTGTGCATTTTGTCTGTTTCCATTGCCTAGATCAAGCTTGGTAAGTATTATGAAAACAGTTTTAACTCGCATATAAACAATAAAGTAGATATTTATACAAGTATGGTACGTTTCCATTGTTGGCAATTTATATGTTCGCAACTGCTTGCGATTCTTCAAAAAGGACTATTACAGTAAGAACCGGAAACAAACAGACACGTGTAAATTATTACGAACACATAAAATAAAATTTATCTATATTTATTGATTTGTGTGTACTGTCCGCGTGGGAGGATGAGGGGGGTGCAGGTGTTAGGTATAAAAAAGTAAACCTTGTCCTTCCTTGGGGTTCAAGCTCGCTTCTTACCGAATTTCGTCAAAATCTGTTTAATGGTTTAAGCGTGAAAGCGTGAAAGTGTAACAGATAGACAGAGTTACATTCACATTTATAACATTAAGTATATATGTAGTTATTTATTATATGTTTAGGAATATTTAACACGGTAATATTGTGTTACAAAGTAAAGATTATCTTTATACGAGACTTCGCTACTCTAGTTGCATTCTAGAAACCCTAGTTGCCTATTGTAATCCACTGATACACATAATTTAATATTCGTTATACTACTAATGCCGGGATAGTGCAACCCTCCTCTTCATTCGAAAGGCAGAGAATGCGAGCATATTTTTCAAGAAATTAAAATTTTTTGTGTTACGGAACGGGGAATGAACTAGTATAACTACAGGCACAATAAGTAATGTCCAGTTCGCTATGTTGGTGACCACTTACCACTATGTGACCTGTGCCTCATAAGAAGTCGGTCGTTGAAAATTAAACAAAGTATAATTTAATTATATATCTTTTAATATGTATGAAATCAGCTCATAAATTAGAGTGACGTGATTTTGTAGATATAGTATTATCAATATTAGCTTTCGAAGATTACATATTATATTGATAAGACTTACTAATAATTACGTAACTTCGTGAATTTTGATACTTTTATATTAACACAAGTAATATATTCTGTCTTTCTCTTTTCTTGTCTGTAAATCTGTTGTTTCATTTACAACATTACTCTGGTAGAATTATTTATAACAAAATTTATAATTATTACAAAATTAGAATGATCGCTGTGTGCGGTCCACGTATCTCTTCGTCCAGTCCGGTCATGTAATTGGTATTTAAAAGGTTTTCTATAACTTCACCTATGTTTCTATGTTTGGGTCAAATCTTGCACGTGAGTTTTAAGCCAGTTTCATCCAATTGATATGCAACACATTTGCACCTGCATTTTGCACACCTGGAGCTGGTGACGATGCAATCCGAAATAACAAATTTTGTAATTAGTTCAAAGCTACCGCTGAATAAGAACTTGCTTGTAAACAAATTCCAAGCGTCAAAAGCGCAATAATAAATAGCGCAAAGCTTACGAGCCTAATTATATAAAAGTCGCAGATTCGATTTTGACTCCTCGGAGTATTTTCGTCCCCACTCCTAACACAAGCTTAATTAGAGGGGTAAAAATGAATATTAGTAACTCCTTAAAAACAGGCATTGCCTAAAAAATAAGCCTGCAGAACCCGGGGATGTAGTTAACCCTCGAGCCAAAAGAAAAAGTTATCAGGTATTTCTGTCGAGAAATTTTCAATAACCTAAATCATAAAGCCTGGAAGACTTAATTATTCATTATTACTAAGTACACTTACATATGTATATTAAATTTCATCATCTCAATGTCTGGAAGGATTTCCAGCATCAGTGCGATTTTAAGGCATTTTTTGCCTCGCTCAATCATTCTAGTGAACCAGCTTTAGTCAGCGATTTTCCGATCCGATAGGACTTGGAAACCTTCAAGAAAACAGTCCATTCCTTAGGCCTTAGGCCGGCAACGAACCTGCAAGCCGTAGCAGATGTTAATTTATTGCATGCAGGTTCATATTCCTTTAGGTAAACTCCTATCTGCTTGACCTTCTTGCAGTAGTAATTAACAGTGCTTAAACTCCCGTGCCTCGGAAAGCCTGTAAAATCTTCCGTAACCGATTGGGCGGTCTGATTTCCATTATGGCCGCTGTGATCGAAATCGGCTGGGAGGACATCAGTTAATCAGTTATCGATAGATTAAGCTTGTCATTAATTTTGATAAATAAATAACATACATTTATAGAATCCTGCTGTTTTCAAATTATTTTAACGGATTTAACTGAATTTGAAATTTCGGAACGCAGATAATATCAAGTATCTGGAAGGAACTCAGTAGTTACTCGTTTTGTTAAATAAAATATAATTCTTTTCAGGAAAGATCCTTCCGAACCACAAGAAATAAATATATATTCAACAATTGCTCATTTAATATATTAATATTAATCAACTACGTTTAATTAAACATATATATATATATATATATATATATATATATATATATATATGTTTATATATGTTTATATATATATATATATATATATATATATATATATATATATATATATATCACAAATGGACATTAACGAATACTATCTAAAATAGTTTTATCATCTATTTAAACAAAATATGATTTTTAATCTTTTTGAAGCACGATTTTAGCCTTAGATATATTAGATTATATAATTTAGAACATATTTCAAATTATGTAATACCATATAACAACATTTTTTAAAACTCCGTGTCTATTCATCAACAAACGAATGGCTACATCAATGCTTTAGAATTACGAGATTTGCAATAAAAATAAAAGTATTTAAAAACGGAACCCGCAGCGTTGAAGCGCTTAGTCTCGCTGTTGCTCTTAAAAACTATTAAGCTGCTTTTTTAAGCGTCACGACACGGTGCCGACGCGTTACCGACGCGGTATTAATTCATTAATAAAATCATTTCAATATTAATCATTTGTATAATATCTAATATATATTACGCAAAGTGTAGTAACCTATTTTAGATGTGAAACTGAAAATTGTAATAAATTGTGTATTCACGCTCAGTCACTCTCCCTGCTCGAGCTTAAACATTTTAAAAATTTTAAATCATGACATCCATAATGGTAGGATGTAAGACACTTTTGACAAGGCAACCTAATACTATTGAATAGGGAATAAAATAACCTTTCATTTCATAAAGAAAAAACAAATAACTGACTACATTTTCATAGTTGTGCTAAAGCGAAAGTAGACAACATATATTATTCAAATTTCTTGTGTGAAATTCTCTCGACTAATGTTCGATTTTCATCAATAACAAATCGGGGAAGTTGATCAACAAAAGTTAATTAAACTTAATGTTAACAGTGTTGGCCCGTGATTTAGCTAGGCAACCCATTTGCGATTTATCAATGTACATACTATCTAAGGTATAAGCTTTGTCAACATCAAATAACAGATGAGGGTTAATATTTGTAACAACGTATCTTTGACTATTAGTCTTAGAAATATGTCAAAACTATAAAAAGTGCTAAAAGTTGTCTATAATCTCACCGGGATATCTTTCATAAGATTCCGCAAGAATTGACAGTCCGCCTCAAGTCTCCGCGTGAGCAAGGTCTATGTCAGTTAACTTAGTGACAATTAATACGAGAATATTATATATATGTAGCTGTATAAATAAAGACTAAAGCCTAATAATAATGATAATACAATTAGCACTCAAAATTTACATAAGTTCAAAGTCATAATCTTTGTCTGAATCGTTTCTGACGAAGGAAACTCGGCGAACATTGGCAAAAATTGACTACTTCTGTCATTGATTTTACAATGAAATTTGGTTATTTTAGTCATAACAGATATGAAAATATTCGAAAAGATTTTTTTTTACATAAAAGCATATTTTTATGTATAAAATATGTTTATCTTATAAAATAATATTCAAACGCATTATAAAATAACGTCGAAATCGTACCTTATCCGCTTAAACAAGCCTACGATCTGACGAACGCATTCATCGCGTTATTCGAGTAATCATTGCAGCAACCATTCTGATAATTGCTGCTGTATTTAATGTACGCAGAGAATAATGGACGAAACAACAAATGCTCTCTGAATTTATTGACTCGACTACTTTGTCGAGTTTTACTTTTTTTCAATAAAATCGGTATTGTTTATGGCTTCCCCTGGTTGATGAAATAAATATAAAATAACCATCCTTTATTGTTTTACGAGATTTATATATGCCTATTATAAGTGATATTCTGAAGTACTGTGTTCCAGTTTGAAGATTGAGCCAGTGTAATTACAGACACAAGGGATATAGCATCTTAGTGATGAAAGGGTTTATATTATTTTTACGTAATATGTATGTGGCGGTGGTGACCACTTACGATCACTATCAGAACTATCTAGTACTTATCTGATTATGTTTTCATGACAGAAAACTCATCACGCTCATCGTTTTAACTCTTGCAGCTTATTGTTCAGTTCAATTTCTTGGATCTTCTGATGTCCTGCTTTATGGACATCGTCTGATTACCGCTGGAAACTTTTCTATCTGATACGCTACTTTTTCTACATATCAAAGATATTCTAAGCCCCAGTGTCTTTGGGTACTCAGATATGTTATTGAGTAGTACCCTTTATTTAATATTTATGTCTGTAAGATTTTAATCAATATTTTGGCAAAGTCAAAAATATTTGCAGAATTTTACTATAGAAACGAATACTTACCTATTTATTGACTTTGTGAAGTCGGAAACTTGATGTTATAATTTATTTATTTTACATCTCGTACAATGATTGTCACCAACTGAAATGTATGAATTTAAAAAATCAATATTATTGTTTATATTTATTAGAATGTAGTAAATATATAATATCACAATTGTAAGCACGTATTCCTTAGAGAGTCGAACTCATATAATACAAATAGGCTAGCCGGATAAGTTTATTTCTCAAACTAGTTAATGCTAACTCCAAAACGTTGACACTAACTGCAGGACTGGTCCATATTTTTTTATTAGCTCAGTGTGCCATGAAGCAAGCTATGCTCGAAGTATCTTTTTTATTATACGATTGGTGAAGACCGGAGTTACCAAAATAGGTGGCCAAATTAGCAGACTGAAGTGCCAGTGGGCTGGTCACGTATCTCGAAGGACCGAAAGCCGTTGGAGCAAACGAGTCCTGGAGTGGAGAACGCAGATCGACAAACAAAATATAGGGCGAAGACCAGCTATATACGCTGAAGATGGTGGCAGGAACCGACTGGATGCAAAGGGGAATAAATAACCAAAAGCTTGGGAGAGGGCTATGTCCAGCAAAGATGGTCGCCGGTGATTCCCACATCCCCCCCACTTCACATGGGGGAAAAGCGTAAGACGACGTCTAGTCGTAGTCTGTAATGTGTATGTTTGTCCGTATGTGTTTGATTCTCTTCATTTCTTATAAACAATTATGTTATACGAGCCGCGTGTTACCTTTTATACGTTGATGGTCTTTCACTAGAAATCTTCTTAAAAGTGCTAACAAGGTCTGTACCAAGTTTCAACTCAATCTGTTTAATAAGTCCGTAAACGCAAGAAATAAAAATTAGGTAGTAGTAAACAAAAAAAAATACATTTTAAAAATATATTTTATTATAACTTTGATACAATATTACTTAAATGTACATTAGCCAACATCATTCGATTACAAACATGCGTTTGATACACAAGAAAAAACATATTACTCATAAAATAACTCAATGAACGAAACTCAAATGAATGTCTTTGGACGCGTCCGTTAATCACCAATCAATAGCACATTCAAATCGCAATTAATTAAATATTTACATAAATAAAATATTTTAAATATTTTGCAATCAAAATTAATATATATCAATTTATTCTGTAATATCTAAGTGCTAGGATTTTATATTCATCATTAATTTTTAACACAATAATAGCGGCACTTCAGTTGGTGCAACGTGGTCGTTTTTTCGCACAAATACGACAAAAAAACGCAAAAAGCAATAACATGTTTCAGTACATTTGTCGGTGCTTTGTTACACATCAAAGGTGAACGAATGGATAATCTCGTTATCATTCAGTTCTAGCTTTTATGTTCAGTCTATATGTGGAACACGTGTTTGTATGCGCGCTGTGCGACGTTAGCGAACCAAGTGTAGTGCCGTCTTATTAGAGGCAACTTATCAAAAACTATTTTGAATTAAATATTTATTAAACTCATTTATTATATATTAATAATAACCCATATTTAATAATTTATATTTAATTTCAATAAAATTTACTAAACGTAAACTTAATGAAAACATTTCAACAATTTAAATGCTGTGGATTTTTCTATTTTCAATTTCTCTAGTTTATAAATCGTACAAATACTACTGAATATATTAATTGTATACAGTATACAGTTCTAGACAGTATACTATGTATGAGGTTAAGGGAAGATGGACTTTTTGAGGTAGAAGCTAAATTAGTTTTTGCGAAAAAAATTGAAATTTATTTTTGCTATCCATTTTACAACTTATTTTACTTCGATAATTTACTAATACTCAAAAAGACGTTATATCGTTAATATGTAAGGTATTAATGTCTGTATGTACATATGTACAAGACACTAGATTTTATACATAAAAGTGTTAAGTAAACTGTGGAAATGTTTAAGCAGCATTAGCATAATGCCAGATACAATCGGGGCTCGATAATTTTAAACTTTATCGTTTCGGGCATCGGATACTAACGTTGTCCATAAGTTGGAGAGGAGGAAGTTACGAATATTAGAAACGCCCTGAAAAAGGAGCCTGTGCTTTTCTTGTTCTAGGTCGTCGAGAGGAAACATTTTAAACGTAAGCGTGTTCACCGCGCGTGGTGCTGCGCGTGGTGCGGCGGGTGCGGCTGCGCCTGCAGCTGCGCGGCCAGCAGGTACAGCATCTTGAGGCCGGGCAGGAAGGCGGCGGCGGCGGCGAAGTCCGGCCCCGTGGCCAGCGCCGCCACCGCCGCCCCGGCGCGCGCGTGCTCGCCCGCCGCGCCCGCCGCGCCCGCCTCGCGCAGCTGAGCCAGCGCCGCCTCCGACAGCTGCGGGCCGGCACTCGTGTAGCCGCTAATCGTACTTCTAATCTAATCCGCGCGGCCGCGACGCTTCGAGTGGGGCACTCTCGTAGCGTTCGCCGTGTCCCGGCTTTCCATACTCAAGTTATCCTTCGCTATGGCAACGCACCGCGTCGAATACCTATCTACTATTGGGCCATTTACATTGCTGAGTTCTCTGCGATATTTGTTTGATAGGTGTGCATTGCAAGTATGAAGTCAATATAACCTAATTCGTGCAATAATTGCACACAGTATCTGATCCCTAAGCAAAGTCAATTACTATACCGTGTATCTACAGGCACACGGGACGTAACATCTTATTTTCCAAGGGATTCGGTGACCACTTACCATCAGGTGGCCCATTTGCTAGATATCTACCAATTTCGAATAGATAAGAACTATAACGACGTCATCGCTGTCAACAGCCAACATTAACTCACCCGATGTTCCCGCAGCATGTCGTACAATGTTTCGAGCCTTCTTTGCACATCTTCGAGTTTCCTCTTCATTTGCTGGAAGAGACGCCAACCATTAACGTATACAATTTGACCGCGACAAAATACTTTAAAGATATTTCATAATATTATATAATTATTAGTTAGTGGTGGATATTTGGACCACTTCTGGTCATGCTCCTTTGTCTCCACATTTTTATTTAGTACTAGAAATAGCTGGGAATTCTTAGCAATATCTCTTTAAATTTGTTTTTCAAAAATTAATCCAAATGCATAATTTCAATTGTTTGATTATGGCAAGCCCAAAACAATGACAGTTATCAAAATAATAGTATAACGGAAGAAAACTGACGCATACATTAATAATCTTAGACGACGCAAACTTTTGTATTCAATGTTACCTGGTTAGTAGCATTATCGGAACAGGCACTCCGGAGGGAATCAAACATAGTCTGCAGATCCACGTATTCAGCGGGAAGGGGACCCTTCTGCACCGGCGCTGGCTCCGCTGGAGCGGGACTCTCCACCTGGTAACAATAGAAGTATGATGAGATTCTTTGAGTTCAAAGGGAGTAAGACATTTTTACTTGACTTCAAATGTTAAAGCTTTAAGGGCTTCGCACAGAAGACAGCCACGACTACAGACAGTCGTTTTTGTTGTCGGAACCTTGGTCATAGAAGCCCTAGTCAAAATGTAGTCACGACCACAGTTGTCGAGATGCTCACGAAGACGGCGGGCAGAACTAGTGCGCGGGCCTTCATAGCAAAATATACGTAGTCTGGTCACAACGACCAGCTGTACTTTCCGATATGGCCAATGCGACTTTGGCACTGACAGCTGACATTTCCACTGTAATATTGAAAGACTGGTCGTCAGAAGGACATCGTTATATTGACAGCTGACATTTGCACTGTAATATGACAGATTTGTCGTCAGGACATCATAATAATGACAGCTGACATTTGCACTGTAATATGACAGATTTGTCGTCAGGACATCATATTAATGACAGCTGACATTTGCACTGTAATATTGACATACTGGTCGATAGGACGTCATTATAATGACAGCTTACATTTGCACTGTAATATGACAGATTTGTCGTCAGGACATCATATTAATGACAGCTGACATTTGCACTGTAACATTGACACACTGATCGTCAGGACGTCGTTATAATGACAGCTGACATTTGAACTGTAAAATTGACAAACTGGTCGTCAGGACGTCATTATAATGACAGCTGAAATTTGCACTGTAATATGACAGATTTGTCGTCAGGACATCATATTAATGACAGCTGACATTTGCACTGTAATATGACAGATTTGTCGTCAGGACATCATATTAATGACAGCTGACATTTGCACTGTAATATTGACATACTGGTCGATAGGACGTCATTATAATGACAGCTGACATTTGCACTGTAATATGACAGATTTGTCGTCAGGACATCATATTAATGACAGCTGACATTTGCACTGTAACATTGACACACTGATCGTCAGGAC
Source organism: Nymphalis io (assembly GCF_905147045.1). Lineage (NCBI taxonomy): Eukaryota > Metazoa > Arthropoda > Insecta > Lepidoptera > Nymphalidae > Nymphalis > Nymphalis io. The sequence goes on along the minus strand of NC_065898.1, from coordinate 12,734,062 downwards.
GTCGTTATAATGACAGCTGACATTTGCACTGTAAAATTGACAAACTGGTCGTCAGGACGTCATTATAATGACAGCTGAAATTTGCACTGAAATATGACATATTTGTTGTCAGGACGTCATTATATTGACAGCTGACATTTGCACCGTAATATGACAGATTTGTCGTCAGGACATCATATTAATGATAGCTGACATTTGCACTGTAATATCGACACGTTGGTCGTCAGGACGTCATTAGATTGACAGCTGACATTTGCACTGTAATATTCACACACTGGTCGTCAGGACGTCATTATAATGACAGCTGACATTTGGACTGTAATATTGACAGACTGGTCCGGTCGGAAGTCGGATTTTTTGATTTAAATTTAATATTACTCTTGTCATATTCAAATCAATAATTATCGCGTATTTAAACCATATATTTGTAGTCAACAGGGAACTGACCTGTTGCGGATATCCGGTTTGCATTCCCGGTGGGAACGACCCTTGATACTGCTGATCAGCATACTGTCCAGGGTATTGAGTCGTCTCGCCAGGGTACTGACCCATTTGTCCAGGGTACTGCTGCTGTTGACCAGGGTACGGAGCCGGCTGTCCTGGATATTGAGCCGGTTGACCGGGGTACTGAGCTTGTTGGCCTGGATATTGAGATGTGGGTACTAATGGCACGTATTGGGGAGGCTCCACACCGAATAAGGGATGCGTGATCGGAGCTTGTTGTTGGATCTCTTGTTTAGGCTGAAACAAATTTTAAAAGTTCAAACGCGCTTTGATTTGCGTGGTTGTTTACTTATATAATTTAATATGATTTAACAAATTCACGGCCTCACTTATAGCCATTGCTTAGCAGCTGTTTAGTCAAACATAAATTACGTCAATTATTTTTCATTTGACATTTGAAAGGAGAAGTCACGTCATTGTTTAACTAATCACTCAATGTTTAACTAAACAACTCTTACAACCAAGGCCGTTGATTAGTAATTGTGGATTTTGAAAATTTGATTTAAATTAAAAAACAAATAAATTAAATATTCCATTTTTACAAACATAAGGAAAATATTTTAGTACAAGAACAGTTTAATTAGATATAATAACAAAAACCATTTTCATGTAAAACACACGTAACATACGTAACACAACATCGGTTCAACAAATACGAATGGTCAAACCCAAGTGCAGTAACTGCAGAAATGATCCACTACTGGGCAAAACCTTTTCATCTGCGAGCTTGATCCACCGCGCTGTATTATTTATTTAACTAACGTATGGTTTATTTTTTCCACCAACCCGCATTGGAGCAGCGTGGTGGAATAAGCTCCAAACCTTCTCCTCAAAATGAGGAGAGGAGGCCTTTAGCCCAGCAGTGGGACATTCACAGGCTGTTTCGGTTTCGGTTTCGGATGGTTTATTTAGCCATTTTGAACGCGACTAAGAATTAAATTAGTTAAAACATTATCAAATATTGCTATGTAATGAGGACGACGACGACGGCGGTGACGATGGCAATGGCGAGTACTAGTACGATATAATGAATGGTACAACATACTCAAACACGGCCTTGAAATTTTACTTTCATTCGATTTATTTACAATCTATTCATCTGTATCCTAATTTATACTTATCATATGATTTCGAACTAAAATAATAATAATGTCCTCCAGACCGATTTCGACCACGGCGGCCAATCTCAAGAGATTAACCAACTACGCAGGAGATATTATAGTGCACAAGTATGTGCGCAAACACAAGTGCACTCTATTCCCTAACTCTCATAATCCAATGGGACGGCAATCCGACACGACCGGAAAGAGTTCAGGCGCAGGACCAACGGCTTTACGCGCTTTCCGAGGAACGGGAGTGAAAACACTTCCAACTTCCACACTCCGGGCTGCTCTGAGAATTTTCTGACAAAAAAACCCAATAACTTTTTATTGGCCCGACTTGGGAATTGAACCCAGGACCTTCGGATCTGCGGCCTTACATCAAGCCACTAGACCAACAAGGCAGTCACTAACTATTTCTAACTATATTCATGAAAGGAAGTAGTTATTAAGAGTTAAACATAAATACGGAAAATCAAAGAAAACAAAAATCAAAACGTTCTTTTTTCAAATGTGCTGTTATAAGTTTTTGAGTGATCATGTTACACGATGTAATTAAATGTAAAGCTACCACCAGGTCAGAATGGAGATTCTAACAAGAACAATTGTAAAGCAAATCGAGAGCTACTTTTTTTCACCAATCAAATATATTATTAATCCTGTTTGAAAATCAAGGAATACTAACTCAACTTTTTATAATCTTTATAATCTTGTCGAGTGATAAGTCTTATTAATATTGTTAAAGATAGAAAACTCGCAAGTCATTCCCACTCAAACATGCGGGGTCACTCTCAATACGGGCTACCTCGTAATGTCGTCTATGCTCTATAATGTGACTCCACTGTCGTGTGCCAGCGTGTAACGCTGACATATCCTCGTGTCCAAAGTACTAAATAATATCCAAAAAATACTCTTTTAATATTTATTCTTTGTATAACAAATTAACATTTCCAACGTGCTAATGCGATATTATACGACAAAATTCAATTGTATCTGTTTTTAATCTTAATTATACAGGTGGACATTAGAGGCGAAGCAAAAAAACCCTGGCCTATTTGTGGACCTGTGTAATCATTTTAAAATAATTAAAAAGGTAAAAATAAATAGGAAATCGATAACACTAGAATTCGTCGATTTGACACTAACACTGTCAAAAACTGATATATTTATGTTAAAATGGTAATACTAAATATGAATAGCTCACCTTAGGTCTAGAGGTCAGCATCGGGGGGTCGTTCCAACCCGGCGCTGCTGGTTTCGAAACGGGAGCGACCTCCGCCGACTGGTAGTAGTTACCGTTCATTGACGGGTGCATAGGGTTCAACGTTGCAGGATTCGACGGATTTAACGTATTCATCGGATTTAGAGGATTCATGGGATTTAAAGGCGCCGGATTCATGGGGTTTAATGGATTTAATGGAGCCGGATTTAATTGATTCATCGGGTTTAACGGAACAGAATTTAACGGATTCATTAATGGAGGAGGATTCGACGGGTGATTCTGTTGTTGGTTGATCGGTGTAAAGTTATGACCGGGCACGCTAGCGGCGCTGTACTGGTCTGGTAGGGGGCTGTTGTACCCGTAGGAGGGGGCCTGGGCTGGATTATTAAAGCTATATTGGTTGTAAAGGGGTGCGGATTGAACCGATGGATCAACTTTATATTTCGAACGACTTGAGATTCCACCTGTAATCCAATAAAAATATTCTTATTATGAGAAATTATATATAATGATGTATGACACTGAAAACATAACAATATGTACAGGAATACACTCTTCACTGTCGAATATTGATTTTAAATAAATAAAATTATGGTAACGACAAGTAGCCATTCTAAGCATTTATGAAATAGACATATGTCATGTCTCCCGTTTAAAAATGACATATTTTCACTTCGATATTAAGTGGTCAATAAGTGGGTTAACAGAAGAGTATAATTCTAAAATATTAATATTGTGGCGAGTGCACAATGCGTCTAAACGCAACACAAACATCACCTGATCAACTACGTCATTGATCAGGTGATGTTGCAGTGGTCTGATGTATGTCGTCACACGTATGGATACACCCCTTCGGCAATATGGTCGCATGCGCATCTATTGTCCTCGCAGCGACGTCACACGCTTGACCACACCCCCAGCAAGATGGCCGCATGCATCGCTTTTGTTTTCGCCTAGGAGGAGGTCCCAAAAGTGGCAAGCACGCATGGTGGTCATCGTGAGAGGGGAATGCCTATATAAGCGCTGTTGTTGTTGTTTATTTTTAATTAATTAATTATTTCAATCATTTTTAATGTACGCTCTAATGTAAACATTGTTGACTTGTCACAAGAAATAACTCTTAAAGTCTGTCGGAGTTTTTAATTGGTGGTTAAGCTACGACACTCTTCAATATGTTGATGCCATAAATAAATAATAAAATATGTGTGTAGAGAATCATGACCATTCGCTTGCCTTTATCCTAGTTATTTGGGATCGCATTTATCAGACTTTGCGAAACCGATTTGCGAACGATGAGGTTCGATTAGGACAGGTAAGAAGCTCAAGCGCAAAGCACAAAAGATTTGCGCTTGCTACCTTGATACGCTCCTCGTTAAGACGGAAAGGGTACCACTGGTTTTTTGGTAGGTATTCTGATGTTCTGGATGCACTCGGCGCTTTGGACACCGTTGAGCCCCACAAACCGCCCCAGTGTTCCCGTGGGGGAAACGCGTAATGCTTTTTGCCAGTTAGTCTTACGACGCAAAAGTACGAGATTATGAGATATGCGATACTTGCGAATGTAATAAATCTCTAAAAGTGTTGAGTGATTAACACAAGTTACATACCGGGCTGCGAAGAGACGCTCGCGGGGCGGGGCGGGTGAGAGCTTGCGGACCAACTTTGATTTTCGTGGGGCGCTGCTGGAGGTTCTATAACGAAAAAATATTATATTTTATATGATTCAACTGCCTCGTTTGCGTCGCGCCTCGTCTACACCGCTTAAAATCTCAGTTTTTAACAGTGTAAAGATATTAGGTTTTTATGGCAAGTCAGTATCAGCTCAAACTGTGGAAGTTGATCCAGTTTACACTAAATCTCGGTACGTATATAAAGCTGTTAGTCCTGATCTCTGGATTGCCATACTATCAGACTGTTAGATTAAGGGTGCAGATAGAGAGTGCATCTGTTTGCGTAAACTTGTGCGATTACAAAACAACTTATACGTAATTGGCGTTGGCATGTCTTATTATTACATCAAAGAATCATTGGCTTACAAACATGTTTTAATAGAAAGGAAAGATTTGAATATAGAATAAAGTGCTTCTAATAATCTAATAGGAGTACTTGACTACACTACTCACGCATTTTGTATGCACCAATGCTGTCATTGTGTGCGTAGTTCGAGTGAGTGCTCACTGTACGCGCACGCGTCGACGTGTGTTGCTGCTGCTGCTGCTGCTGCTGCTGATGGTGGTGGTGGTGCTGCTGCTGCTGCTGCTTCAGAGAACCATAATTATATAGTTTTAATTCAGAATGGGCTGTCGCTCAGTTATTAGTATTTTTTCAATTCAATATACGTCGGTACATTAATACACCGTGTTACGTGTGTGACAGTATTGGATGCGAAGTGTTATCAATCGAAATAGAACATTAACGAAAAAGTAAAGAAATGCGCGCGTCGGTACCGGCGGGCCGGCGAGCGCGGCGTGCAGGCGCTCGCGCAGCGGGGAGCGCGCGCCGCGCAGCGCCGCCAGCGCGCTGTGCAGGCAGCCCTGCGCCGCCACGCGCGCCGCGTAGCGGGCCAGCAGCGCGTCCAGCCGCCCGCCCTCCTGCGCGGGTCGGCCGTGCACGGCGGCGGCGGCTCGCAGGAGCAGCGCCAGCTCGGCCTGGCGCGCGAGCTCGGCGGCGTCGGCGGGCGCGGCCCGCAGCGCGCGCGCCGCCAGCGCGTCCCCGTGCGCGCCGCACACGTAGCACAGCGCGGCCGCCTCGCGCAGCGCCGCGTCGCTGTCGGCCGCCAGCTTGTCGCCCAGCACCTCTGCACACGCACACATGTAGCGCGCGCCCCGGCCGGGGGGCGGGGGCGGCGCGGGGCGCGGCGGGTACCCACCGCAGTAGTGCGCCAGCGCGGGCGGCTCGCAGTGCGCGGCCAGCGCGGCCAATGCGTGCCGCCAGCCGGCGGGCGCCACGGCGCGCAGCAGCCCGTCCCACGCGCCGCGCAGCAGCGCGCCCGCCAGCAGCGCCACCGGGTCGGCCGCGCGCGCACCCAGCTGCGCGCGCTGCACGCGGTACTGCAGCTCCGGCCCGCCTGCACACAGCCCGCGTTACTGCCGCCGCCACGCCGCGTGCCGCACTGACGGCGTCACTTTTGGCATGCGTTAATAGTTACCGAGTGAAGCGATAATGAGCGCATCGGACACTCTCTTCGCTTCCAAGCAGAGGTCGACCGCTTCCTCGATGTTCCCGCACACCAGCGCGCGACAGATAAGGCTCGTTGAATCTGTATTGCGATAGTTATTATTATAATGGTCAATTAATTCTAATAAAACCATTATTTAACGAAAGTCCAGACAACCAGATGGATGTATACTTTACAGCATGACATGATTGTTGTTGTAGTAACTTATTGAAAAAGGCATTGAATATGCGATTCTGGTTATATAATATTTTTATATCAAATAGACGTTTAGTGTTTTACGCAAATGACCAAAAAATACGTAAGTTGCGAACGCTATTGCGCACGAGGACGACCTCGAAAATAAGAACCAATCACACTTCAAGGCAATACACCCGTAACGAATGGCCGCCGGCTCCGCCCCCACACTTTATTTGACGTAGCCGACGACAACGTGAGACGTATTAGTTACGTGTCTTTATCCGTGCAGTGACGGAGAAAGAATACATTTCACTGCCCCTCTCTTTCCCATGGGTGTCGTAAGAGGCGACTAAGGGTTATCTGAGCGACCATCTGCTCATCTGGTGGTAGGATGCTAACATCCGCCTGGCTTGTTACCACCGTACGCATGGTGAAAAACTCGTGAAGTGGCTTGCAGCCGCGTTTCGAGGTCAGCCAGCGTACAGCCAGAGCCCGAGCGAGTATTGCCGCGATGGGTGTTGGTCCGATTGGAGACGGCTGTTGAACCAATGCCGGGGGAAACTGTATTGACCTGCCGGACAGGGAGACCCGAAGAAACGGCTTTTCCGCTGGCCGCCCGTGGCATAGTACAGGGGCCCGAGCGTTCCTAACCAGCTCGTGAGGCTGCCCCACCAGGCCACGCATAATCTCGGGGTGGACCGTCGTGCCGGTTGGTGACCGGTAGGTGGGGTCCCGGCGGCCACTTCCGGGGGGGTTCGGGGGCCCTTCCGTCTGGCGGGTCAGTGTATTTTTCCTTTTAGCAACCACTTGGGGAAACACGCCTCCACACTTTGCCCATCCCTATCGTGGCAATACATCGCTCGCTTCACGTCTCTTTTCCATTTCTTTTTTCCCAAATGGCGCAACAAAAAAGAAATAACGGTCGTACAGCGGTGCACACCCCCACCATACCCTCGCTGTTTGAGGTCGAGTTCTCTAACATCCGAGGACTCCACACTAACCTCAACGCTGTCCACCACCATCTCGAGACAGCACGGCCAGCAATGTTGTTTCTCACGGAGACACAAATACTCCGTCCTGCCGATACCAGCTACCTTAATTATCCCGGCTACACGCTTGAAGAATCCTTCAAAGCGAAAGCCGGAGTATGCTTGTTCGTCAGGACGGATGTTTGCTGTCACCGACTGCGCTGCTTGGAGGACCCCTCCTTCTCCATGTTGGTGGTACGTGTGGACCTGGTTCGTCAGAGCCGAGTCTACGTGTGCCTCTACCGATCCCACAATGGTGACTTGGAGACAAGCCGATTATTTGACCATCTTAGTCGGGTGGCAGATGCTGCGCAAGAGCAATTTCCTAACGCGGAATTGGTGTTTTTGGGGGATTTTAATGCTCACCACGAATCCTGGTTGAAATCCCTCAAAACTGACCATGCTGGAAGGACTGCTCATGCTTTTGCTCTTACACATGACTTGACCCAACTGGTTGATCAGCCCACCAGGATCCCAGACATTGATGGGCAAGCACCTTCTCTACTGGACCTTCTGCTGACTTCTCACCCTGTGGAATATCAGGTTGTGGTTCAGGCTCCTCTTGGCTCTTCGGATCACAGCCTTATTTCTACCAGAGTGCCACAGGCCAAGCTGCCGCCACTAGCGGTATGCAAACGTCGCGTTTGGCACTATAAGTCGGCGGATTGGGACGGTATGCGCGATTACTATGCGTCGGTCCCTTGGAAGGAACGTTGCTTCAGTGGGAATGACCCGACAGCTAGTGCCGCTGCTGTTGCTGGCGAGATCATGCTGGGAATGGAATACTACATTCCTAGCTCAGATCTCGTCAGTAGGAGTACGCGTAACCGTTGGTTCACTCGTGAATGTGCCGATGCTGTATCATCTAAGCAGGCGGCATATCGCAAGTGGATCAACGGCTGTATTAGCGGGGCATCTAACATTGACTCACTGAAAGCAAACTATAATAAAAATTCCAAGTCCTGTAGAAAGGCATACACGAGAGCGGATGCACAGCGCATTGTACAGATTGGTCATGACCTTGTTTCGCATCCTAGGGGCTCCCGTAGCTTCTGGCGTCTGACCAAGTCTGTGCAAAACAATTTCTGCCAACCTTCGCTGCCACCGCTCAGAAATCCGGACGGATCGCTAGCTCACAGTCCGCAAGAGCAAGCTGATCTCCTGGCTAAACTCTTTGCCGACAATTCCGTCATCGATGATTGTAGTGCACTGCCACCTACAATACCTGCATGTGGCCATACGATGCCTGACATTAAAATCAGGCAACGTGATGTGCGTGCGGAGCTGCAATCACTTGATGTACGGAAAGCTAGCGGTCCCAATGGAATACCAGCCATAGTGCTGAAGAAGTGCGCAGCGGAGCTGTCTCCTGTGTTAACGCGCCTGTTTCAACTTTCTCTCTCTTCGGGAAGTGTGCCGGAGGCTTGGAGAAGAGCTAATGTGCAAGCGGTTCCCAAAAAAGGGGATCGGTCTGACCTGGCAAATTATCGGCCAATAGCTATCACCTCAGTACTTTGTAAGGTGATGGAACGGATTTTAAACAACCAACTGATCCATTACCTAGAAGATCACTGTCTGATTAATGATCGTCAGTACGGGTTTCGACCAAAACGGTCCACAGGTGATCTTCTAGCGTACGTAACACACCTCTGGGGTGAAGCTATCGACAAGCATGAAGAATCGTTGGCTGTCAGCCTCGATATCTCCAAGGCTTTTGACAGGGTCTGGCACAGAAGTCTTCTCTCCAAGCTACCGGCATATGGTCTGCCTGCTCAGCTATGCACCTGGATTGCCAGCTTCCTACACAAGCTTAGCCTTCGTGTTTTAGTAGATGGTTGCGCTTCACAATTCTATGTAGTGAATACTGGGGTCCCCCAGGGATCTGTGCTATCTCCCACACTCTTTCTTTTGCATATCAATGATATGCTCTCCCTTAAGAACATACATTGCTATGCAGATGATAGTACAGTGCATGGTGGATACCACGGACGCGCAGTGGCTGGGCGGGCGGAAACTGAGGAGAGGCGGGAGAATCTTGTCATTGAACTCGATAGAACGTTAGAGCTCATCGCCAAATGGGGCTCTGATAATCTTGTTGAGTTTAATGCCAAGAAAACACAGGTATGCGCTCTCACGGCGAAAAAGTCAAAATTTTCCCCTCTTCCCTCCCTCTGTGGTACTCCGCTGGTGATGCAAAGCAAAATCGCCATGCTGGGGATTGACGTTCGCTGCGAACTTAGTCCAAGGGATTACATCGAGGCTGTTATAAAAACAGCTTCACGGAAACTCGGAGTTCTGAACAAGGTGCGGCGCTTTTTCACGCCACAACAACTGTGCCTGCTGTACAAAACACAGGTACGGTCTTGCGTGGAATATTGCTCGCACCTTTGGGATGGCTCCGCTAAGTACCTACTTGAGGCCTTGGACCGGTTGCAGCGACGTGCCGTACGCATTATTGGCGACGTAAAGGTCACAAACACCCTTGAACCTTTACAATTGCGTCGTGAGATAGCAGCACTGAGCGCTTTCTATCGACTGTATCACGGCGAGTGCTCTGAGGAATTATTCTCTCTAATTCCTGCTTCCCCCTTCCTTCTTAAGTCCACACGAGCTGGTTCTCGATGTCACCGCCTAACTGTGACATCAATTCCATCGCGAACAAAGAAATTTGGCAACTCCTTTCTTTGTCGCACTTCCAAAAAATGGAATTCCTTACCAGCTCACGTGTTCCCCTCCTCTTACAACCCGGGTTCCTTCAAACGAGGCGTGAAGAGGCATCTTGCGGGCCGGCAAGGCGAAGGCGGCTAGTGCAGAACGTTTTTCCCGTCTGTACTGGCCGTCGTCGCGTTTGGACTCTACTACCACTTACCATCAGGTGGAGTAGAGTCATTTGCCCTCCCGGCGAATATTAAAAAAAAAAAAAAAACGTGAGTTTCTTACACGTTTTTATTTTCTGGGACACAGTAAAATAAACATACAAATCCCCACAGGGGGTAGTATTTTTTTTTAGTATGTTAACCATCGCAGCAGTTCTTGGTATTGTTTCGTTCCAATTTGAAGGGTGAGTGAGCCAGTGTATTTACAGACACAAGGGACATAACATCTTAGTTCTCAAGATTGGTGGCACATTGGTGATGTAAGCGATAACATTTCTTACAATGCCAATGTCTATGGCCGTAAGTGACCTCTTATCATCAGGTGGCCCATATGCTCGTCCGCCTTCTATAAAAAAAAGGAATAACATATTAGGAATAAAAAGGAATAATATTATATTTTTGTTCGTCTAAACAGCTAAACGAGCTGCCGATTTTGTTAGGGAAACAATATTATTATTAACCACACGAGCTTAATTAATACTGTCATAGTGATAGAGATTATATGACATGATTATTTTAAGTATATGTATAAACATTGATGTGTTGAATATAATCGAAAGATGAATTTACCGTCTCCGCTCGGTATGACGACGTTGGTCACAGTCGGTTCGAGGTCTATACTTGCGAGCTTCTTCTCGATCAATGTCTGAGCATCCTACATCAACAAACAAAATACAACATTAAGCCTATATATGTACTTCTATTATAATTTATCGTAGGCACACCTATAGCAAAATATAAATAAAATAATATGGTGGCAGTTAATACGCTTCTCATTTTGAGTAGGATGGATTATTTTTAAAAGATTCGATTTCTCCTACATTTATCACGAAGCGGGCGCGTCATGATGATGCCGCTATGTATGTATGATTGATGATGATCAATCATACAGACGGTGTAATCATAGCGGTGACACGATCAATAAAACCTGCGTCCTTCGAACTCGCAAATTTTATCGCAGATCTCATTACGTTACTCAACTTAGTAGAGCCTGTCTCTGTATGACTGCCTAGTTGGCCTAGTGGATTGATGTAAGCCCGCAGACCTGGAGGTCCTGGGTTCAATTCCCAGTTCGGGCCAGTAAAAAGTTATTGGGTTTTTCTGTCGAAAAATTCTCAGTGGGAGTAGAAGTGTGTACACTCCTGTTCCTCGGAAAGCACGTATAGCCGTTGTTTCGGTCGTGTCGGATTGCCGTCCCATCGGATTATGAGAGCTAGGAAATAGAGAGTGCACCTGTGTTTGCGCGCACACTCGTGCACTATAAAACTGCGCAGTTGGCTAATCTCTCTCGAGAGTGGCCACCGTGGCCGAAATCGTCTGGAGGACATTATTATTATTAGAGTCTGTAACTCTTTTGTCTGACACTGTTTTGCTATCAGTACCTTTTACAACATAATCCCAAAAAACAGCTAAATTTCTCTGTTGACAAGTTTAACATAAATGTGCAGCCTTGAGTGATATTATAATGCCTTTAGAGTGGTCGTAAACGCACTTCTTGGGAAAATACAATCGCCACCAAGCTTAATTATTCTAAAAATCTGGTTCACTTCTGATCTCATTATAAAAAAATTGAGTTTTCCGTACGTAATACGTAAAATTTCAACTTACAGATAGATCTGTGCTCGTGTCTGTAGACAGCTCGGCTTCAGTCTCTGTGCTCTCTCCCTGTGTTATTAGTGTGACAATGTGACAATTAGTGCACAAAGATGACTTGTGATCAAGTTGTCTTGTATTGGTCGAAATTGTGAGTGATCATAGAGTTCGTGTAATAGCATTATGATTTTTAAAACGTAGCAAATTACGTACGCGTATACTTCATGGAAATTATATCCCAAACAAGAAATGTTCTGTTTAGCAATGGTTTTTCATAGTATGACGTTAACTTAAAAGCACTTTAAAGACTGAATTAAGCGATCTGTTAAAAGGCGAATAATCTACGGGGATGTTTGATTTCCGTTAAAATAATCACCAATGCCATGAATATTAATCCGGTTTCGAAGGGACTAAAGTGGTCAGATAGGAAATTAAAGAGAACCCAATGAAAACTGAATTAATGGAACTTTAGTTCTACAAGAATAAAGAAACAAAACTTACTCTACTAAGCCCGAAGATGTCCTGCGGTGCACGTTGTTCGTTACTCGGTTGACTCTTGAACTTCGACGACATCTCCTCTTGCTTGAAGCCTAGTATATCAAGATTTATTAAGAAACCATCTGATAATAATATTTTAGAAGATGAGCAGTTGCTCGCAACCTTTGATCATAGATACTAGCACTCCTTACACAGCCAACGTACCGTCAACTAAGACACAGATGTTAAATTCCTCGTGCCTGTAATTATGAATGAAATCACTCTTTAAACTGGAGCATAGCAATAGCAGTATTTATGTAAGGTGGCAGAATAATTAAGTGGTCCCACCACGCATGCTTGCTCAAAAACCTACCGAGTTATTGGTGACCTCTGCATTAATATTTATAATATAAATAATTTATATGATTTCTAATGCTGTGCCCGTATCAAGCCAACCATTTTTTGGTTTAGACCAAATTCAATTAACGACAATACAAAATTACATTCTACTGTTCTTACAATATTAGAATGGTAAATATGTAGTCGGAATAAGATACGGATAAGATTTTCACGGCAAAACTTTTATAATTTGCTTAGTATTTACGCATACGAATTTAGTACGAATTTCGCTGCAATATAAAGAGCTCACCGAGCAAGTTCAGTATCTCGGTCCGGTACGAGGGCAGGAAGTTGGCTCGCAGGAAGAACCACGTGTAGCGCTCGTTTTGGTCCGTCGCCGCGTCGCCCTTCGCGCGACAGTATCTGCGAACAAACGTTACTTAAGATACGCCTCGGTGAATGATTTGTCTGGAATTGGATACCGAGTCAGATTGCCTTTCCGTTGGATAATAAAAGTAAGACAAGCGAGTGTATTTGAACATTTATTTATCTCCAAAATAATACACCTTATCTAGAATATCTTGTGATTCGGGTCTCGGGTAGTTAAGACAGTAAGAATTATAGCAATATTATTCCCACTCTTTTTAGAGGAAGACCTTTGGACTCTTTAATTTGAGAGACAAAAAGATTAATATTGATTAATCCTTTTAACCGGATAAGGGAACAAACAGAAAAGTGAATCCTATTACCTAAAAATTTTTATCAAATATAATCTTATAAAATGAGGTTCTGAACAGACGTAGAACGTTATCAACAGTACAGTACAGTACAGTAACAGCCTGTTAATGTTCCACTGCTGGGCTAAGGCCTCCTCTCCCTTTTGAGGAGAAGGTTTGGAGCTTATTCCACCACGCTGCTCCAATGCGGGTTGGTAGAATACACATGTGGCAGAATTTCAATGAAGTAGACACATGCAGGTTTCCTCACGATGTTTTCCTTCACCGTTAAGCACGAGATGAATTATAAACACAAATTAAGCACATAAAAATTCAGTGGTGCTTGCCCGGGTTTGAACCCACGATCATCGGTTAAGATTCACGCGTTCTTACCACTAGGCCATCTCGGCTTCTTGAACGTTATCAATAATAAATTAATAAAAATCACTCACTCTGCCAATTTCTCCGCAGCTCCGGGCTCCCGACTGAGGGTCAGCTCTATCACCGTGTCCAACTCGAACGCCTTCTCAATTATTTCCGGTTCACTCACTACCTACGGATTATCGAAATAATACATTATATATACCGACACAACATATCAAAGAAAAATTAGGTATCAGTCGAAAGCGAAGAGATAATCACCTGGCTTATATACACGATCTTCTGCGAGTCGGCCTCTTGCGGGCATCTCTCGAATGTCACTAATTTCCCGCCAAACTGGAATACAAACACGATCAATGATATCAAGCCGTTTGCCCCGGACGGCGACTTTCGTCGTATGACGGCGCGCTCACCGCGAACTTGGCGGCGGCGGGGCGGCGCAGCCAGCGCGGCGCGCGCGGCGGCTGCGCGGGCGCGGCGGGCGGCGGCGCGGCGCGCGGCACGGCGGGCAGCGCCGCGAACGAGTCCGCGCCGCCGAACGACTCCATTATGGTGTTGGTGCTCGCGCTGCTGCCGCCCTGCGACACCCGGTCGGTACACGACACATATATATGTATACGTCTATTCACGTTACGCGGTCGCTCGAGATAAGGAGTTACCTCCCAGTGGGTGATAGCCACTGACACTTAAAATGCCATCGGTTACCTACCGACATATGGCGATACAAATTATACAAAGTATTGCTATATGTCGGTAGGATAACCGACGGTACTCACTGCGGGGCCGCTGGTCGCGAACAGTGTGTGCAGCGCGAGCGAGTGGTCGAAGGAGGCCGCGGCCAGAAGGCCGGGCTCGCGCGACGCCCACGCCACGTCGAACACCCACGCCGACTGTCGGCTCACTTCCACTAACAGTTCCCCGCCCTGGTGTACAAAATATATTAATAAGTTAATAATAATAATAATTAATTATTTCATCTTTAGTTGAAAAAAAAACAAATTTTATCATTAAGGCAACACTGACCGGTTTAGTGTTGTTTGGGTTCCAGGCGAGCAGTCTCCCGTCTCGCCCGGCCGACAGCAGCAGGTCGTGGTCGTGTCGGCTCCAGGACAGCGCCAGCGCGCCCTTCTCGTGTCCCTCCAGCGTCGCCAATGGGGACGCAGCCAGTCTAAAAAACAGGTCAAAACAATAAATATAACAAATAAATATATTGCATGTAATCATTATATTATTTTAAGATTGGATGGTAATACTAACATGTTAAATTAAATAAAAGCTTATGAGTTAGTCGAAAACCTACCTGAGGTCCCAGAGCTGCACGACGGGCGCCTGGTCGTCCTCGGAGGCGACGCACAGCTGCGTGGCCACGCCGGGGTGCCACGCCAGCGCGCGCCAGCGCGTGCGGAACTGAGAGTCGCTGCAAGACATCATTTGTAATAAATATATAATGAAACAAAAATATTATTATATCTACATAAATCAATTTAATCGGCAATTATAACATAGATTATATATTATTTTCAACATACCTTAATTTCATTATAGGTTCATTTTTTCTGAGATCCCACACTAAGCATCTCGTAGCAAATGTGGATCCTAGAATATGTTGCACCTGAAATAAATAAAAGTCTATGAGAAAATTAAATTCCATATAAAAATTGTAGCATACCTATTTATAGTAAAACTTTTGCAAATGTCAATTTAACTCTTCAGCTAATATTTAAACAATATGACAATATATTAAATACTGTTTCATATTACCTGCTGATTCCAAGCTAGACCCTGAACATGATCGTAAGGTTGGCTTCGATTGCCGGGTGCCATCGGCTGACTTGTGTTGTTAAGGTCCCAAATAAAGATTTCACTGTCTGATGCACCGGAAGCTAAGAGATTCTTCTGATAAGGATTAACGTCGAGCGCGGAAACATGACCTGAGGAGAAATATGGGAGGTTCATATATCAATTACCCCTTTAAGTATATAATATAAAATAAAAAATATACTGTAAAAGTTTCCTGTAAAGAGTACTCATTAAATTTTATCAAAAATTGATAATACAGCTTTCTGTGGTGTGTTGTTTTAATTGACCTTAAAATTTTTATACATTACAGAGATAAGGCATAAGCATCCCTTATCTCGTCTATGGTCAAAACACTTTGTTTAAATACAACTGCATAAGTTTATTACTTAAAATAATATAGTATGCTTGCACCGTTTTAAACATAAATAAAGGAAAAATATTTAGTCATAAATGGAAAATATTTATATATTTGTTACTATAACCTATTCCAATCATAGGAGTAAAGATTAACAAACCTTAATTTTTCTAATAATTCTACAAAGAGTATGATTAATTCAACACTATTGTACTCAACTAGTTAAATCCACTTTAATTTTACTTCCAAATGTTCAATAACAACTTCGCAGATATCCAATATGTCATTTTTGGAATCCGTAATGAAAATCATAGATTATTTTAAATATTAACAAATTATATAGCATCAATTAAATGTCAGAGTTGTTCATTTGTCGTCACTAATCTTGTGATTGGAATAGGTTATAAGCAAAGCAATATATAGATGCAAGTGTTAACTTGCACAAACCTATATATTTACAAAAATTTAAGTTGAATAGTCATTTAAAATTTTATCTTTACTAATTTTAAACACCTACCATTGTGTTTAGAACTGCTACCAATGAGTGAGTCACTAGAATTATTAAGTAATTTCTCTGCACTGTAGAATTCTAACAATCCTCCATCACAGCCACCCACAATGACTCCTGCACCTGACCATACTAACTTTTGAAACCTATAAAAAGTCCAACATATTATATCTATTTTATAAAAGTAACCAGTTGTGCAAATTTCAAACACACATTGAATAAATTTTAAAAGAAGAAATTTAATAAGAAATGTATTATTATAAAAAAATATGTGTAATATATGAAATAACTACATGAATCCATAAATATTGTTATTTGACTCACTTGTGTTTTGTCTGTATGCTTGATTTCATTTCAAAATCAAGACTTGAGTCACCCAAGTTAAGAGAATGCAATTCTAAACAGGAATTCGTGCTGAAAGAGGCATCAACTTGCTGAGCGGCAGAGCCGGTAACGAGCATCGTCGGATAATGCTCCGCTGGCGACCAGCTCATATTCACCGTCCTTTTTAACTCTTTGATCTTCATCTTGATGCAGCAGCCTCACTAAAAACTATTAAGCCTTTTAAACCAACAAAAACACTGAATTATGTCACAGTACTTTGAACACGTCAGGGTGTGAAACTAAGAGGATAACGTGTGAGTTTATCACTTTTTAGGTTTGCTTAGGCCTGAAATAAAAAAATCTGGGTTTAAGTTCAAAAGATTAAGTGGTAAATTAATTTATATACCATAAAAACACCGAGTTGGCACTTCCAACGTGGCTGACGTAAATATTTCTGATTTGACAGTAAATGTAAATGACGTTGATTGACAACACTTTTTTTTATTTCATCAAGCACAGACTGCATTTTAAATTTACGTATATTGTTAAGAATATTCATAAATTAATATTACCAAAATTTTTGCTTAGGAGATTATATTTGTAACTAATATTACAGTACTGTACTATACTGTACTTTGCCTATTGCAAATTACATTTAAGAAATTTAAGCAGGACAGAAATTATTACAGAAAAGAGTAAAATTAATGTCATTCAAAAATTTTTGCGGAGACAGATTTTACAATTTACAATTAAGCCTTAAAAGTACCTATTAGCTTTGAAAGTACTTTGAAAAAAAAAGAAAGGTAAGTTAAAATTAAACCAAAATGCATTACGCAATATTAAAGCATGTATGTGTAGTGTATATTAAGTAACAAAAATGTTTGTGAAAACATAAACGAAAATATTGTCGTAGATTTTATACGTATGAATATGAGAATTAACATAATATTGGGTAATAACTAGAAAAGGATTAAACATAAACAAAAATGTAGCCGCACTTAGCTTAAAGAAAAATAGCACCACACGCCCACACGTGATAATATTATAAATAATAATATGAGTGTAGTGTAACACAAAAATAAAAATGTGCATAAACTTTAGAAACTTGACTCAAATAATGAGAATTAAAAACCGACAATTTATGAATCGATTGTTATTAATTTAGTTTTTACTAAATAACTAATTTCAATGCAAAGTTTCTTTACTCGATGCCTAGCTGATTTACTATGACAACATTTCAAGCTGTTAAGTTCAGTCACTACGTTTTTGTTTGTTTCTTAGCGATTGTTTAATCGATTTAATGTAAAATTTTCGTAGTATTAAACTAACACTTTTTTATTATTTTATTCAGCTATTCCACTAATTATTAAAGATAGAAAGACTTTCATACAAAGTGAAATAGAAAGACATACATACGTGTGTTAAAAAATAGCATAACAATAAGTTTGTGTTAATTATACGTAATAATTTTTCTAAAATTTTCCTCTCTCAATACAATGTACCTTCCTTAATCGATTAATATATATATATTGCTTCTCGTTGTATATTATCTTTGTAATAAATTCCTTTTCAATGTTCCTAGTAACAATGCCGATTGTAATGACGAAAGACGAATGGTCGAGAATTGAACGGTGGGCGGAAGGGAACAGAGAAGAACAAGAGGTAGCCCGCAGACGAGATTACGTCCGGTACCTCAACGAGACCAGCCAGGAGATGACCAAGAACTGGCCTAATTCTTTGGAGGTTTAAAATTGTGATGAGTCTTAGTTAAGTAGTATAGTTTTAACTATAGCAAAATCTAAATACTTTATTACTTACTCTAACTTATAAGTCAAACTAGAAACTACCACTGGTTCGGAAAAGAGAACCCAACCCTGAGAGATAGCTTTCAAATATAAGCCAAAACAATCTATTTATTCAATGATACGTGCTTCGGTTTTATTTTATCATGATTAATTAGAATACAACCACTTACAGGATATAAAATTATTTTCTAGGGATTTTAAAATATGTGACGTCACACAGCACTTTTTTTAACGCTACCTAACGAAAAGGTAGAGACGACGAGCCAAAATGTAGAGAAACCTCCCCCTGATAGAAAGTGATCATCTTCACATACAAACAATATTTAAAAAAAAACCCTTTCCGTAACTGCGCTGGCCTTCTTCCTTTTCAAACATTCAAAAATTTGACGATGGAAGAACCGACGTATGGTACCTAACCGGATGAACAAAGCCATCAGTAACATGAGACGACCATCGCTACTATTAAAGCAACATTGCTTTTTTGTAACGAAGTTCTTTTACCCGGTTTACAGTGGAGTGAGCCAATGAACTGGCAGAAATCGCCCGCTCCTACCTTTATCTTTCTTACGGTCTCTTTCTATTTTAAACGGTTGTATGTGTATACGTGTGTGTGATATGTGAGTTTTAAAATTTGACAATAAGCGTTAATAAATCAAATAACTTATAAGTATTTAAATATTACATACATTCAATATGCATACGATTCGAGTGTTTATAATTTACATACATTACAGAGAAACTATAGTGAAATCATATGTTTAGCATGAAAAATAAAAATCGTTTAATTTCATTATAATCTTCATTAATTAATGGGTGTAAAATGCACCCGCATAAGTACAACAGCTATTTTATAATACTTGAATGTATTTTTAATTTGTACTTGAAACTACCTCTCAAACCGAGTTTTCAACAAAAAGTTTAGGGGTTCTTAATCGAAATTTAGGGGAATTTGAAGTTGGTCCTAGGGGGAATACCTATTCTGTAGGAGTTGGCTGACTGACTGATCACTGATCAATGGAATCAAAAATTCCATCTTTTTATTATAATGTACCTAAGTACATTTGTTTTGATTTGAGTACCTATTAGTAATGTTGTACTCATCAGACATTCTACCGCTAAACAATAATACTTAGTATTATTGTTAGCGCGTCCACCTACCTATTCTGTCAAAAAATCTCATTTATATATATTTTTTATATAAAACTTAAAATTCGATATTTTATATTTAATTTTGAATAAATTACTATTTTCCTAATATGTTAAATGAAATTAATTAATTGGAATCCTTACTTAACATTTTTGCATTGAAAAAATAATATAAATTATAAACATTTGAGACAGAGTTGAATAAAGGAGGTCTTTTTTTTTCGTTGGAAAATCGCATTTACGCGTTTCCCCCACATGAGGTGGGGGTGTATGTGGGACTCGCCGGCACTGAAGGCGCCGGAATACCTACTAAAAAACCAGCGGTACCAGCTTGCGCATCCTACCGTGACGCACCGACGGGAATAAAGGAGGTCTGCGCTTTTTGGTGTAACAGAAATACAGTATTATAATCAATAAAAATTTTAAAACACGTTTTGAATTTATTATATTTGTCGGGATCCCCGCACAATTTTTTTTTAAATAATTTTACGAGTACCTACACGAGGCTTAAAAACTTATATAATACTAATTCGTGACTCGTTTCGTAATTCGTTAACTTTACACAATAAAAGTATATTTTAATATAAAATAGATATATTAAATGAAATAGATATATTAAATTTTTTATAATTATTGTTGTGCTGTCGACTTGCATAGAATGTAAACAAACGTAACGAAGAGCTCCGGCGAGCACGCATCGAAGCCGCCGAGCGGGCTAATAGCAAGTTCTACAAGCGATACGTGAAGCGAAAACAGGAAGAGCAAGAACGACTATTGCACAACGCGAGAGACACCATTTTTAAGAATAAAGATGCACCTAAACTGCTGTTGGGGTAAATATAATATTATTAGCCGTGTAACAACTTGAGTTATTGTCACGTTGCCTTCACATATAGTATTTGCTTTCTGGGATAAAATAATAAATATATATAATAAGTTAATACCGTAATCACATTAATATAAGTTGATTTCAGTGCTGTTATTGAAACGGTTATCCAAAAAGAACGCCAAGAGCAAATCAAGTTTAAGCAGGAAATCCAGAAGCAGAAACAGGAACAAAAGAAAAGAGATGACGACGAAATAATCAGTAAAGCAAAAGAGTGGCACGAACTGATGGCGCTACGCAGCAAGCGGCGATTCGATGCGAACAAACAGCACCAGAAGGAAATACTAGACCAGTAAGACACTCAACAAGATTAATAATTCAAATATTTTCCTCCTCCGAATAGCAGATGGTAGAAATGTATTGAAAGGAAATGTACCACTTAGTGTGTCTTTAACAAAATCTAAATATCAATATGACAGTTCTACTATCTGTAAGCAAAACGAATCACGCACAAATGTGCAACCCAAAGGAGCTATTCGAATGCGTTAAACATTGGTTCCGCTTACATTAATTTGTCATAAAAGCAAAAAGTTTATATGACAATATGTTTTGACAATTGTTTACTTTTTAGACAATTTAGAAATGTAAACATGACGATTATATTCCATTTTTAATTTAATTTATTTAACCATCATTGATGAGTAATAATACTGAAAACATCAAATTCTTAGTGTGGTTTGTTGATTGCTTTTTTTAGAGCTCATGAAGTGTCAGAACGCAATCGCATAGAGTACGAGTCGGAGTTGAACTTACAAAAGATCGACAACATGAAGGCGGAGGAACAGATGGATGCTATCAGACAGTTCGAAATGGATTTCGTAAGATTTACAGACTTATGTTATCAACACGCAGTGACGTGTAAGAAAACTAATTGAGATTTTATTTGTTTTTTAATTAAGTAATATATATTATATTATATATATCAGCTCGCTATGCACACCGTCTTCACTTTGCGCCAAATCCTAATATATATTCTATTTCCCCGCGCTCCGCAATGAGTGTCATCCGAGATGACAGATTTTATTTAAGTGGTAGTAGAGTCCAAACGCGACGACGGCCAGTACAGTCGGGAAGAATGTTCTGTACTAGCCGTCACCGCCTTGCCGGCCCGCAAGATGCCTCTTCACGCCTCGTTTGAAGGAACCCGGGTTGTAAGAGGAGGGGAACACGTGAGCTGGTAAGGAATTCCATTTTTTGGTAGTGCGACAAAGAAAGGAGTTGCCAAATTTCTTTGTGCGCGATGGAATTGATGTCACAGTTAGGCGGTGACATCGAGAACCAGCTCGCGTGGACTTAAGAAGGAAGGGGGAAGCAGGAATTAGAGAGAATAATTCCTCAGAGCACTCGCCGTGATACAGTCGATAGAAAGCGCTCAGTGCTGCTATCTCGCGACGCAATTGTAAAGGTTCAAGGGTGTTTGTGACCTTTACGTCGCCAATAATGCGTACTGCACGTCGCTGCAACCGGGCCAAGGCCTCCAGTAGGTACTTAGCGGAGCCATCCCAAAGGTGCGAGCAATATTCAACGCAAGACCGTACCTGTGTTTTGTATAACAGGCACAGTTGTTGTGGCGTGAAAAAACGCCGCACCTTGTTCAGAACTCCGAGTTTTCGTGAAGCTGTTTTTATAATAGCCTCGATGTCCCTTCCCTCCCTTGGACTAAGGTCGCAGCGAACGTCCATCCCCAGCATGGCGATTTTGCTTTGTATCATCAGCGGTATGCCACAGAGGGAGGGATGAGGGTAAAATGGTGACTTTTTCGCTGTGAGAGCGCACACCTGTGTTTTCTTGGCATTAAACTCAACAAGATTATCAGAACCCCATTTGGCAATGAGCTCTAACGTCCTATCGAGTTCAATGACAAGATTCTCCCGTCTCTCCTCAGTTTCCGCCCGCCCAGCCACTGCGCGTTCGTGGTATCCACCATGCACTGTACTATCATCTGCATAGCAATGTATGTTCCCAAGGGAGAGCATATCATTGATATGCAAAAGAAAGAGTGTGGGAGATAGCACAGATCCCTGGGGGACCCCAGCATTCACTACATAGAATTGTGAAGCGCAACCATCAACTAAAACACGAAGGCTACGCTTGTGTAGCTGGCAATCCAGGTGCATAGCTGAGCAGGCAGACCATATGCCGGTAGCTTGGAGAGAAGACTTCTGTGCCAGACCCTGTCGAAAGCCTTGGAGATATCGAGGCTGACAGCCAACGATTCTCCATGCTTGTCGATAGCTTCACCCCAGAGGTGTGTTACGTACGCTAGAAGATCACCTGTGGACCGTTTTGGTCGAAACCCGTACTGACGATCATTAATTAAACAGTGATCTTCTAGGTAATGGATCAGTTGGTTGTTTAGAATCCGTTCCATCACCTTACAAAGTACTGAGGTGATAGCTATTGGTCGATAATTTGCCGGGTCAGACCGATCCCCTTTTTTGGGAACCGCTTGCACATTAGCTCTTCTCCAAGCCTCCGGCACACATCCCGAAAAGAGAGAAAGTTGGAACAGGCGCGTTAACACAGGAGACAGCTCCGCCGCGCACTTCTTCAGCACAATGCCTGGTATTCCATCAGGACCGCTAGCTTTCCGTATATCAAGTGATTGCAGCTACGCACGCACATCACGTTGCCTGATTTTGATGTCAGGCATCGTGTGGCCACATGAAGGTATTGTTGGTGGCTGCGCACTATAATCATCGATCACAGAGTTGTCGGCAAAGAGTTTAGCCAGGAGGTCGGCTTTCTCCTGCGGACTGTGAGCTAGCGATCCGTCCGGATTTCTGAGCGGTGGCAGCGAAGGTTGGCAGAAATTGTTTTGCACAGACTTGGTCAGACGCCAGAAGCTACGGGAGCCCCTAGGATGCGAAATAAGGTCATGACCAATCTGTACAATGCGCTGTGCATCCGCTCTCGTGTATGCCTTCCTACAGGACTTGGAATTTTCATTGTAGTTTGCTTTCAGTGAGTCAATGTTAGATGCCCCGCTAATGCAGCCGTTGATCCACGCGCGATATGCCGCCTGCTTCGATGATACAGCGTCGGCACATTCACGAGTGAACCAACGGTTCCGCGTACCCCTATTGATGAGATCTGAGCTAGGAATGTAGTATTCCATTCCTAACATGATCTCATCAGCAACAGCAGCGGCACTAGCTGTCGGGTCATTTCCACTGAAGCAACGTTCCTTCCAAGGGACTGACGCATAGTAATCGCGCATACCGTCCCAATCTGCCGACTTACAGTGCCAAACGCGACGTTTGCATACTGCTGATGGCGGCAGCTTGGCCTGTGGCACTTTGGTAGATATAAGGCCGTGATCCGAAGAACCAAGTGGAGCTTGAACCACAACCTGATATTCCACCGGGTGAGAAGTCAGCAGAAGATCCAGTAGAGAAGGCGCTTGCCCATCAATGTCTGGGATCCTGGTGGGCTGATCAACCAGTTGGGTCAAGTCGTGTGTGAGAGCAAAAGCATGAGCAGTTCTTCCAGCATGGTCAGTTTTGAGGGATTTCAACCATGATTCATGGTGAGCATTAAAATCCCCCAAAAACACCAATTCCGCGTTAGGAAACTGCTCTTGCGCAGCATCTACCACCCGACTAAGATGGTCAAATAATCGGCTTGTCTCCAAGTCACCATTGTGGGATCGGTAGAGGCACACGTAGACTCGACTCTGCGAACCAGGTCCACACGTACCACCAACATGGAGAAGGAGGGGTCCTCCAAGCAGCGCAATCGGTGACAACAAACATCCGCCCTGACGAACAAGCATACTCCGGCTTTCGCTTTAAAAGATTCTTCTAGCATGTAGCCGGGATAGTTAAGGTAGCTGGTGTCGGCAGGGCGGAGTATTTGCGTCTCCGTGAGAAACAGCATTGCTGGCCGTGCTGTCTCGAGATGGTGGTGGACAGCGTTGAGGTTAGCGTGGAGTCCTCGGATGTTAGAGAACTCGACCTCAAACAGCGTGGGTATGGTGGGGGTGAGCACCGCTGAACGACCGTTATTTCTTACTTGCGCTACCATTTGGAAAAAAGACGTGAAGCGAGCGACGTATTGCCACGATAGGGATGGGCAAAGTATGGAGGCGTGTTTTCCCAATTGGTTGCCAAAACGGAAAATATACTGATCCGCCGGACGGAAGGGCCCCCGAACCCCCCCGGAAGTGGCCGCCGGGACCCCACCTTCCGGTCACCAACCGGCACGACGGTCCACCCCGAGATTATGCGTGGCCTGGTGGGGCAGCCTCGCGAGCTGGTTAGGCACGCTCGGGCATCTGTACTATGCCACGGGCGACCAGCGGAACAGCCGTTTCTTCAGGTCTCCCTGTCCGGCAGGTCAATAGAGTTTCCCCCGGCATTGGTTCAACAGCCGTCTCCACTGGACCAACACCCATCGCGGCAATACTCGCTCGGGCACTGGCTGTACGCTGGCTGACCTCGAAACACGGCTGCAAGCCACTTCACGAGTTTTTCACCATGCGTACGGTGGTAACAAGCCAGGCGGATGTTAGCATCCTACCACCAGATGAGCAGATGGTCGCTCAGATATCCCTTAGTCGCCTCTTACGACACCCATGGGAAAGAGAGGGGCAGTGAAATGTATTCTTTCTCCGTCACTGCACGGAAAAAACGGAAAAAAAGATGGATAGAAGATACACAGACAATGTTCATTTTATAAGATATTATTTAATACATTATTGTAGACGTGTGTACGCTACAGTTTACAGTTACCAATTAGTAAAAGTTTGCCGTTTGTTTGTTATTAGTTGGTCACGAACAATTAATGTGTTTTTCTGTGAACGTGAATATTAAAAAAAATCCAGTACAAACTTCATAAGAATCTGTGCTTATAATATTGAAGTAACAGACAAGAATGGAATTGGATTTATGATTTTTACAGAAAGCAGCAGAAAAAGCTCGCATCTTGTCTGACATGCAGCGCTCGAAACAAGAGGCGGAGCAACGGCAGCGCGAGAAACAGGCGCGCGACGAACTCGATCGGCGCCTGCTCGAAGTGCTCGCCCGCGCGCGCGCGCGCACACACCGCCGGCGCCGCCTCACCGAGCAGCAGGTGACGCGCGGGAGTGTTCATTGAGCACTTGTGCAGTGCACAGGGACCAGAGCCCCTGATTGATGAGACTTATTTATTCAAGTGGATTTAGTTGATATACTAGCAAAACCATGTACCAAATAAATATGTATATATATTACGCTCCTAAATTTCGGAGAATGTGCTCAGGAATTACACGAATTGATTTCTCCCGCCCACTTTTATTATCGAACGGCCAAGCAAACACGACCAAAGCGATCTAGGAACACAATACAAGCAGAATTTTTTCTAAAATTCCTATAATTTTGTATGAGTACCAACTTTAAGAGACATCTGTACCAATTAATGCAATGTCACGCCGCGTTCTTTATCCGCTTAGCTAGCTTTGTGACTTCTTCATGATAATTGACATTAATGAAATAGTTTGTAAGCGTAGCTTAAACCAATTAAGAAAGGAATAAAATGTAAAATTGCATATTGCGATTTACGATGTATAACGATAGGTATTCCCTGATTTACAATTTTGAATGCCTTGTTGGTGTCTTATATAATGACTGTAACTAATAAAAATATATGTAATATATAAAATACAGACTTACAGATTCGAATTACGAGCCGAGTAAAACTTGATAGGTTTCTCTATCAAAAAACACGTAATCAAATAACTCGTGTCTTCATTCTAGACACTATTTATTATTGACGACACTGCGATAGAAGGAAAAAGATGGAGACCATAATAATATTGTTGGTATAAATTTCCAAATATGTCTAACAGATCCAGGACGAGAGGCAGCAGGTGTTGCAGAAGATCAGTGAGTCGCTGGAGAGTGGAGACGCGGCACGTGAGGCGGAAGAACAACGGAAACTCGAGGCGGCTGTGAGGGAGAAGGAAGCCGCGTTAGTTTTATTATTAATACGGTCGCTGCTTCGTTGTACAATGGCTAGGTAGCTAGCACATATACATCATGTTATAAATAATATATATTATAGGGCAGAAGCTCGTCGCGAAGCAGATATTCGCAAGCAGAAGCAGTTCAAGCAACAGCGCATTGAGACCAGACAGCAATTTTTGAAAGAGCAAGAGAAATGTCTACAAGATTTCAACACCATGCGCCAGTGGGAGATCATGAACAGGTAACGCAGATGTTGATGAGATAGTGATGAATGTTATGATGTATTATTTTTATTCCTTATTTGCTATCTTTAAGATAAATTATTCCCTATTTGCAAATATCGTAAGTCGTTATTGTCTCGTGCCAAGCTAAGTGGCAAACTTGTAAAGTGCTGCTTTCGACGTACCGCATCGGGGCAAAAAACGTAATTGTCAAGAAATTCTCAGTAGCCAATGGTCGTTTAAACTCTCTTCCATCTCCCATCTCCCGTGTCGGATTGCCAGCTTATGAGGTACACCTTTGCGCAAATATTTAAATACTTTAATACTCTGCACAGATTGCATTTCTCCGTTAAGCCCGATTTGATCTGTCACTGAGACTGATCTTTAGAATCCAATCGAAGAAACTGAGTTTTGTAATAATAATTTATGTTTAACAACAATAAGTAATCTCTATAACAACGTCTTGTATCAGATTCAAAAACGCTGAATTGTACGAAGACTTCAAGGAGAAATTGCGAGTAGAGAAGGCGCTTAAAGTACAGCAGTATAGAGAGGATATTATTAAGCAATGGGTAAGAAATTCTTTTAAAATTGATTAAATAAATTATACAAAATGGTAACAACATCTTCGTGAAATTATTTTACAAATATAAAAGAAAATTAAATAATTTAAGAAATTAAATATATTATAAGAAAAAAAAACAAATAGGTACAGAAGCGTTATATTTTATGCCGGAATAGGCTCCAACCGTTCTCCTCGAGAGGCACTCCGTCGCTGCACTATATAAGGACTGATATATTGCTTTTTAACCAATCTATCTTTTAGATTGGTTAAAAAGTCACTAAAGAGAGTAATATGGTAATATCTAACGCCGCCAGCACGAGCGCGACGAGCGCTCGGCGCACGCGCGCGCGGAGCTGCGGCACTTCTACGGGCCGCGCGCCGAGCACGAGCTGCGCGTGGCGGACCGGCGGCTGCTCGCGCACGCGCGGGCGCTCGCCGACGAGGCGCGCGCGCACGGCCGCCCCGCGCGCCCGCTGCTGCGCGCCCTCGACGTGCGGACTCACTCTGTTACATACGTATAAGCGCCTCCGAGCCGGGTCACACCAGTGAAATATCTATAATTACCTAAAAGATCCCACCAGATTGATAAATGTATGGATTAGGAGTTTTGACTCGTAACACTTGGAGCACTATTGAGAATTTTCTGATATTCTACTCATCTTAGATAGTATTGATTTTTAACGAAGATTTAATAAAAAAAATTGTAAGGTAACTTCCATATATTAAACAACAATAAATAGATACCTACTACATATATTATGACGGCTAAAATATAAGCTTTCATTTTTACGAAGCTTTATTGTAATACTTCAGTTGTGTGCGTATATACATATATAAATATAATTGATAAATTCAAGTTCACTTTACCAATCAAACAGCGCTACTGCAAGATGTATCGTCTGTATGCGATGCCGGACTTGCCGGCCTCCATGCAGGAGCACTTCCCGCACTACGAGCCCGAGGATCGCAGGGATGGACTGGGACACGGAAAGGTTAGAGGAATACAATCGACGAGTCGCTCACAGTTAACAAATACAATATTACAAAAGCAAATGCCTGGATAGGGTCCAGTAGAAAATACACGAATCTTACTGAGTTTTCAGTTTAGTTTTCAGAGTTAGTAATTTATTTTGGTGGAACAACGGGAAGAAATAAGTTATATATTAAGTTCTGAAGCAACCTGACTTCATATTCATTAATACACATTGTTATATTATAGGCAAGTTCATCTAAAGAGCTTGGAAATGAGAAGGGGACAGAGGATTATAAGAGGAATGGTCCAGCTAACGGTTTACAGGCGCGCCAGACAGAGGTTATATAATCAATTATTTTAGTAGAATATAGTACTGCTTTAGTTTTTAAAGGCAAAGCAACATTATGCTATTAACAAATAATAATTTAGTATCGATAACAAGCAACTGGTTTCCATATCTTAATAGAGTAACTATTAGCTCGATGTGGTACTTGTGGAGACTAACAAGTAGCCATTGCTTTAACACACAATATGTCTCATTATGTTTTCCATTCTCAACTGCTTAAACTAATATGACCCGTGCTGTTTATCGTTGGGAGTAAGGGTACCAACCACTAATTATTCGCGCGTTGCCGGTGTAAAAACTGGTCAGAACTTACCACACTAAATAAATAAATAATTAAGAAGCTAAAAGCCAATTAAGATCGATCGTTGTTAAAGGCTCTAACGGCCTTATAAACTTTGCTTAGCTGTTGTTTAACCTGATTTACCTCGTTATGTCAGTATCGATTTGACATTCGAAATAGTCACAGTATTGTTTGACGAGCCAGTTGGCGTGGTTGGTAGATACTTGCCTTTCACGCCGAAGGTTGTGGGTTCGATTCCCACCCAGGACAGATATTTGTGTGCATGAACATGTATGTTTGTCCTCAGTCTGGGTGTAATCTATATAAGTATGTATTTACAAAAGAAAAGTCATATATTGTAGTATATCAGTTGTCTGGTTTCCATAGCACAAGCTCTGCTTAGTTTGGAATCAGATGACCGTGTGTGAATAATGTCCCAGGATATTATTATTATAATCACTCGCAAAAAACGTTTATAAGTAATGGTTCATAATTAGTGATTTGTTGCAGGAGGTGTCGCTGCCGTCGCTGGCGCAGCGCGCCTGAGCGAACGAATGAAACTACGTCGTAGAAAATAATCATTATTTTATTTATCATCTCAACTTTAGAACTTTTTGTCTGTTTTCATTTCGTATAGAGAGCAATATGGCACCAGTGTTTACAATGTTCGTGACTAGAAACAATGTGATGAAATTTTATCGTGAATACAGTAGATCGATGGGTCGGTGTGTTTCACTTATATAAAGCGCACGTCGATTTTTAATCGGCCGATATTTTAGTCGTTAAGGGCCGAAGTTTCTTGAAGATCTTCTGATAAGAGTAAACAGGCGATTAAAAAAATCAGTCATTTACAAGTAATTATTGTTCTACTATAAACATTCCATTGATAAATTTGTTACTTAAACCCCTTTGACTAAATTATCGAACGTTTAACGATGTGCATTAAGTTAAAATTAACTTAGAAATAATTTGGAACTAAATTAAATCTAGCTTATACGAATCTTTGGTCGCATTGAGTGTAGATGATGTAGGGCGGTGGAAGAGTTAACTAATATGTCAAATCAATTCTAAAGTCAACACAAATGAATTGTCGAATAAAATGGAATTAATCGCAACACAGCGTTAATAATACTTTCGTTACCTTTGGCTTTCAAAGTATTGTCTAACGTTGCAAAATACAACGTTTGTTACTATTAACGAATTAATGAGCATTTTATTTTTTATATCGACGATATTATTTCTCGAGGAACCCTGATTAAACTTTAAATATATTATGCACATGATATTAATTGTAAAATCGTTAATAATAACAACCGTTTTACAAAATATAATTCTAAAATAGTCCTGCTTAAAACATATAAAAAAATCGGAGCCATTTGTAAAACATAAAATAAAATGCTTAAAATATATTTAAAAAAAAACCGTAAATAATTTATCTCTCCTACAATATAACCTAAGTTTGCAATCGAATGGCCCCGAATGTCGTGGAACGTTCGAGAATGTTCGGTCGCCGTCTCGTCTCGTCTTAAACTATCTTAGCCTAGCTTGTACTGTCGTGCCTACAATATATATATATATAAACATTTACAAACAAACATACCAACTTAATAAGACAATATGGCAAGGTTTTGTGCTCTATTCGAAGTATTTACAAGTACAGAGTTTTGAAAGAATATTGTATATTTGTCAGATGTGAAGGAATATTAAAATAAAACTTTTCGATTAATTTACTCAATTAAGCCAACAGATTAAAAATCACACTATTGCCTTAAAATATTTGGAAACTGTTATATTTCTAAAAAAATTAACATTAGATAAATACATGAAATAAGCTTTATATCAATATGCCTTTGTGAAGATCTAAAAAAAAATATAGTTTTTTTTTTATTTGAGATAACTTACAGATTATAAAACAGTATATTTACTAAGGCATTATTGGACGTGAGGTTCTAGACAATACTTTCATATCCCACTCTACAAACAAAACAGACAATAGGCGGAGTGGTAACAACAGTTTGCGTCCCCGACACGTACAATCCTACCGAGTCTAAAAGTAATAAATAAATTAAGTAACACAATACATAAAACTAATTAATTCTCAATTTGGCACTATTCTATCCTAGTTCAACGGGAGGAAATGCGTTGGGAAGTTAAATGCCCGCACACGAGCACCACGAGCACCTGAAGGCGTCACGTGTACCATAAGTTATAATCTAGTAAATATAATTTGTATATCTCCGTTGTGATTTAGTTGTTTTTAAAAAGGCGTTGTTTGGAAGTCTTCACAAACTACACGGACGAAATACGTTTTTAAGTGCTATTTGTGCATTACTTTTATATTAAGACTCGACTCCAATATTAAATTTAAATTAAATATTTACGAGCTGAGAGAAGCTTGCAAAGTGCACTCCGGAAAGTGCATTAATTCAGCACCACTTGTTCATAAGCAACACAGCGTTACGTATCCCTACTTCTACTCGGCTTGTCCCGATCGTGGAACGAATCCTACAAAGCACCCAGAGTGCGGAGTGCAGAGTGCGGAGACCGTCACGCGTTACAACCACATGCACATCTCGCTTAGTGTGTAAGTCCGCGCGACTCGGCGAGTCAGAGAGGGTCCCGCGGGGCGTGCGCGCGGGACGGCGGGCGGGGTCAGGGCGTGTCCCGCGTCGTGTCCCGCGTCGTGTCCCGCGCTGCGCAAGAGAGGCGGCGGCTGACGGCGCCCAGCTTGTGCTGATAGGAGGGGTCTCCACGCGGGGAACTGGGAACATTACACCAATTTAATTAATTAATACCATAAAAGATCGCAGCAAACGCTAATATAAAAATCAGTCTTATTTTATTTATTAGTTTAAAAAAAATGATCTAATTAATTACAAAAATATATATTTAACAAAATTAATTACATATGTACCTCAACATGAGATGCTCGTCATGCAGCAAGTTAACACCGAACTGCAAACGTTGTAACGATTCGGGCACTGGAAAACATTCACTTTGTATGTATTGTAAGTTACGCGGTTAATTTTTTTTGTTGAATAATTTTAAGATCATCGAAGTAATCTATTCCGAAAATATATGCAGGTAGCTAAGTTTAGATTTGCTGGACCATGAGATTACATTTTCAAGTATCAGACAAGGTATAAGAGAAGGAATAAATTAGCCAACCTGCGGGCGAGCACGACGTCTTCAGCGGTCGCGTGCGCAGCAGCGAGCGGCGCGCCGCACTGCCGCCCGCGGACTCGCGGCTCGGGGTCCACGGGCTCGGCGTGCTGCGACACCGCGTTGTAGAATTACACATACAGGTTAAGGGATGTCCGAGTGACAATATCTTTTGTTTTTCATTATGGGAGTTACACAAAGCATAATAAAATCTATAGTTGAGGTTGTAATGAAACTGAAATGAATTTAACTTTTCATTCAAATACAAATGCAGTCAGCGTCACAGCGCTTACCCCCTGTGCGCGTCGGGCGGCGCCCGCAGCAGCGCGCCGGCCGCCAGCGCGCGCGCGTGCTCGCGGCGCCGCACCAGGAACGCCATGCGCCGCGCCGCCACCAGCGCCCACACCGCGCACCTGCCACACGACACCTCCTCACTAACGTACGCTCGATGCACACTTTAGATCCGATTGCTTTCAACTAATTCTTATGTTATTTTGATTTAGTCTTAGTGGATAAGGTGGATAAGGAGACGATTGACAATCAAATTAGTAGCTAACGTTAACGAACTACACAGAAACCATTTGAATCATAAATTTTGTAAAGTAAACTTGAGCGTTAAATCTATGACTAAAAAATACAATTTTAAAACGGGCCGCTGTGCAAAACGTTCGACAACAAAGTGTCCACTCACTTGAACCGGCGCAGGCCGCGGCTGTGCGGCGAGGGCGCGGCCGGCAGGCGCAGGCGGCGCTCCATCTCGGCGTAGCCCGCCACCACGCGCTGCAGGTAACGCTTCTGCCACACCAGCGCCTTGCGACAGCTCTCCAGGCGAATCCACCGACCGTGCAGGTAGCGGATCTGATAAAAAAAAACAATACCAATGAAAATCGTAAACAGTGGCATAGCGGTATAAATGCTGAATCAAATTAGGTAGACGTCAAACAATGTCAATCTACTTCCATACAAAGTATAAAACCAAATCCAAGCTGCCAGTTCCTTCTTCCGTCAGGATTTAATATATGATTTAAACGACGAAATAATTTACGAAATCGTATATCAACACCGCTAACTAAAGAGTTAAAATATAGAAATAAATAGTTCAATTATGTTCAAATTATATAAAGAGTTTTCATTGTCACTTCCCGCTGTACATATTTTCAAAAATAGAATTGTCACCCGTGTCACTTTAACGTCGGATAGTCAAAGTTGTCAGTTTAATGCGTGACTTTTTATACATTTTATTTACAAAGAACTTTAACTTTATAATGAAATATTGAAATTTTCAACAAAACCCAACGGATATGGAGCCTTTAAAGACTGACACGAAATTACCCAGTATGGTGTAAGTCCTATTTAAAATGAAGTTTGCTAAATGTTGTAGAATATGTGAAGTTGTTTTCGAACGTACGAGTCGACGTTTTATTCGATGACATCAATATAAACAGGACAAATTTAAAAACATAAGCAATTCGCGTATTTTAAATAATAGTAGTTAATTGATAGTCATAAAATGGAGATAAATATTGAAAAATAAAATGAATGGGAAATTAATGATAATGTTTCCCATACTAATTTAGCCATTGCAAGTTAGCTAAATAGTTATGCATATTTATTTTAAAAATGATTGCTGTTCATTAAGCATGTGCGGTGACCACCCGTCAATCACGAAGACGGAGCTCAACTTAAAAGAGAAGAAAGTGCTGGAAGTGAAAGAGAGAAAAATACCAATGTCCTACACCAGAATCTCGCCTACCGTAAGATTTACTTTCTCTTAGTTTTTATAGTCCGATTCGTATAAAATAATGCATTATCTCGAATCCATTCAAAAGCATTTTGTCCATCCATTCAAAAGCTTGTAAGGATTACAAAAAAATTAGCAACTATGAAGAGGCATGTACTCACGTGTATATAATATAGACACAATTGAACACAGAAGACACCAGAGTGATATGCTGCTACTTCATGCAATATCGATAGACAAAATTGACTGCCCTGACCTGTTATCAGCCTTTTCGTTAAACGCATCTTCATTTAGATCCCGTAAACCCAATCTTTTCCATGTGCGTAAGTCAAATTCTAACTATGCTCAAAATTCCATTATACAACGTCTGGCACGAACTTAAATAAAGCAAATAATCATACACACACACACACAACAAGCGCGCGCGCGCGCACGTATGTATACATACGATTTTCTCGCATTAATATGAAGCAAGAATGTTTTTTTACTGTAAATATTAATACGTACACCATGTCTTTATATTAATTTTTTTCTTAAGCTTCGTATTATAAAATTCCTTATCCTGTGTGGCCTGTGTGTTATCCTATGTGGCCTCACTTCAGTAATGAGTAATAACTGTACAACAATTTCTGTAGCGCTGGTGATAACAAGTAAAAATAAATAAACGATTCGTTTCTGTCCAGTCGTCTCGTACGGAGAAGGCCGTCGAGCTGGAGCGGTCGCAGTCGCGCTCGCCGTCCGCGCCCGCGCTCGCCGGCCGCGGGGCCGCGCTGGGTACGCCGCTCGCTACACGCAGACCACCACCGGCCGCAGATACTGCGCACTCGGCTCTGTTCGTTCGCATTGCGATTCGAGTAGCAAGTCGAGTGGTAGTCAGACATGTTTACGTCGCAAAACTTTATTTTAAAGATTTAATTGCTTCTCTGCTTTAGTCTCATGGTATCCTTAGGCTGGTGGGGCGGGCCGGCGACGGGGCGTGAGCGGTTATCGTGAATACTCATAGAGCACACCGCGTCGCCGCCGTGCCCCGTCCGCCGTCTGACCGAGGCTTCGATATCGCCTGGTCGTCGGAGATCTAGTGAGTGGGCTCTCATTTCGCAGACACGGGGAGTGTAGCGTACCCGGGCGCGTGTGTTGCAGCGGCGCTGAGCAGTTTCCGCTGGCCGCCGTACCTGGTGGTGTCGTGGCTGCTGGTGCTGTGCGCGGCGCACGCGCTGCACGCGCTGACGGCCGCGCTGGGCGCCGCCTTGCCCGCGCTGCGGTAACCTTGCTGCTCTTTGCGCCTGACCGCTTTTGCCGCAATTGTTTTGATTTCGTTCGATCCCATTGGGTCGGATAATAGACAAGTTCCAAACCGATCTGGCCGATTATTCAGTTAAAATTATCAATCATCATCGAGCCGCAACTCTTGGTGTCGTTTCCTTGTGGGGCGGTCCGCCAGCCACTAGACTAACACGACGCTATTGCCCCAGCAAGCTGTGCCAGTACTTCCGCACGCTGACGGAGGAGAGCTGGCGGGCGGAGTGCACTCAGCGCGTGCGGCCGGTGCTGCTGGCGTGCGCGACGGTGCTGCTGTACGCCGTGCTGTGCTGCGTGTCGGCGACAAACGCGCTGCTGCGGTGGGCGGTCGAGCCGCTGACGGCGGACGGGGACGAGGGATTCACTTGTGGACAACTCACCAAAGTCACCGATTACATTGACGACTTTGAAATGCAGAATAAAACCGAGAAACTGTAGCAAGAATCGGTTACTATTGGACAGATCAAACTACCGATATTGCATTTACGATACTATTTTTAAAATAATACAATGAAGTTGATTCTTTTGATATTAAATTTTATTCCATGAGATATTATGACAACAATAAATCGTTTACTGAAAGATGATTATTCTATTTTTAACGACTTGTATAGTAAGATATATATACGTTGCTTGTATTCGAAAGATTACATTTAAAGAATATAAAAAGAAAGTCCTATACATACCGATATTTGCTTAACAAAATTACCAGATACTTTAAGGAATAACCGCTACAACTCATCTTATAATGCGTTGATATTCAACTGTTCACATTTAAAGTATTAATCAAGTAATCTAGACAAAAGTGTGTATAAACTTACGGCCTGTTCCTTCTCGTCGCCGGTGAGGTTGTTCCTGGCATCCAGCTCGCCCCGGAGCTGCTCCAGTTGCTCCTGCAGGCGTTGCTTCTCCGCTCGCAGCTGCAGCAGCTCGGGGCTCTCCGCGGTGAGACAGCGACGGAGCGTTGCCATCTCGCGCGCTAATTCACTCTTTTCGTTTTCGATTTCCGTCTGTTTAAAATATTTTTTATTAGACCATCAAGTAAGGTTGTTCTTGATTCTTCATTACAGCTAATTACATTGCGTTACATATAAGGTCATCCATATGTTAAGGCTTTGATAGGGGGATCGGATAAAGGGGAAAGTCTCATTTTATCCATATTAATGAGTTTTGTAAAGATTTGTCTCGAAATAAATGCGTCTCGAATATAAATATTATATGTCTAGAACTCACAAACGTATTGGTACTGCGGTGTTTGTTCACCGAAGCCAGTTTTTTCTCTAACTGCGCGATGGTCGCGCTCTGCGAGTGGAGCACCTCCTTCGTCCGCACCAACTCAACGCCGGTTTCGTGTTTTAATCTATAACGAACGAGGTAGGTTCCTATGTATATTACGAAGTAGAGGGTTCACTTATACCACTGGTGTGCTCAATCCATGACGAAGGTTTTGTCGGTGCTGTGTTCCTTCCATACGTATACCGCGCCGGTACCTGCGCAGGTCGGCGAGGCGCGCGTGCGCGTCGGCGGCGGCGCGCGCGCGTGCGTCGCGGTCGCGCTGCGCCTGCGCGCGCGCGGCGGCGGCGGCGCTCTGCAGCTCGTCGTTGCGGCGCCGCTCCAGCGACAGCTGGCTGCGCAGCAGGGACACCTCGCCGCGCAGCCGCGACAGCGTCTCCTCCTGCCGGCGAACGACTCGATAGTATTTGTTCCGATTCCATTGGCGATGGGCGGTCGTGAGTCGTGATGACTTCCTACCGGGTGGTCGATTTGCTCTGTCACGGCTGAGCCAAAAAACCGATTTTGATAATTTTTCGTCCCACACGCCCGCCACCTTCAACGCGCAGGTAAAAACTTGGAATCGATAAAGATGTGTTTCATTTTTTTCATAATGAAAACTTGAAAAACTCTTACGTCCTGTTTCAACTGGTCCGAGGACTCCGCTTGCGGCTGAGTGCGCTCTAATCGATGCAGACGTTGCAGCAGTTCCTGCTCTCGCTCCTGTACCTCCAGCTCAGATTTCATCGCACCCTCTAATCGTCGCTTAAGCATCTCGATCATGCTCGAATCCTGGTTCTAAAAAATGGTAATTACGGTTACTATAGTACCGCAAACGGCGTCGACGCTCCCCTGCGGCGCGGTACTCACGTGCAGCGTGTCGGCGGTGTCCTTCTGCGCGTCGAGCAGCAGCGCGAGGCGCGCGGAGTTGTCCCGCTCGGCCTCCAGCCGCAGCTGCGCCGACTGGCTCTCCTGCGACAGCTTGTCGCGCACCCTGTGGCACGTC
Organism: Nymphalis io; assembly: GCF_905147045.1. Lineage (NCBI taxonomy): Eukaryota > Metazoa > Arthropoda > Insecta > Lepidoptera > Nymphalidae > Nymphalis > Nymphalis io. The sequence continues at coordinate 12,696,837 of NC_065898.1, read as the reverse complement.
CGGCACAACACGTTAGCCAGGGACACGACACGTTAGCCAGTCTCCGAGCAGTGGACTTACCTGTTGAGTTCAGCGATGAGCGCGTCCTTGTCTTGCAGGCGACACTGCAAGTTGTTGACCTGCATCTCCAGCTTCTCGTTTTCACTTCGCAATCTGTGTAGGCGCTCCGATGATGACGACTGGATCGAACTCGTTGAGCAACTGTAAGAGGACACAATGTTCATGTAATAATACTTTAATGTTTGTGCCGATTTTCGATGTCGTCAATTAAATGCATCGCATCCATTTTATGTCCTAATATAAAATTTGACTGATTTCGATTCCAACCAATGGCGTCATTTTTAAAGTAGTAAATTATGTAATACATATTGATTAAACAATTCGGATGAATTTGTGGTTGGCTGCAGCGAGGAAAATCATTTAAATATGTACACCGACTCCAAAAGTAACTGATTACATATTGTGATATATGTGTTATTTAAAAATAATTTGCTAGGTATATTGTCGTTACAAACTTTTCAGAAACTGACAATTCTGTAACTCACTTGGAGGTATTTAAAGCGAGTCGGGGTATGTCTTCCGGTTCATCGCTGCTCGCTGATAATATCTGCAAAAATATATGAACATTTATAAGTGCATATATCATATCACTATAATTGTTTTGCTATTGGAAACTTTCGGTAACAGTGGGGCGCACCTGGTCCACGAGGCGCTCGTCCAGCGCGCGCGAGTAGTCGAGCTGGTCGCGCAGCGCGCGCTCCAGCTCGGCCGTGGGGGAGCGCGCGCGACGACTCCTGGGGGGGGGACTCCGTCTTGTAGTTTTATTCGTTAGCTTTGACACTCCCGTAACAATTTATATACAATAAAAACTATAACCAAATTTGCCTCAACACAAACTAGGAGCGTATCGATAGGAAGGAGAGCTTTAACAATAAAAACCAGGAACCTCCCTCGGCGCCGGGTTTCGACTGCACGTATAATACGATTGACTCTGTCTCACCTATCGAAGATATCTCTCATGTTCCCGAGCTCCGCTTCGAGCTGCTGACACCGCTCCGCCTTCTCGCGCAGTTTCTCTTTCAATTCGCTTACGTTAGATTCCTCGCGCATTCTATTTAAAATAACGGAAGATACTTAAAACAAATAAAATTAACACAAATTATGTACAGACGTATACATTTTTTTATTGCATACCAAATGGTCATTAAATATAGCAAGTATCTTGAACAAAATCTATTCCTGAAACAAAGTATATCAATTTATATAAGTAAGATGAACTGACCTAGCTATGACCACCTCCAATTGCTGGCTGAGTTGCTGCTTTTCCGCCGTGAGCTGTTCCAGCTGCTGTTGCAAGGCATGCGTTCGACGCTGCAGTTCCGTGTTCTCCGTGTGTTCGTCCGACAGCTGCTTCGTGACTTGACTCATGTTCGTCCTTACCTCTGTTAAGTCCAATTTCGCCTTTGCTAGTTCGAAGGCCTTAAAAACACAATCAACAAGGTTATATTTCCAAACAACAAAATATATTGAACTATTACCACTAAAAAAATATATTAACACCATCTTAACCAATATATATATATATATATATTTTTACTGGTGGTAGGGCTTTGTGCAAGCTCGTCTGGGTAGGTACCACCCACTCATCAGATATTCTACCGCAAAACAGCAGTACTTGGTATTGTTGTGTTCCGGTTTGAAGGGTGAGTGAGCCAGTGTAATTACTGGCACAAGGGACATTACATCTTAGTTCCCAAGGTTGGTGGGGCATTGGTGATGTAAGCGATGGTTAACATTTTCCTATCCTATTCTATAAAAAAAAATATATATATATATATATAGTAAAACTATAATAAATTTATAATATTTACTACTATTGAAAATAAAATTAGGTAATACAGCAGTAAATATTAGGAAATATACTTTCCCGTGGGTTTAGTTTTTATTAAAATGGACTATAAAAATAGCTCACCTTGTCATTTAATTCCTTCTTATGAAAGTCTAGTTCGTGCTGCAGTAACGTTATCTGTTTCTTAATCTTTACCAGCTGCTTCTTGTCGTTACTCGCTTGTCTGTCCGGCGATTTCTTCTCCTCGCTCTTGGTCCCTGGTGAGGGACTCCGGGACACCATCTTAAGTTGCTCCTTCAATGCGGCTATTTCGTTGTGATACGAATTGATATCCTCGTGAAGGATTTCTATTTCGGTTTCCTTGTCTTTGAGCTTGTCATTCAGTAATTTTAGTTCTTCTATTCTTGATGTCAGGTCGTTGTTTAAAGAGTTCACTCTTTCTAACTCACTCTCACTATTCTGTAATTTCATCGAAGCGTTCTCTTGTTCTTTTTCGAGCTTGCTTAATTTCAATTTGAGGTCCTTATTATCGTAGCTAAGTTGGTCGTTCTCTTCTATCACTTTAGCGATGTCACTGTTCAAACTTTTGACAGAGTCTTGCATTTGGAATAGTTCATTGGATTTCTCTTGCAATGCTTCCTTTAAGTTCTCCATTTCTTCGTTCTTATCGTTCAGGCGTCTCTGCAAGTCGTCCAATCGGTCCAAATGCTGATTGAGACTGTCTATCTGTTGATTCTTTTCGGACACTAATTGTTCCAGTTTCTGTAACTCGTTTATTTTTTCCCGTAACTGCTTGTTTTCAGATTCGTATTTGTCTATGTTAGCGTTTGTGGTCTGAAGCTCGGTTATTCTTGTTTCTAAATCTGTTATTTTGTTTGTAAGATTTCTTTTCTCTTTTGCGAGTTCGAGAATCATATTCTCTCTTCGCAAGATGTCCTCTTTAAGTAAATGCAGATCATTTGCTTTCTCGCCGACTTCCTGTGTTAGTTCCGCAAGTCTTTGCTCAAGAAGTTTTTTGTTTGAAGAGAAATTCTCTAATTGGTTTTCGTAGAATTTTTTATCGTTCTCCATAGTCGCCATTGTGTTTTCTAATAGACCTTTTAATTCCTCTACTTCTTCCTTCAAGGCTGGAAACTCGCATAGTTGTTCTTCAGCATTTTTTAAATCAGACTTGCAAGCTTCTAGTTCACGTCTAGATTTTTTAATTTCATGTTTTAATTGCGTCAATATATCAGGGAAATTCTCTTGCTTGAGATCCAACGTAATGCCCAGCTCTCGTAGTGATGTGAATTCATCTTCGTGAACTTTATTATCAGAAGTCTCTAAGGAAAAGTTGATCTTTTTCGGTTCGACGCTAACGTTTTTACTGTCACTTATATCTCTGTTTGGATACATTGAGCAATTGTCCGGTATGTTTTGGGCTGTAGAGTGTTTCACATTTTCGCCCAATTTTTCGATCATACCGAATAGGGTTGTCTCATTGGCATTTCTTTTGTAGGCGTCTTTAATCTGCGTCGATGTTAGATGTATCGGGAGAGAATCAGCGCGTGGTGTGAAATTTGTCGCATCAAAATGATCAACATAGTCCGCATTAAGCGAACTCATATAAGGTCTTTGAACTTCGGGCGGTAGTGTTTTATTCATATTTGTTTTATCTTTGCATTCAGTTCCATGTAAACTCATATTGTGAGCTCTCAGTTCCGCTCGCCGCATCTGTAAGTCTTGCTCGTCGAACTCCGATATGGAGACGATGTCGCTAAGCGTGCGAGCTGATGTCTTAGCCTCTATAACTTCACTCCTTTGGTTCTGCTCATCTTCAAGTTTAAGCGCTGTGAATGAATCATAAAACGAATTAGTCTTGAGCCCAGTCTAGACAGATCTGTCGTCCTAACTGTAGTTAACCTAAATAGATGCAACAAAATTGGATACGATCCAAGTATATACAAGCCAAATAAACATTAAAACTTAAACAAATATAAAACAGCATTAAAAGTATTGAAATACATTACAAATTTTCCTAATTTCTAATATGAATATGACCAAAAATTTTGTATATTCCATACTAAGTTTACCAATAAAATATCCCGATTGTTCTAACACGAATCATCTAAAATATAGAAGTGTATTAATAGGAATGCTGTTTCCAAATGCTTACCCATAATGTCGTTGAACTGCTCCTCTTTTTCGGCCAGTGCTCTTTCGTACTCTTTGACTGTGGACTTCAGCTTTTCCTTGTCCATCTCCAGACTTGCCACAACACCTTCGAGCTGGGCAATTTTGGACTGAGCATTTGATAGTTCCCGCTCTAGTATAATCACTTTATCCTTCGGGTTACCTAAACAAAGCATCATAACATATTAAAACTAAAGTTGTTGCTGGCAGAATATTGTGAAATATCTTTAACTAATTCTTCGTCAGAAGGAATTCACTGAATTATATGTAATTAACAGTTTATTCTAACAATAAGTTTAATTGGTAAATTAGTATATATATAGTAATATGTATGTATATATATGTGTGTGTGTATGTATATATATATATATACATTTTTCTTATAAATAAGAAATAAATTTATTATTATATTATTTTTAATAAAAATATAATAATAAATTATTTTTAAACGATTTTGTATCTTCTATCTGTTTTAAAATTTATAAACAAACGCACATGAATTTCCGTAGACCGATTGCTTCTCGCCACCCTTGTCTCTCTCCACAGAGTTTTGTTTCAATCGCATCAGTTGTTTGTCCTTTGATTCCAATTCTTCCTTTAATCGTTGAACCTAAAAAATACTTCATACTTTATTTTACAAAGAAAAAAAAATACAAAACATGAATACAACCTAAATAAGATTAGTATGCAACTTTGGCGACCTTATTTTATATATTTTTTATTATATACACAATAGAACGTTACAAACGCTCCTAAATCTAAATATATAGACAAGGTTTTGCTAGGTTTCATTCCATTACAATGCAAAACGGCTCTGCTTCAAAGATAAAGAAATGCAATTTTGCAGTCATAATTATGCAATAAAATGTCACGCCAAGAAACGTTACTTGTATGAGGATATGTCGTTGTACGAGAATTATTTGCCACTCTTGCAACTCTTGGCAACCGTCGTAAATCGGCTTAATGACGTTAGGCGGTGCAACATCCGCTCTTCGGGTTAATCTAAATTAGGTCCATTTTCGTTAATACACTCTGTGTTGTTTTGTGTCAAAAGTCAAACACAAACGTTAGTAGTAGATGTTATGTACTTTTTTTTCGATTCCACCCACGCGGCCTCACCTCTGCGTGCGCGTCGTGCAGCTGCACGGACAGGTCGCTGGCGGCGGTGTGCGCCAGCGCCTCCGCGTCGTTGCGCTGCCGCTGCAGGCGCGCCGACAGCGACGAGATGCGCAGCGCCTGCTCCGACATGCGCGACTGCAGCACGTCCCGCTCCGCGCGCACCTCCTGCGCCACGCCGACCGCCTCGGTTAACGTACTACGACTCGTACGAATCACCGGTATGACTTATTAAGTAGCGAGAGACGAAATAGTCAATTCGTACTATCGTAATGTGCGATTAGAAAACGTGGAAATGTAATGATTTATGTGGCTGTGAACTAAAAGTACTGAGTTTATGATTATATTTGCACTGCTTAATTGGGAGCCGTCATATTTAAAACATGCAACAAATTTAATTTTGGAAACTAAGCTTTTGTTTATAAAACTTCACTTATACTTTTGTAATTAAAAAGTTTCACGTTTTTTGTTTTAACATTTGTAGCCCATATTATTTATTGTATAGCGTTACAAATTATTTTTCAATACCGACTGTCGGGAAATCGACAGTTTTCCCGCTCAGTTAGAGCAAGTCTTTAATCCGCCTGCTAGTAACCACCTCGGTTAGCCGGCGAGCTAAATATACCACGTCCCAGTTTACACGAGAAAAGTCCACTAAGATTATTAGATCAATGGTTCAAACAAAATTTATCGAATATATTGTTATGATAGCGTTATATTATAAAATTTCGTAATTTATTTAACATATGGAGTTTTTTTTTTTTCGACGACGATGTAAATTAAAATATTTGTATGCGTACACTCTCAATTATACTTTTAATAAACGTAAATGATCTATATCTTACAATTGTCATAAATACATAAATGTTTTATCCGTATTTTCAAAATAGATTTGCGATAGCGTGTTTGTTTTAACGGTTTAACAACACAACGCGTTAACAATAGCAAATTTGGGATTAGTCACCATTTGTTTTGTGGCTATTTTCATCTTTTAGCTGTTGAATAAACATAATACTTGCCAAGTGGAGAAATTACATGAATCCCGTTGACTACAACATGGCAACACATACACATGTGTGCATTCAATACAATGACAAGTCATACTTTAACAAGCCCACAATAGAGAACTGCAAGTTTCAGTCCCGATGTCGTGCTCTTTAAATCATCCAATATGTTTCTTTTATTGAGCAGATGTTGCCAATAAATAAAAGGTCAGCCAAGGTTAGACGGTGCAGAATAAACATATGACCTTTGAGTTATTATCACGTCCGTGAAAATATCTGCTTTCGGTCGTGTTTTTATAATATTTTTGAAGATCTAAAAGTAATATATTTTTTAATTTTAATATAGTACTTTTGTATTATATATTAATTGACACTTTAAATATAAGGTTAACAATTCGGTTGAATTTGCTCAATTTTGAATTTGAATCATTTAAATAAGTACACCGACTCCAAAAGTAACTGATTAGGTATTGTGTTATGTAAAAATAATTTGCTTCGTATATTGTCATTATAAACATTCTTTTAACGTAATTAAATATCTTAATTTACAGTTAAGTATACATGTAGATAATGTTTTAAATAATTAAAATTGTCCGGTTAATTTTTTATATTGAAAATATAGCAATGCGGCGATTGATCACTTCTGATTATACACGCCGGTATTCTGGTTAGCTTTCGTTTTGTAGAACCAAAAAGACATACATAATTATACACATACACACATATGTATATATAATAGTTAGTGATTGTATTAGTTAGTTTTTTATGTAATAGTTAGTTATTAATCTGTGATTGTCTTAACTTGTGGAATGAGCTCTAAGCCTTCTCCTCAAAAAGGGAGAGGAGGCCTTAGCCCGGCAGTGGGACATTACTGATTGTCTTAACATCTAGAGCTAGACATTGTAACGTTTTATTTTAGAGTAACCACTTTGTCATTTTAAGCGGTCATCAGATGATAATTAATCACCTCTGTGCATTTATTTGTCAAACATATAGCAGATTAAGAATAGTAAGATACAACTATAGTGTAGTTTTACAATATTGCCGTTTCTAAACTAGAAGTCTAAACATAACAAAAGACAAAGTATACATATAGTTTTAAAAGAATAATTCATTCATTTAACTTCCGCAGCAGATAAAAGCGCATACAACATGCGTTGGTATGTTTGATTCTGTTATTAATATTAAAATCAACTAGCTAATATAACGTGTGTTGCCATTGTCTGTTTAAATTTTTTTACGAAAAATTATCAGATTCAATTCGCATGCAACCTATGTACGTTATTAGTACTATAGCAGTAATCTTCACACAGTAGTAACAGCCTGTTAATGTCCCACTGCTGGGCTAAGGTCTCCTCTCCCTTTTGAGGAGAAGGTTTGGAGCTTATTCCACCACGCTGCTCCAATGCGGGTTGGTAGAAACCCCCGCATTATTCTAATAATATAATCTTCACAGAGATGCCGATATATACAAAGTTACTACTTAATCGAATGATATAGGGACGCCTATAATACAGACAATAAAACATTCATATATATGTGTAATATATATTACTAGGATAAGATCAAATTTATATAAATAGGTTCTTAAGTGCACTTTCCAATAGCCATTTTTCAATAATAAACTAAATGTTAACGTCGGTCAAAACGTAAATATTGAGCAGTAAAAACTCGGTAGCTACACTTTTATACGGATATTAATGTCTGACTAGGCAAATAAGAGTAATGCATGATACCACTTTCAATTATATCCTGCTAACATTATAAACGCCAAAGTTTGTGCGATGGATGTATCTTTGTTACTCTTTCATGCGAAAACTACTGGACGAAAACGAAATTTGGATTAGTGGTCGCTTATACGCTTACTTAACACATGGCCCAACAACTGCCCTTCTCCCCTCACAAACGGGCGGCTTACCGAACATTAAAACATTTAATAATATAATATATACCTGGGAAATATATGTATTTATTAATGATAGGCTAGTATATATGAATTTATTCGCGAATATGCATCGCAGCAAATGTGCTCTCGTAAGTAAGCTACGCTGTACAATTAACTGAATCTTCGAAATATGTTCGTAGAAATTATTTCTTCGGGCTTCAGGAAATATGGGGTGCGAAACCCAAGACCAAACCCTTGTAATATTAGAAATGTAAATAGTATTAAAACGATGTGATTGTTTTTAAAAAATCTTTCATTTGTCTCAATATTAACTTTTAAAAAAAAATATTAACTTTTAAAACATACCTATACATTCATCGAAAAAAAAAACAACTTCATAGGCTTCTTTTATACAAATCTTTTATACAAAAGATTTGCTTGTAAAAAACGGGCGGAGACAGACAAAAACAAATTTGAAAATTCGGTCCTAAAATCAAATTTTGCAAATCTTAAAATTGCATTTTATCTGTAAGTGTACACAGGCTTAGATTTTAGTACGTAATTTATAATTTCTAGTAGCTTAGACCGAGCCTTGTTTATATTAGGTTAACGTTACTTTACGTTTTTAGACAAAGTTTACTAAAGTTTATCAGGAAATATCAACGGCCTACGGATACATTAGCACAATAAGCTTTATATTAATAAAATGTCAAAGTTTATAAGTTTTTGCGTGTGTCGATAAAAACCCACACTTGAAGTTCTATTTGTCACCCTTTTACAGCTAAACAACTGAACCGATTTTGATGAAATTTGGTATGAAGCGAGTTTGAGCTCCAAGAAAGGAAAGCTACTTTTGTATACAAAACACTTGTCCCACCCCACCCCCACTAATACGCGGGCAAAACCGCGGTTATAAACTAGTCATATTATAAAGATCAACCTGATATTTGAATCTTCCAAAAATAGTTCGGTATAATATAATGAACGGATAATGTAACAAAAACTATACATTACGATATTTCAAAGAATTTTCATCACGGAAGTATCTAAAACGTTCCTGTGAAAAATTTTCTATTCTATAGTTTTGAAGACAAGATATTTTATTTTAATTTAGCAGCAACCTTCATTCGGAAAATTCGCACGAGCGAGGACGCGAGCGAAATTTTATGGCGAGAACATTTCACGCAAATATCCAATTGAATAAAGTTTTAGAAAACGTTTTAAATTGATAACGTTGATGTATATATTAAATTGAAACTCACCGTTAAATCCGGCAGGCCCATTGTGAAGTATTTCCTAAACTGAGACCAGGAAAACATCACACACACATTCGTGATTGTGGCCACCGACAACTAGGCCTACATCACACCCACACTAATCACGGCTCGTTAAGAGAAATGGTTACATTGTGAATATTTCGTTATGCGATGATATGGATGTCGGGTGGCGTGGAAAAATGGAGATTTTTTTTTCGATATTCGAGTGTGGTAATAACCTTCTTGCAGCAAAACACACTTTGGAACATCTGAGCCGACTGAAACGCCGCGCGCTACAGCTGTACGACGCGTGATATACTGATGCGTGAACACTTGAAAATTTGATGCGGTATACGTGTACCGTCTACGAGTACCGCACTGTGTATTTTTCATATAAATTATTAATCGAATATATAAAATCAACAACAAACAACTCGATCGTAATTTGATAAAGTACGCAATGATAATAGAAGGCTAATTATTTCTCATCTAAATTTAATTTTGAGTGTTTGTTAAAAAGGAAACCAGAATTAACTAATGTATATGTAAAAATCGGTTTCCGTATTTCAGTATACGTATCCAACAAAATTCTTACATCCGACTAAAATAGATTGGTTTTTCTCGGTATTGTTTACATAACACTTTGCGATCGATGTAACGTTTTTTCTAGAAATACAGCAATAAATTACATGCCCTATCCATAAATTTTCATTCCGAACGACAATATTTTATATTTAGCTCTCATACACGTGTGCGATGTACGAATGTGTGCGTGTTATAATGACATGTAGGGCTGATGGTGTTTTCGGCGCAAGCGCACGCTCTTCCCGCTTTGTTACGAGTATATAGGTTACTGCTGTTTTACGATGTTGTTAGTAATGAAGCAGTTAATGTTTTCATTAATTTGTTTTGACAGTTGCATTTTAAAACAAAAAATGTCCGTTCACGACATGACTTAAATGTAAATTTCATATTTGAACTTCTTATGTAACGTCCTTTGCTTTTTAGCATTATCTTTGTTTTATTTTTATCAATATAACGATTTACTAGCCGCATACGCACTTGTATGTAAGCGCACCAGCCCTGCGTTCCCCGTCCAATGAAGTACGTAATAAAAACTAGTGCGCGAGAGAGTTAATGCATTGGGTCGGTTTAAAATGCTCCAAATTATACGAGCAGAGAGCCGGGAGTGATTCATGAGGAGTTAACAAGATCATGACCATCAATAGTTACTGTTTAATTTTAGATAATTTCATGGAAATAAAACCATAGAAATGAACGAGATATATACAGAAATAATACATAAAATTGTATAGGATAGGTTTCACGCACGTTAATCGTTAGTATTCCCGTCCTAATAAGTCGTAGCGTGAAAATGGGCTGTCTAAAGTAAAAAGAGCCTAATTCGTACTGGTAGAACCTGATATCAGTGTGTTCAAACAAACAAACTTTTCAGCATTATATTAGCTACACGATGTATATGTATAATATTAGTCAAAATCCGAAAATACTTATTATACTACGATCCGACATCGTTTCAGCAGTCCAGTTTAATTAAATGTTCACGAGATTATTTTTGCAATAGAAAAAGTCCGTCTGAATGAAACCAAAAATAAAATGTTTATCATCGGCGCTTTTGTAAATGACGCTTAATCGTGAAACACTGTCTACGAGCTAGAGAACATTTTAGTTTCTAGAAGTTTCACGATAACGTTTCAATGTTTATATAATAATTTAAATTAATCAATAATCAAGTATCAGTAACAGCCTGTTATTGTCCCACTGCTGGGCTAAGGCCTCCTCTCCCTTTTTAAGAAGAAGGTTTGGAGCTTTTTCCACCACGCTGCTCCAATGCGGGTTGGTAGAATACACATGTGGCCTAATTTCAATGAAATTAGACACATGCAGGTTTCCTCACGATGTTTTCCTTCACCGCCAAGCACGAGACGAATTATAATCACAAATTAAGCACATGAAAATTCAGTGGTGCTTGCCCGGGTTTGAACCCACGATCGTCGGTAAAGATTCACGCGTTCTAACCACTAGGCCATCTCGGCTCTAATAATCAAGTATCATCATATATCATATTGGTCTATTTGGTATATATCCACTCAGATCACAGTTGATAAATGTTTCCCCTCAAAAAGCTGAAGCCGCACTAATTACGATGAAGGTTGAAACTTATCTCGCCACTCCAATCCATCTCTGCTGACTTCATAAAACATATGCTAGCATGACACACGAGCCATGAAGGTATAATTACGACGTTTAATGAACACATTAACCGCGAATAGTTATAGTGTTTTGAACCATTCACTCGGTCATCTCGACTCGTAAACCATAACTGTGTCGTTATTCCGTACAATGTTTATATATATATTATAGGTTGGCGGACGAGCATATGGGCCACCTGATGGTAAGTGGTCACCAACGCCCATAGACATTGGCATTGTAAGAAATGTTAACCATCGCTTCCATCGCCAATGCGCCACCAACCTTGGGAACTATGATGTTATGTCCCTTGTGCCTGTAATTACACTGGCTCACTCACTCTCACTCAATTACTGCTGTTTTGCGGTAGAATATCTGATGAGTGGGTGAGTGGTACCTACCCAGATGGGCTTGCACAAAGCCCTACCACCAGTAAACAATGTTAATAGTTTTCACGAGAAACTGTAAAAAGCTTCTATTTTATTAGCAGCTCGGAAAATGTATTCCCGTATAAGCCCGTATGTATTATTAACAATATTTGCACTTCAATTTAGGCTAAGAACTATGTACTTTGCTACTATCACGTGAACTATAAAGTGTTGTAAAATTATTTCTCCTTTTAAAACACAATTTACTTTGTAATCGAAAATGAGGCGATTGTATTTTCACATCTATTTCTTCACATTTGTTAGTAAAAAACCACAGGTTTTACAAATATATGTCCATAAACTACTTTCCCATTTTAGACATTGTTGTCCTTTTTAATGCAATTTATTCATGTAATAAATTACATATACAGGTTGTAATTTTCCGTCGCACCTTTTATCAAAAGATAGTGAAGAGCAACCATCATTGAATTTTTATACAATTCATTTTTGTTTATAATTACAAGCTGACTTTAAATTAAAATCAAAATAAAGAGTAGTTACAACTCTATAAAGGTACTTCGTTGCGAATCGGCAAGCGCAGCGTAGGGCGCCCTCCAGCCAGGTGGACCGACGACCTTAAGAAGGTGGCGGGCACCAACTGGATGCGGAAGGCGGATGACAGGGAGTTTTGACGCACCTTGGGAGAGGCCTATGTTCAGCAGTGGACAACGATTGGCTGTTGATTTGATTTTTTGAAAGGTACTTCTAAATCATAAGGCAACGACGACCGCCGAAACACGAAGATTGCCGAGAACCATTAATAAAATGGGCTTCCATTTTGTTGTGTTGTATTGTTTACACCTGACAAGATTTTGGTGCGGAACGATGCTTTTGCATGTATACTTTTACATAATTTAAGATATAACGAACATAAAGCTGTTCGCCGAGTCTAATTATATACGCGTACCTTGCCCCAAAAAAGATACAACGACTTTGAAACTTAGTTATGCGTTTATCTTTATATGTTTTGTTTATATAATTTTTAAAACGTAACGAATATCTCATCTCTTATAATATATATTTACACGGCTAAATCAAAATGAATTTTGGACTGAAAACATTAACATGAAAAATGCGACGTCACATAGCAGAAATGTCGCAATTAATTGGTAGATGATGTAAATGTTTATCCGAACCGTGGCAATGAAACGCCTCGCCGTAAGTCGCATCGCAGCATTTCGCGTCACAGCTGTCTATTATGCGAATTTGTATAGTTCCTATTCGCTATTTTGTATTTAGACATTTACATTAGCATCAGAGCGGTATAATTACAATACCGCGTGGTCGAAAAGTATTAGTTCCAAAATAAAGCTAATTGCGTGATTTAATGAATATTAGTAGCTTAACATAAGATCGGGATGGTTGGCGTTCTGGCCATAGGCTTTCGTCAGCAGTGGACGACGATAAGCTGATATATATATAACATAACACGTCTTCCATGAATTAACTATGTGAACTATGGTAAATTTTAACTGGGCGGTTACGGTAATAGGTGAAATACGAACACGTACCAATAATTTTAAACACTACTAGAATTTGCACGCAACGCTTATTACGTAAAATATAAGTATAAAGATAAGATTAAAAAGGAATAAGTCGAATTTAACCGTTGCTCTTTATACATGTCCATATGGATAATGGATGATCACTAACGTCTGTGCGGGATTAAATACACGCGGGACAAAATGTTTTGTTGTTGGCGACACATTGAAGATATGTGTGCATCTACACCTTGTGATATGTCTGTTAGCAATAGAATCTTCTTTATAGTTGAAAAAGATATACAGAAATTCGTTTTTAGTTATAATTTTAATAATTTATTATATGTGAACAAGTTGAATACTTTATTACCCGCGTATTGGTTTCATATTTCGCCAGGCAAGAGACTTTAAAAATATCAATACATATAATGTAATATCTAATTTAATCGCTCAACGGTTTAGAATCCACAATACTCAAAGTATATTATGGCTATCGAAATGTACAGAATACATTTATTACAGATTAACGCGTAAATTTGTTTCTAATTCTATTAATAAGCTTAATATTTTGTCGCTTGAGAAACGCAGTGAATGCTAAAATGAGATTTTTCTTTACAAAATTGTAAATAATTTTGTCGATTCAATGTACTTAGTCAACAATATTTATATCAAGTGTCCACATTCCATTGCCCGTTCAAAACATACATTTTATTTTCCTATGTGTAGAACGAACTATGCTAAAAATCGCTTTGTAGCAAGAGCATGTAAAATTATAATAAACGTTACACTAATTAGATATCTTTAACGTAAATTTATTTAAGTTCTTAGAAGCCTTAAAAAACTGTATTTGTCATTAATATTCTTATCGTTTTTTTTTTGTTCTGATTTTTAAATTACTTTTTAATACTTTATATATTTTTATTACTTGTTAAGTAAGTTTAGCTCTTGTTAGGTTCACTCCATGTTTCAATGTAAAAGTGGAAACTTTGTCGGCATACGTGAGACTTATTTTGTTGTCAAATGTATTATATTATACTGTATGTTTCCCAAAATAAATAAATAGTATTCCTGTCTTCACCAAAGAATCTACCTAGTTTGTCATTAATAATACAAATCAACGTTGAAGCAAAACAACTTAACCCGTGTTCAAAAATAAAGTGTAACGAGAAACAAAAGTGAAGAATTCCACCGAATTATTTCAGGCCCTTTGGCGCCGAAGTGAATTAAACGCTTCGACAGGACGGTTGTGTATTTGCGACGCGGTGACGAAGTCGACAAGTGTGGAATAGATATCGTCTGGACAGCTGCCAGCGGGCCCAAGGTCGCTGGAGCGAGCTACGGGATACCAGTACTAGACGCGGCCGCTGTACTTGGGAACTGTGTATAGTGTCGTTTTATTTAAATATGTCATTTTTGTAGATGACGTCATCGATTTTAATTTTAAAGTAAATTTGTCATTTTTATATGGAAATTTCTACTGGTACTTTTTAATGGCATTTAAGTGTTCGTGATAGGGAGTAAAAATGGATCTACAGTCTACCTAGTTCATAAAAAAATAATACGAAACTATTCTCGTAAGACTCATTTAGATGAGACCTTTCAATAAGATGGTTCCGTTTAATAGCAGATTTTCCAGCAAATATGTCCCGCCGGCTCGGAAAGCGACACCTCAGACCCGAGACAAGCGGGCAACACAAACGTGTCGCCCACGAACTGCACTAACTGTCGCGGACGCACCTGCGCCACGTCGGCCAGCGCGGCGCGCTGCATCTCCAGGTCGGCGATGCGCTTGAGCGCCGCGTCCTCGGCGCGCTCCACGGCCTGCAGGCGCTCCCACGCGCCGCGCAGCCCGCCCGCGCCGTCCGCGCCGCCCGCGCCCGCCGCCCGCCGCTCGCTCAGCGACACGTCCTCCGACGCGCCGTCCGCGCCCGCCGCGTCCCCCGCCGCCCCCGCCGCCCCCGCGCCCGCCCGCTCGTACGCGCGCTCCAGGCGGCGCGCGCGCTGCGCCAGGCGCTCCTCCAGCAGGCGCGCCTGCTCGCCGACGGCGGCGAGCAGCTCGGCGTACTGCTCGCGGTCGCGGCCGCAGCGCGCGCAGGCGGGCGGCGAGCCGTCGCGCCGCTCGCTGCGCAGCGAGTCGAGCTCGTGGAGCAGCGTGCGCACGTTGTGGTCCCTCTCGTCGATGGTGCGGCGCATCCGCTCGAGCTGCTCGCCCACCTCGGCCTCGCGCGTCGTCTTCTGCTCGAGCTGGCCCTCGAGGTTGGCGATGATGTCTCGGAGGAGGGATACCTTCTCTTCGGTCGCTTTGACTTTCTCGTCGGCCTCCGCCTTTCGCGTCTCCAGGTCCGTGATCATCTGATTCATGTCGCGCGCTTGAGCCTCCAGCTGCTCCACCTGAGTGGCAATATTGACGGATATAGAAAGGTGCTGACCGCCTACCCTTTCCTACCTAAGGATGTATATTTAGATAAGCAGGAGAATCAATTTACTAAGAAAATATTTTTAAAGACTACAATTACTTTAAATTTCTTCTAAACACTAGCTACCCATTCCGACCTAGTACGGATAAAATCAAAAATTTATTTATTATTGTTAAACAATATCCTGGATCAGATTGTAACGCCACCTCCTGAATCCAATCTAAGCCTTACAGGGACCCACTCAAAAGCACACAAAAAAATCGGTCCAGCTGTTTAGAAGGAGTTCAATGACGTCTATGTCATTGAACGTACATAAGTATTGTATATAAAAATATAATTGTATATTTTTCATAGAATATTTCCACTGAAATATTACCTTGGGTTTTGTTAACTGATAAATTTGTATATACATCTACATACTATATAGACTAATACAGAATACAAGAAGAATATGAAATTAGTATGTACGATATTGTTAGTATGTATATATTACAATAGTGTTAAAGATGTGAAGCAAACACTAACCTAAATACCTCTAAAACTACTAGACAATAATATAGGACTGAATTCTACGTAATATGTTTTTATTTATACAATATAATGTCCTCCAGACCGATTTCGGCCACGGCGGCCACTCAAGAGAAATTAACCAATTATGCATCCTGCGTATTATACGCAAACACAGGTGCACTCTCTATTCCCTAGCTCTTATAATGTGATGGGACGCCAATCCGACACGACCGAAACAGTTCAGGCGCAGAACCAACGGCTTTACGTGCTTCCCGAGTCACGGGAGTGTACACACTTCCAACTTTCAGACCCCAGGCTGCTACTGAGAATTTTGATTGAATTGACAGAAAAACCCAATTACTTTTTATTGGCCCGACCTGGGAATTGAACCCAGGACCTCCCGGATCAGCGGCCTAATATCTAGCCACTAGACCAACAAGGCAGTCAATACAATTTTATACAATATATTAAACTATTGGTAGTAAAATGTTAATTTAATTAAACTATAGAATAAGGAATAATGAATATATATTTTATCAGTAATTAATTTGCTCGACGTTATTTAATACTTGGTGGTAGGACTTTGTTACAACATCTGGGTAGGTACTACCCACTCATCAGATATTCTACTGCCACACAGCAATATTAAGTATTATCGTGTTTCAATTTGAAGGGTGAGTGAGCAAGTGTAACTACAGGAGCAAGGAACATAGTATGAACTGATGATATACACGGCCTAACCTAATTTCTAAAATAAGAAAAATACGAACAGAATCAAGCGCTAATTTTTATAAATAAAAGCTGAATACTAATTACAATGTTGTATGTACACGGCAATTTTACTTTATGAGAATGAGGTTTACATGAAAGGCCGGTGCGAGCAACCGAGGCGGACTTACATGTGCATCGTGCTCTCGACAGTTGCAATGCGGAAGGCGCAAACAGCGGATCTGGACACAACCCACACCCATTGTACCACGTGCCGACGAAGTTTGAACCGGCCGCTCGTCGAAACGTAATTTATCGACGAGCATTCGGGAGAACATCGCATTAAAAATAATAATACTATCGACAGCCTGCTAGTTTTATTTCGTGTCAAACTTACGTCGGCACATATTCAGGTCGTCAGGGACGTAATATAATATTATAATAAGTAGCTAAATCGGCTCACTCAGATATTTTTGGTCGAATCGATATAGAATAGTTTAATACGTAAAGTAAAACGGTTTCCGTTATTAGTGCAGAGCAGGATTGTACTAGTGACACGACCTCGGCGAGCACGCGCGCGCCGGCCAGCAGGCGCGCGGCGAGGCGCTGGTTGTCGTCGCGCAGCGCGCGCAGCCGCGCCGCGAACTCGTCGCGCTCGGCCTCGCGCTCGCCCGCCTGCTCCTCCACGAACTGCCGCGTGGCGCGCAGCTGCCGGTTGGCCGCCTCCAGCTGCGGGGACGGCGGTCAGTACTGCGATACGCTCCCGGCGCCAGCGGACTGGCACTCCACTTGGACCGGGATTTTACTCATCGTTTAAGTAACGTTTTCAACGTATATTGGGTAGCATCTATAATAAACATTTACAAAGGGTGCTACTGCGAACGTTTTGTCCTGTGACTACATGGAAAAACAAAACATAAATAAATACTACATTAGTACATATATATGTATAAAAAGTAAAATGATAAAAGCAAGCTATAATAGTTGACGTCAACCGGAATTAACTTGGTGTACCTTCTGACAGCACGCGCTGTGCAACGAAGATATATATCGCCGATCCTGCGTGAAGCGTGTCGGAAATAATATACATTATAATAATATACACAGCGATAACATTACGGTGCACTCGTGTTTGATCGTGTGATGTAATATTGAACGCGGGACGCTAAAGCAATAACGAGCCACCTGCTGCTGCAGGTCGTCGCGGTCGCGCAGCGCCAGGTCCAGGTCGTGCGCCAGGCGCGCCAGCTGCGAGCGCGGCGAGCTGCCGTCGTCCAGCGAGCGGCACCCGCCCGCCAGCGTACCGGCACCCGTGCCGTACCTGCACACACCGACTTTTTTATTCGCAATAAGAGATAGCAGTCAAAAATGTTTAGAGCTGCTGGTGTTCGTTTAAGCCGATCATTGCATCAATAGCAACTGGGAAAAATTTTATGTAATAAAACTTTCTTAATTATTAAAGCGTATCGTAAACACATTGCAAAATTTCCGATACTCTCTATTTCGCGTATCGATTGAAACACATGCGACACGGTTACGACGCGAGATATGACCACAAGCAGGCTGCGCCGCTCACCCCTCGGCGATGACGTCGGAGGGCCCGCGCTCGGCCAGCAGCTGCGCCAGGCGCAGCGCGGCGCCGTCCCGCTCGGCGCGTAGCGCGGCCTCGCGCTCGCAGCCCTCCGACAGCGCCTCCTGCAGGACCTGCGGTGCCGACGGACACGATATATTGCAGCCGAGTAGGCGTGCCTTCCTCGAAGCGAGCGATGTTTACTCGTGAACTCGTGTAAGGATGCACATCGAGAACGAGAAAGTACCTTTTTCTGTAGCTCGCAGTTTTCGCATGTTTTCGTGTTGTTGTCTATCTCTTGTACGAGCTCCGTGATCTGTACCGAGCTCGACTCCAGCATGTTTGATTCTTGCCGACCTCCTGCAATTTAGCATAGTAATAAAAAACTTTGTTTTACAACAATTTTAGAAATACACTGCAAAATTCTATTATTTAATTAAGAGCTGTAACTCACTGCCAGTAGCGCATCGAGCGGACAGCTCGAGGAGCTCGTGTGCCTCATCCCTCAACCTCTTCAGCGAGTGCTCCAGTTCCCTCTTAATGTCCACGCTGAGGTCCCTCTGCTGTTGCAGGAAACCGACGACGCCCTCCTCGTCCAGAGACACGAGAATGGAGTCCAAATCCGGCGCGAAGTGGACGTGCTTAGTACGTGAGACAAGACTCGAATTCAGATCCGTTAAGTTCGGAGATGACGGGCGAGAGTCTAAGTCCAATGTTCTGGAACAGAAAATGATTTGATTAGAATTTAATTAACGAATGTTCTTGGAATATATTAAACTACGTTTGGGTGCGCAAGGGTGTGTGTGTGTGTTTTTGTCTTATCATCACATATAAACATTATTCGTACAAAATTATTAGAGTGTAAATGTGTTTGTAGGTGAGATCTAAAGTTAGAATTTGCGTTCGTCTCCTTAATCTACTCGTTAGGATGTTGCAGAAAATTAATAACCCAAGTGGCTGGCTGGCTGCCAAGTCCTATGCAACACGTATAATGCAGGCCTTCCTAGAAACTCGACGCGAGATATAACAAGAGTCGAGATGCAAGACAACTAATTTACATTTCAATAAATCTCTCTGATGTTTTGTATGGAAATCAAAACAAACCAGATATAGAAATGAATTATTAAGTGAGACTGCACCGCCGCGTTTAACGACAATGAACAATGAACTAATACAAGAGATAATGCCAAAATAAATATATCTGTACCTGTAGCGGAATAACTTACCAAATAAATGAAAATTTATTTAAATATAAACTCAAGGACTCTTTCTGTTTAATTTGCAAAAACTGTTTGACAGAACGGCACTCGCTGGCTGACCACATCGGATCTAGAACTCATCCTGGGTTATTGAAATATAAATATCTACTAACTGGTCCTGTACAGCGAGTTGTCCCAGCAGATGCGCCAGCACAGTCTTGTTGAGCTCGTCCTCTGCGCTGGCGCAGTACGCGACCAGTTGCGTGACGGCGCGTTGCAGCGTCACGGCCACGCGCTTCAGACCGTCCCTGGAATGTTTAATACATTTAAAAACTTTTGTTAACTGATTCAAAAGAGGAGGCGTTACTTCTACTGTTTGTTTTTTTATGGAAATATCAGTGCGCCGTATCTATGATTACCGTTTTAGCAAATTCCTTGATTTATTTATATTTTAATTTATATCATACAAAATAGATCACTCCGGAATAACAGAAAATATATATATAAAAGGAAACAATTGTGAACAAACGTGATTTAATCGCTTAAAGCGATCACTCACATCTTTGGTAAAAGAAGTAGGTCATTTATTATATATGCGTAAATCTTGTTATTAAAATAACTTTAAAAGAATGTTTATATTAATCGATATAATCGCTTAAAATTGAGCATATGCACCACATATGTATAAGCCAAATACGTGCAAATATAATACAAATAAAATAATAAAGCAACAAACCTTTCTTTAGTGACCTCTTCCAGTTGTCTATTCTGATCAAAGCTGTTGTTTCGCCTCTGCCTCCGTTTGTCCGCCTCGCCGGGCGACAGCTCGTCGCGGACACTCGGCAACTGCGAACGACGATATCGTTTTGTTAATTCGATTCGTGCATACTTAGAATCTTAAACACTTATACTATAGTTTTGGATACAAGGACTAACGTACCATAAACCTCCTCAGCATAACCATGTTGCGTTTTTTACATTTTTACGATGATCAAAAATGATACCTTTTCTAACATTTAGAACATCACTAAATTAATTCACAATCACTTTAACATACCGTCATACAAACGACGAACAACTTTCAGTATTAAAATTTAAATATACACAACATTGAAGTCTCCAGCTGTGATACAAAGTAAAGTAGTTATATATAGGAGAATCTTTAAATACTTCACTCTCAAGGTCAAGTGCTTCAAAGTGAAGCGACCGGCTCCCTTGATGAGTGCAATTAAAATTAATAATATTCAAAAATTATGTTCATCTCATGAAGTGCCCTTTTATCAGTGGTAAGAGGCATTACTATTGATATAAGTACGTGCAACCGCATCTCGAGTAGAAACTACAAATTGGAATCTGAAGAGACTTGTCCCGATGGCTCTGCTCGGGTAATAATATAGGATACTTTTATCTCAACGAAAGTCATGAGTTCAACTCCTTGTCGGGTTATCAGTAGAAATTCTCTAAGATAAAATGTATTGAACATCATTTAAATCATTGAAACTTATATTGATGATTGGAACAATTATTGATAAATATTATATATTTCAATAATTTTAAACTATATCTTATAGTCTAGATTAGACTAGACTCTTCAAAATTAGGACAAAACAAAGGCCCCCTTGTTTTTGAATACACACGATAACATTTTGAAGAATTTGGATTTTAACGGCACACCACGCTCTCAGTTTACATATTTTCAATTGACGTCGTTTGAAGTGATATTCAGGCAAAGCGAACTAAGCAAGTTAATACTAGAATACTAGTATTCTGTGAAATGTATCTACATGAAACCACAATGATCAGACTTGAGGAAAAATTCATTTGATAAAACTTTATAAATAACTATAATTCCTACATTTACGTTCGTTTAAAACCAAACCATTAAAATAATTATTCTAAGGAGTTTTTATACTAAATACATTATATACGTCAGAAGCTATACACTGACATAGTACATTTAAAAATGTCAAATGTGTCAAAGGCAATTTCAACAAAGAGTGAGTTCTCATCAAGTAAAGTGTGGTTTAGTTTAACAAAACGCGTGATAGTAGTGACCAAAAGCTATTATAGATGGCACTTTAATATAATTTATTACTTTCTCAACACACTTCTGCCTAATCAATCTATACTCATATTATAAATACGTTTTCAAGACTAAGTCACTGCACCGAATTTAATGAAATTTGGTATAATAGTAATAATAATATTATAATATCCTGGGACATTTTTCACACACGGCCATCTGATCCCAAACTAAGCAGAGCTTGTGCTATGGAAACCAGACAACTGATATACTACATATACTACTTTTCTTTTATAAATACATACTTATATAGATAATTACACCCAGACTCAAGACAAACAGACATGTTCATCCACACAAATCTGTCATCGTTCAGTCTGTCCTGGGTGGGAATCGAACCCACAACCTTCGGCGTGAAAGGCAAGTATCTACCAACCACGCCAACCGACTCGTCTGATAAATGGTATAAATCCTAGAATTATCATATAACTATTTCAAGAAACAACACTTCGTAAGGTGTAACAAAGAAGCATTAAAAAATAAACTTTTACATCGTTTCAAAATCTTAAGAGATTGAATTTAACTTAAAAAATAATTACATTTAATTATTTAACTTCTAGTATTAATAATATTTCGTACCAAGACACAAGTCACCAATATTATCACTTCGTGAAATCCATGCAAGATTATAGTTAGTATTAGACGAGTTAGTAGATACCTGCATCCGTTTTGATGTGTTCAGTAATAAAATATTAGGTTTATAATATTAATTACATTTTCATTCAAATGTACATATGTTATTTAGGTGTATTAACAATTATATATTTTTTTTTTATAAAATAGGAAGGTGGACGAGCATATGGGCCACCTGATGTTAAGTGGTCACCAAACGCCCTTAGACATTGGCATTGTAAGAAATGTCAACCATCGCTTATAGCCAATGCGCCACCAACCTTGGGAACTAAGATTTTATGTCCCTTGTGCCTGTAATTACACTGGCTCACTCACCCTTCAAACCGGAACACAACAATACCAAGTACCTACTACTGTTTAGCGGTAGAATATCTAATGAGTGGGTGGTACCTACCCAGACGAGCTTGCACAAAGTCCTACCACCAGTAAAACCTACGAAGAAAACTACCTTTTATATATATTAATAATAATAAAGTACAAGGTACAGTATAGTTCACTTACCAATAACATTTACTTACATTAATAACGTATTTATATTTCAAAACTAATAACAGAAATTAAAAAAAAAAAACAACTACATTTACTCCTATTGATTTTGATATTTCATAAACTGAAGGTAGTTACATATTTTTAATGACTATGAAGGTCTTATTTAAGTTACTACTAAAAATTATATATATGAAAAAAGAAATGTAATTTTTACATTAAAATTAGTTACTTTGAGAATACATCGAGATGTTTATTGTTAGATTATGGTCAGTTTAGTGTTAATATGGGTCAAATCTTATCACTGAATTTTGACGGGGTTCCATTAAACCGGTTATGTTGACATTTTACACTCATTTTATTATATATTTGTTGTTTGTCACTATGACAATACAAATTAAAAAAAACTTGATAAGAAAATGTTTTGTTTATATATATATATATGAAAAACATGAATATGAAAAACATAAAAACATGAAATATATATATATATATTTCATGTTTTTGAATTCAAATAAAAACGCTGCAATAAAAATAACCTTTACGTTAAATGCAATTAATTTGTTGAAACATTTTATCTGCAACCGACAGGAAACTAAACTTCATAAACAAGTAACAAAATAAATCCAGCTGCGAACAGAAATAAAGTCAGCGGAAAAAACTAAATACCATGTGTGGCCCGTCATGAAATTTGTACTACAAAGTGTGCACAACAACGCAATCTGACATCACGCTAAAAACGCATCTGTCACCATTAAATAAGCGATAAAATCGTCTGCATAATTTTAGCAAACGATTAGAAATTTGGGTTAACATATGCGCATGTATCTTTAAGTTTTCTATTACCGATAAAAATAAGGTTTAAAATAGAAGCCACATGACATTTCCGATGTTTTTTGATCCAATTGTTGGAATTTATGTCGTATAACGATAATTTTAAGGGTTGTTTTTGCGTGCAGTGTCTTTAGCGGCAGAGCGTTGCGATGATAGCTATATCACAGGAGATTTGGTCTGTGTTTAAAATAAATACATACGTGTAAATAAATTTAATGAAACAATGAAGAATTTTCTTTAAGTTTGGAAGATCAATGACACCTGTTCGAGAATGGTATGCCTTTACAAAAATAAGTTAGATATAGACAAATATAGAGTAATATTATACTTTTTGGACGGATTCTTGAAAAGTTTTGAAAGAAATGTGTAATGTGTATGAATACATCTAAATGAGGTCACTTAGTAATATATCTCATACATTAATGCATAAATGTTTTATTAAATTATTGTTTCAGTTTCAATGAAAAATGTATTTTAATTAAAATAACTTCAGAAACATACCTTCCACCGAGCTATATACTACAATAATTAACGTTGTATTTATGTTACAGCCTACATCCCAAACGCCTGAATTGGTATTCTTAATAAAATTTCAATGAATAAACAGACAAATATAGCGCAACATTATAAAAATGATAGTTGCATCTCTATTTAAATTTATTTAATACAATGATTACGTAAATCAAAAATCGAAAAGGTACAATATAGTTACAAATACAAACAAGTCGATTTGATTTGTTTGATATTTGAAATCCGGTTCTAGCCAGTTCAGCCCCTCTTCCCCATACGTAATCAATATACACCAGAGGGGTACAGACTTTATGGGATACAAAACGCAGAGACGCTTTAGAATAATATAATGGGGAGATGAGAACAACGTGTTTGAATAATGACGAATAAGTCGCTAGCAAAAGTTTGTTGAATGAAATTCTAAAGATAATTTCAATGATCTTTTTGTTTCTGTAATTACAAAATAACTTTTTTATTTTATTTCTAGAGGTTAAACGATTGAGAGCAGCGACCGTTCAAAGGGAATTGGGTTTGAGATGTGCCAAGTTCTATGTCCGTAATACGTATTTTATTTGTCTTTTCGCAAAGGTGATTCGATTTCTAATTACTCAATCTGATATGTTTATAGATTATTATATTATCAATATTACACTCATCAAGTTAGATCGATCAATCAAGTGATTTTTCTGCAGATACAATTCACAAAATCATTATCAACGCGTAGGATAAAATAATTAAATTTTACATGTATTTATACTTTTTACAAACACCGACTTTCATTGAATGAAACACTAGTAGAACAACGCATGTGGTCACTAGCAGTCGCTAATATATTTAGACGCCGCACTAATCATAACACTGCTAATGAATAACGGTCAGCCTCTTCTCAACTTAACGAACACTTATCAACGATTGTTTTATTGCTTATACACTATAATCAAACAATATAACTAAACTGTTTCGTCAAATTAGACCTTATGTATAGCACTATGAAGTAATAGGCTACTGAGCGTCGATGTTTCGTATTCGCGCGCACGCTGTGACGTCACGCGCACGTAACGCGTTCGTAGCGAGCAACGGTCAGCGGCAAACTGAAGTTGTTTGTTTATAATACGGAATTGTATCCTCCTAGGCGGATAGAAGTTGCAGCGATGTTATATTTTTTATAATCTCTCATATATATATATATATGGATGATGTGATTTCGTTTAGGATATTTGTAAATACGGTATTCATATTTCGATGTTAAAAGTGCCACGGATGAAATAGTGACGTCATCATTCCTACTACGGCTATGCGTTCGTCCTTTTTTTATAGAATAGGAAGGCGGACGAGCATATGAGCCACCTGATGGTAAGTGGTCACCAACGCCCTTAGACATTGACATTCTAAGAAATGTCAACCATCGCTTACATAGGCCAATGCGCCACCAACCTTGGGAACTAAGATTTTATGTCCGTTGTGCCTGTAATTACACTGGCTCACTCACCCTTCAAACCGGAACACAAACATATCAAGTACAGCTGTTTTGCGGTAGAATATCTGATGTGGTAGTAACCAGTAGTGGGTGGTACCTACCCAGACGAGCTTGCACAAAGCCCTATCAAAAGTAAATGCTTGACATATGGTTTTCGTATCAATCGTCACGAATAAAAGACTCGGTATTAAAACTATTAAAATCTTTGAAAGTATTATTAATAATAATTTACATAGAAATCAATAAAATATACAGTTAATATCCGAATAATGATAACTTAACAAGTTCTTCCATAAATTTTTATAAACTACATTTACCAATGGCTCATATGAATAAAAAAATTATAATGTATAAATAAACTGTAAGTAAAACTCAAAAAGCCACAGGTTTATGAAGATAGAAATGAATATAGAACAGTTTGAACAAGACAAACGTAAACGAGACAGAAAACCGTTATAGCTATTATAACATATGATGTAAATAGTGGTTAGACTTATAACATCTCGGATGTAGAATAAAGATAAACGCCATTGTAATCCCGGTTGATTTACGCGAGGAAGATGAATTATGTTAATAAGGATATACGTTAAACGATAACGGTCGCAGCTTTCACGGAGACGCTGGCGAACCTGAAACATGAAACTTTGAACATTCGAGTCTTATAGGATTTTCTAATGATTCAGAACGAAGATTTCACTCAATGTTAGAGCGTAGTGAGAGCCCTTCTGGGTTGGTTACACCCAGTCATCACATTTTCTATCGCCAAACAGAAATATTTTGTAATGTTGAACGGTGTGTATCTTACGATTAGTTCCCAAAGTTGGTGTCATTTTGGCTATGCATGGACAACCCGTCCTATAGTACATAAATAAGATGAGTTATTTTTCTAACGTTTATATTTAAAAAAAGAAACGGAAACAAAATAATTTAGAAAGCTACCAACAAGTCTTGTACTAATAAGTTATTATATATAATTCGATAACGAAGGCATAGTCCATATATGTACATATGTAGCTGTCGTCAGTCTATGAGCCCGTTTACACTTAGAATATGTGACTTGTACTAAATTTTATCAGTACATTTTTAATTGTTATACGATTGACGTATACATTACATAGTATAGATGAATTGTAGGATTACTGGTGGTAGGGCTTTGTGCATGCTCGTCTGGGTAGGTACCACTCTTTTATCAGATATTCTACCGCAAAACAGCAGTACTTGGTATTGTTGTGTTCCGGTTTGAAGGGTAAGTGATAATTATAGGCACACGGGGCATACCATCGTATCTCCTATTTCTTTGACTGCCTCATTGGTCTAGTGGCTTGATATAAGGCCGCAGACACGGAGGTCCTGGGTTCAATTCTCAGGTCGGGCCAATAAAAAGTTATTGGGTTTTTCTGTCAGAAAATTCTCAGTAGCAGCCCGGAGTGTGGAAGTTGGAAGTGTGTACACTCCCGTGCCTCGGAAAGCACATAAAGCCGTTGGTCCTGCGCCTGAACTCTTTCCGGTCGTGTCGGATTGCCGTCCCATCGGATTATGAGAGTTAGGGAATAGAGAGTGCACCTGTGTTTGCGCGCACACTTGTGCACTATAATATCTCGTGCGTAGTTGGCTAATCTCTCTTGAGATTGGCCGCCGTGGCCGAAATCGGTCTGGAGGACATTATTATCTCCTATTTCTTACAATGCCAATGTCTATGGGCGTTGGTGACCACTCACCATCAAGTGGTCCATAGGCTACCTATTCTATTATAATAAAAAAAGATTAAAGATTCTGAAGATCAATGGAATTTGTTGACTAATCTTAAATGTTAAAAGAATATTATTTTGGAAATTTAGTCTCGTCAATCAATGTCCAAATCGTTTGTACGAAATTCTTCGTACACTTTCGATTCGCTGTAGCAAAACATCCGGGCACATTATAAAAAGACGAACACACACGTCGGCTACCATTTTACACGGAATAATGCGAGAAGGGATCTACGCATCTCCATTCTGTTTTATAAGGGGGTAGGCGATACACTTTGGTTATTTTTAATTGAGCTCAGTATTAGTTATGATTACATTCCTTGTCAATAGAATAATATTCTTGAAAACTATTATACAGCTGGTTAAATAAGTATTGTAAAATATTATTTATATATAAATAGGCAGACAATATAATTCAGTACCTTTTCCTTTTTTATTAGCTTAAAAAAATTGGAAAAAATAGTAGAAAAATGAAGGTGAAAATATGCAAATTAATAATTTATCCAAATTCCTCAAAAACAAATTTGACAAATGAGCGAATACTAGTATATAGTATATTTCAGAAAACTTTTGGGTCCATATGGATTCAGTAATTTTCTGTTTTAGCACTAAACCAAAATTATTATGAGTCCAAATTTGGTCCATGTATATATCGATGACGATCATAACATATCTCTGAACTATCGTCGCGACAAAACATCTGAAGTATGTAACATATATTGTACGATGTGAATATGACCTCAATCGATTAAGCCGTGGAGAAGTTCACTAACAGACGCACGCACACACAGACGATTATATAATATATAAATATAGCTAGTAACGATAAAACAGCAATACTTGATATTGTTGTGTTCCGGTTTGAAGGGTGAGTGAGCCAGTGTAATTACAGGCACAAGGGACATAAAATCTTAGTTCCCAAGGTTGGTGACGCATTGGCTATAAGCGATGATTGACATTTCTTGCAATGCCAATATCTAAGGGCGTTTGGTGACCACTTATCATCAGGTGGCCCATATGCTCGTCCACCTTCCTATTCTATATAAAAAAAGGAAGTCTTATCTGTAATATATTACATTATAGTACGATTTATTATGGAAGATATAAAATAAAATATATATAAAAACCACTATGTTTAACATTCATTATGAGAACGTACAATTCTTAATACTCTACAAGTCATTCTTATGAAACATATATTTTATTATAGAAATGTTTATTAGAACATTTCCTTCGAAGATAAACAAAGCTCTACACCGCGAAAACCGTAAGTTATCTTGGAGGGTTTAAGATCAACGCTTCATAAAAGTGTAGCATCTAATTATAACCATCTAACATCCTGTCGTACGGGGTAACCGATTCGCTACGTATGCGACTGCACTTTCCCAATTACTAAGCTACGTGGACATGTTCTTGACCTAAATAATAATAAAACAATATATTTTACCATATCGTGGAACTTTGTAAATATCATTCTATAAACCGTTTAGGACTAAAAATGTTTAAATTGCGAAAGATCGAATCAAAACATATACGACTGGACTATACAGTTTCATGTTACATTTTATTGCAATTTGTTTAAATTAAAATGGCAGACTGCCAAATAAAATTGATTCAAAGTGTTCGCATTCGCTTATAGATACTAGCACTTTTAGACGTAAAAAATACTTCTTATGTCGTTATTAAGATGTCATGTCCCTTGTGTGAATGTAATTTTACTAACCCTTCAAACCAGAAGAAGGCTAATTAAGCAGTATTGCCATATGATGCCAGCCAGACGGGCCTGCACAAAGCCCATACATCGGTAAATACAATAATAAGTCAATAAAAACACTGGAAAATATCCTTAAAAACTCTATAATTATTTTGTATCTCAAAAATTGACGAGCCAGATGTCGTGGTTGGTAGATACTTGCCTTTCACGCTGATGGTTGTGGGTTCGATTCCTATCCAGGACAGACATTTGTGTGCATGAACATGTCTGTTTGTCTTGAGTCTGGATGTCATTATATTATAAGTATGTATTTACAAAAGAAAGGTGGCATATGTAGTATATCAGTTGTCTGGTTTCCATAGTACAAGCTCTGCTTAGTTTGGGACCAGATGGCCGTGTGTGAATAATGGCCCAGGATATTATTTAACATATAATTATTATGGCTTTGTATTCCTCACCGGGGCCGTAGAATTGACTCGAGGACTATTGAAGCGTCACTCTGTTTATGACGAAGGGTGTACACGTGTTCCCGACCGCGTCACGTGAGAACCATTGTCACAACTACGCTAAGAACTCTTGCGACATCCTGCTGTAAAGGACTCTTTAAAAACGAAAAAGTATTTCTCTAACCCTACGCGTAAACGTTTATAGAAATTATGAGAAAAAATAGTGTAAATCTATACTAAGATTATAAAGTCTACAGCTTCTAATATATTAACAAAGCAACTGTAAATCAAGGAAGCGCATCTAACTGGGACGGTATGCATCTAAAATTCGACGAAACGTATTAACATCGTTAAACATGCCATAAACCGGCAAATTTTATTCAGTATCGGTGTTTTATCTATAAAAACGTCCGTCAGTTAAAAACAGAATATATTTTGTAGGTAATTAAGTACGTACAATTGTAATTAAATACAAGTTAATAGTAGAAAGAAAATAATATCGCAGTACAGTACAGTAACAGCCTGTTAATGTCCCACTGCTGGGCTAAAGCCTCCTCTCCCTTTTGAGGAGAAGCTTATTCCACCACGCTGCTCCAATGCGGGTTGGTAGAATACACATGTTGCAGAATTTCAATGAAACAGTTGATCATGAAGAACATGAAGGTTTCCTCACGATGTTTTCCTTCACCGCCAAGCACGAGGTGAATTATAAACACAAATTACAGTAACAGCCTGTGAATGTCCCACTGCTGAACTAAGGCCTCCTCTCCCTTTTGAGGAGAGGGTTTGGAGCTTATTCCACCACGCTGCTCCAATGCGGGTTGGTGGAATACACATGTCTAATTTCAATGAAATTAGACACATGCAGGTTTCCTCACGATGTTTTCCTTCACCGTCAAGCACGAGATGAATTATAATCACAAATTAAGCACATGATAATTCAGTGGTGCTTGCCCGGGTTTTGAACCCACGATCGTCGGTTAAGATTCACGCGTTCTAACCACTAGGGCATCTCGGCTCGGGGGTCCTGGTCTCCTCGGTAAGTCGTATATACTTGTCAAAACGTAAATACGACATGAGATGATTTCACTTTGACCAAGTCAAACACAAATTAGGCACATGAAAATTCAATGGTGCTTGCCCGGGTTTGACCCACGATCATCGGTTAAGATTCATGCGTTTTAACCACTAGGCGACTTCTAATATTAGTTACTACACATAAAACAGACGTAGATATGTAAAAAAGTTACATCTTTTGAAAGTCAATTAATACAAATGTGAGCCAGTATAACTAAAGGCTCAAGGAACGTCTTAGTTCCCAAGGCGGATTGGCGTTGTACAAATTGTTAATATTTCTTACATCGCTTATGTACATGGGCGTTGGTGACTTAACATAAGGTAGCCCAATTGACGGTCCGCCTATCTATTTCATAAAAAAAAAAAACTGGGCAATCTAATTTGGCCGGTCTGAAGTTACTGAATATTCTATAAATTGCTTTGTTTATTCCCATTCCCAGGGAGGATCTATTGTACATGTACATGACTTGTAAATATAAGTCGTATTAAATTCAACCTAGATCTCGAGTTGTATTACAAAACGCTCCGGTTTCCTGATGCTTTACTAAAAGCGATAGTTAAAAGCACTCCATTCTATGCGATTCGGAGCATAAAATACCAATTAGTAGGTCATGCGCACGTAATAGAAGTCGAGTAGACAGTCGTCGTCAATACATTTTAATTTTGCGAAATCCATCATTCTTATTTATATTAAGGCATATTTAAACGTGCAATTCATTTTTAGTACATTTATGCTTACATTGTCTGAGTTGTTACAACCCTTTCATTTTATAGTCGACCGCCAAAGAGCAATACTTAATATCGTTGTGTTACAATTGGAAGGGTAAGCGATCCAATGAAACTTCAGGCATAAGTGACATAACATGACATCTTAGTTTCCAAAGTTGGTGGCGTTTTGGCGATAAAACTTAAGATGAACTTTGGTTCTTATACTATGACATAGAATTTAATTGGTACAAATGAGCATTTAATGAGTTTTTGCCGGTTTTTTCTCGATAAAATATATGCATATTCTTACGTAAGTTAATATAAATAATAAAACAGTATCGTCCCTATAAGATCCAGTAGATTTCCAAATATTTCTGAATTATTTCTGTGCCCGAATGTACTGCAATTGAATGAATTTAAAATTATAATCATTATCTGGAGTGGCTTGATGCGTGGATCCCTTCTATGTGAGTAAACATGTGGCTACGCTAGGGCACAAGATAACATGTACAGATGTTTGATATTCTTATTATTATAACATAATTTTCTTTCTAATTATACATCAAATATTATTACGTAAGAGAGACCGTGGACATCCTTAATACGCATCTATTTTAGAATAGAATAAAATATGCTTTATTGTACACTAAAAGAGTTACAGAACAATTTTAAACACAAAAAGAACGAAAACTATTTCGTACAAAAGGCGGTCTTATCGCTTAAAGAGCGATCTCTTCCAGACAACCTTTGGGTGAAGGACACGAATTAAATAAATAAAGCGGTAAGGAGGTGTACTAATCATTTCAATTTTTATTTTTTAAATATGAATATTTAACTTTGTTATTGAACATTAACGTTTGACGTTATACTTGTTTTAGAAAAAAAAAATGCCCGAGACTTCGACGACGTGTGAGGTATGGCGGAGATATAACGTACCTCTGACAACGTGAATGCAATAGTACACGATGTTCGGATGAGTAGTTAAGACTCGTTAGCGAAGACGCATTTATATTATCACTCATCAGATATTCTACCGCAAAACAGCAATACTTGATATTGTTGTGTTCCGGTTTGAAGGGTGAGTGAGCCAGTGTAATTACAGGCACAAGGGACATAAAATCTTAGCTCCCAAGGTTGGTGGCGCATTGGCTATAAGCGATGGTTGACATTTCTTACAATGTCAATGTCTAAGGGCGTTTGGTGACCACTTACCATAAGGTGGACCATATGCTCGTCCACCTTCCTATTCTATAAAAAAATATATATTGTTTTATAAATAAACTCAATAAATCTCTAAAACTCCAACATTACATTAAGTAGAGATCATACGAAAAATAACGATAAAATAAAAAAATATATTAGTTAAGATTAAATTTTCGATAATTTAATTATCCACAATTAAAATAAATTTACTTGACCGACAAGAGTAACTACTGAGCTTCTTGTCTGTTTTACCGACAATACCAACATTTCGAAACGGTGATAGCGTTACTCAAACGACGATTCAGAAATGCATGTGCTTACACGAGTAAAGTATAATTTGAAGTGTATAAGAAAGGAGGTCCTATGAAATAGAAAGATGCTTTTAAGTAATTGCCGGGGGCCGAATTCTACTAATTTATAACGATTACGATACGTTCCCGATTCAATTCCGATCCAACTTTGAATCATCTGTATTTATTCGAAACGGAACCAAACCGATAATATGTAAACATATACCGTTATGTCAAAATCAAACTTAATTGTTAACATTTATTGCAACAGTCGATAATTAAATTAAAGAATAGGAAAACGGAAAAACGGCAACGATCACGTTTCGATTCGATTGCGATAAAGTGACAATTTATTAGTAGAATTGTTTGTTTGTCCCTTGTTTTGTTTTTCACTTCATTACTTATTCGTGTATATCTATTCATTACGTTTAGCTCTTAGAGTTTTAAAACGTGAGAACTGAAGGTACACGTATGATGTAACAAATGCAAAAACTTTAAAAATACGACATAACACATTTACTAAGCACGTCCACTTAGGGGGTCTTTAATTGTTTTTTATTATGATTCTTAATCAATTTTCTATTGCCTGAAGTCAATTTTTAAATAAATAACGTATGTAAATCAAGCAAATAAGTAATCGAGTCGTATTACTGTATTTATTTCTTCAATTAAAAATAAAAATATACTATCACATAGCCCGTAATGCCGGCCACCCAGACGAGCTCGCATTAGACAGATGTTTGGTTTAATCCAACTATAGAAAGCAACAGAAAATAGAAATGGCTTGATTTATTATTATTATTATTATTTACCTTCATAAATCTAATAACGGTCAGCGTTGTAATTTCTTACGCGCGATACATTTATATTACATGTATGATATATTGTCTCTAACCAAAAAATCCTTTCACAAAGATTCATTTTATACATCATTTTCATAATCAGTATCATTTGATTCTCTTAAACTACTTATAATTTTCAACTAAGCTTTTTTATAGTATAGCTTGGCGGACGAGCCATAACCATATCATATGGCCCACCTGATGGTAAGTGGTCACCAACGCCCATAGACATTGGCATGGTAAGAAATGAAATTATATATTGCCGCCTCTATATTCTTTTTAGGTCTGATATTTCAATGCACCGGGCGCAGCACCGCGACATTTGATTAGACGTCGCGTAGTAAATACATGCTAGCGTATAATTAGACGCCTCGCAAGTTCAGTAACCCGCGCAGGCGCAGCTCTGCGTCTACGCCGCGATAGGTTCAGTTATCGTCAAAATTGCGCAAATATATTATTTGACGAATTATCATATGTCGAAACACGCTTGATCACAATAATATTAAGCCCATAATCACGGTAGTTAACTTGATAAATAATGGATTCTAACAATATGATCCATTTAAATTCTTACAAGAAAGTTTAATTGGACAATCAGTATATAACGTTTAAAGATAAACATTGTTAACAAGTTTTTTTTTAAATAAATGTTCCGACTCTCGCAATTTTAAAAATTGAATATATGTATAATTTGTTTCCTACAGAAGAAAGCATGTTTGTTGATTTATACATATATACACTTCTTCCCCTAACAAGGAATTCAACTTACGCATTCAAATAGTTAATATATAATAAGGTTACTTATTATATCGGAAATAAAACGGCAACAAAACCACTCACGAATATAACTATAACAAAAATATATTCAATGTGCTCAGTGCGAGTTTTTTTAATTATTCGATAGTATTGATGTTAATTGCGGTTTGTATGGAATGAAAATAGCGCCATCTAGTGACAATAATCGCAATTTACAAATAGCAGCTTACGTTAACGCTATCGAAAAAGTAAAAAAAGAAACTCGCACTAGACACTCATACGAATTCGTCTTAACGTTCCACATTCGTTTATATAAGTATTATATACAAATTATACATTTAAATTGACGACCTTTAATAAATAAATATAAGAACAAAGTTATTCGATAAAAAAGCAATCGATAGCATCGTCAGACGCCATCTAGATTTACGGTTTACTCATGTGAGGGGAATGCGAGGGTGGCGGTATTTATAACAACGCCATAGATTTATCACACTTATCTATAGTAACGGACGGTGAATTGAGTCGTCGGTCGTTACGAGCCGCTCTGGTTTTATTGGTTCGGACGCTATCTGATTGATCAAGTCGCACGATTGGATTAGAGTGTCGGATTAATAAAACGATTTCATATATTTATTTTGTAAACACGTGTGACTATTAAATGTTTTTACAGAAATTGGATGATCACGTATAATCTATTAAAATACTAGTCGACACAGACACAGTTGGTTCCTACGCGATACGTGATTAACTGTTGCTCATGTGAATATGGGTCATGTAGGATTATCAGGTCAGGTCACGAGGGGAAGTGCCGTAGAAGCTGCCGTCGAGTTTGAGACATTATTCAATTATTCTAATTCACGATATTTATTACTACTACTCTTAACAATGTAGGGACCGCGTGACCATGCGCAAGTCAGTTTCGATCCTGAATCCTTGGGCAATTATCACGTAACTGGCGTTGCTGGTCCTGTTTAGTTATAGCTTATATATAAATATTTATATGTTTTAATGAATGTATATAATAAATATATGTATAGTAAAAATAGATGTCGGTAACATTTTAAATCAAATTCACTTGATAGTTCTGTCTACGTAAGAATTTGGTTTTTTGCTGTGCAGGAATATGAATGTAACAAGTTTCACTGACCTCATTATCCTGAGGCTTCTCTGCGTATATGCGGTCCCGCAGGGCCACCAGCTCTAGCGGCCAACTAGACAGCTCCGCGTCCGGGTCCGACAGCAACACCTGGGGAATATTAACCGATCAATGTTTTGTTTTTACATAAAACAGGCAGAACATTAGTCATTACATATTTGCGTTACTAATCTTGAAATCGAGTAGTATTTATCAAGAGTACAATGCTTCTGCGTGAACTAAATATTCTCAGAGCGTGCAAACGATATTAATGTGCAAAAGTATATGGGCAGACAGTGGAAGTATTTCTTCTCTCACTGTCATAATCGGATAGGACACTAATCGGACAGGCGAAGAAGCAACAGCTTTGTCTTTTTAAGGCAAAGGAGTTCAACACTGAATAATCTTGGAAGTTGGACTGTTAATGTTATGTTCATAACAAAATAACTTTCTTTACACGACAAGGGGTTGGGACCCCGTTCAACGTAACAATACAATCGTTGCAATTAAAATTATTTCAATATCGTGATTTATCCATAACACAGCCATTACCCAGCCAAACGAGCATGGACTCGATATGACCAAATGTATGATATTTATAGCCATAATTAAACCGTGTTCACTTTCAAGATGAAACAAATGTAAACAAACGATATGAGAGACCAATTAGGGTTCGCTCGTGAACCGGGGTGACCAATCATTTAAGCAGAACATGAAAGAAAACTACACACATTTGATATTGCATTAAATGAAGAAAACATAACACGATTACGTTTATATGGAAATGTTTACTTTAGATAGTTTCCAATGTCACCGTTGCATATTGTATATGTTTGTGTATTTATAGGCATTTATTTGAGTGATTGCTGTAAATATCAATTCACAGTTTAGTTTTTTTTTATTACCTACTCTCGCAAAGAAAATCACTCCCTAAATTATAAACAGATACTTTCGAACATTTAAGCTGTATAACCATTAACTGGATATAAGATTTGAATGGAACTAGACAACGTGTTTAATAAAAAGTAATGTTTGTATACTGAGTATGGATTATATTACAAATGTTGAAGATGTTTACGGTCATAAACAGATTTACGAAAGATCAAACGGTCGTGGGATTGATTATACATTTTACTACTAACTACAATAAATGTAATTATGTATTTCAAAGTTATATAACTTATAATTTGTTTCGAGAGTATGTTATATATACAAAAAATAATAAAAACATATATATATATACAAATATATGAAATATTTCAGCCATCTTCATCATTCGTCAATCTTTTGAAACTAATATTGGATAAGATTGAGACCTTTACGAAAAGTATACAAACACAAATTAAGCACAAAAAATTTCAGTGAAGTCCGTGTTTAACACGCAATTTTCGACTAAGATTCACGTTGAGTAACAGTTGGGTAACGTCGGCTATTATTCATCAAGTAATCTAACGAAATATTTGTAACTTTGTGATTCATTAAAGTTTTTTAATAGGACAGGACTTCTCAACCAATGGTTAACATTTCATTATAATATAAATAATTATAAGCCAAGCGATTATATAATATTTCAATAATATATACATTGAAATATCATAAGAACTAATATTTTAATATAACTATAAATCCATTACCGGATCAAAAGTAAAACCTAGAATATAGTACAGTACAGTAACAGTATCAGCCTGTGAATGTCCCACTGCTGGGCTAAGGCCTACGCTCCCGTTTTAAAGAGAAGGTTTAGAGCTTATTCCACCACGCTGCTCCAATGCGGATTGGTGCAACACACATGTGGCAGTATTTCAGTGAAATTAGACACATGAAGGTTTCCTCACGATGTTTTCCTTCACCGTCAAGCACTAGATGAATTATAATCACAAATTAAGCACATGAAAATTCAGTGGTGCTTGCTTGAATATAGTGTATCACTTAATTAAGACCACTGGTAGGGACCGGATATTACAATAATTACAAAATATTAGAAGATTTCTTTTTAATTATTTTGATAGCCAGCTTTATATTAAATAATAAAATTTACAAAATTATATTATTTAAAGAAATTCGATTATATTTTATTTTATTAAAGTATATATTAACGCCATCTAGGAATATATTATTTCTTCTAGTTTATAATGGAAGGAACCTCTTCAAATGGATGGATTTGCATTTACAATTAGCTCTCTGATACATTATGTATTTATATTATGTATTTATATATAAACCTTATGGTTTATATATAAATGCCCAAAAATAAAGTAACTATATTGGAAATAATATCCAGTACATGAACGTGTAGTATAATATTTATCACTAAAAATTAACTCGCATTGATTTTTATATCCCATCGAATACTAAGGAAACCTTCGTTACTTACAATTATATCAGCCATTTATTCCGCAATAATATGCACTATATTGTTCACTCACAACGAAAACTTTAATTTCTTAATTTTTCTTAATACAACAAAATAAATAATTGTCACATATGTTAACACAATCCGACTGAGTGTGTCAGGAATATATAAATTAATATAGATCGTTCGACCCCCACCCCTTATCAGTTGTCGATTGTAATAAAAACAAACAAATTAATTATTAACAATGTGAACCTTATTGCTATAGAAATAAGGAAGTCGTTAATTATATTTACACGAGCTAAGAATACTTTAGTATTTGTTCTAATTAAGAAATTAGCTTTGGCTAACATATTCTGGTAACGATTTTGTTTTGATAGTTTTAAGTAACTAATTAAGGAGTGTAAAATTGTGACAAATTGAAATTACGGCATTTTTTTCAATCGAAATTATCACACAGAAAAAATAAATTTAAGAAAAGACTTGAAGCTTATTCCACCATGCTTCAATGCTCTTATAAAAACATTATTCAAATTCCTTTAAAAAAATTTAACAAACAGAAAATTATTTATACGTAAGGCGTTAAATTAAATAAAAGGCGTTAAATTATTTATATTGGCGTATTGAAATGCATATTCAATGTCAATACGCTGATCATCGAGGATCGTGATTCAACTTGCTAATTCTGCAATATCGGTGACCGGCTGTTTTGCGAACTGCCTATTTTGGATTTACCATATGTTGAATATAATATCATTTGAAAGTCATGCTAACAAAGTTTTTTTAAGCCTAATAAATTTTAACTTTATAA
Source organism: Nymphalis io (assembly GCF_905147045.1). Classification (NCBI taxonomy): domain Eukaryota; kingdom Metazoa; phylum Arthropoda; class Insecta; order Lepidoptera; family Nymphalidae; genus Nymphalis; species Nymphalis io. Next base: position 12,657,922 of record NC_065898.1, on the reverse strand, counting down.
TAGATTTTAACTATAAGCTTGAAGGTATATTAAATACTTAAGAAAGCGTATATAAGGTACTGGTGGTAGAGCTTTGTGCAAGCTCGTCTGGGTAGGTACCACCCACTCATCAGATATTCTATCGCAAAACAGCAGTACTTGATATTGTTGTGTTTCGGTTTGAAGGGTGAGTGAGCCAGTGTAATTACAAGCACAAGGGACATAACATCTTATTTCCCAAGGCTGGTGGTGATGTAAGCGATGGTTAACATTTCTTACAATGCCAATGTATATAGGCGTTGATGATCACTTACCATCAGGTGGCCCATATGCTCGTCCGCCTTCCTATTCTATAAAAAAAAGGTTTTAAAGAAAACGATTTAAAATATTGTTACCTAAAAAATACCTAATTATTTAAATTGCTTGTGTTCAAATTATATAGTTGCTTCGATATGGCTATAATCAAATATAAAATTAAACCAAAGTTTCATTATACTATCAAACTATAATACAGAATCAGCATGATTGCTTTAAGGCCAAAGGATATTAGTTATTAAACTATTATTAATTGTATTGTAAACCAAATTATAATCCCGTCCGGTTTCCCTCGCTGGCGATTTCAGATTTGAGGAGATTTCTTTCAGACTTAGTGATAGATTTCTGACATTAATTACTTTGACTAGAGAATTAATTAAAAAAAATTTACCGTCAATATCCTTGTCAAAGCTGTATTTTAACTTAATTTGTGTTATATCCCACCTCGTTTCAGATAATAATATCCTGGGCCATTATTCACACACGGCCATCTGGTCCCAAACTAAGCAGAGCTTGTACTATGGAAACCAGACAACTGATATACTACATATGCCACCTTTCTTTTGTAAATACATACTTATAATATAATGACATCCAGATTCAGGACAAACAGACATGTTCATGCACACAAATGTCTGTCTTGGATAGGAATCGAACCCACAACCTTCGGCGTGAAAGGCAAGTATCTACCAATCACGCCAACCGGACCGTCCGTAGATAGTAAAGGTGTGTGTGGAATAAAAGTCTGATCCACCCATCAACATAGAGTGAAGTAGCGAGGTGGAATATGAACTAAACAAAAGCTCTTAACAAGAGAATTGGTCTCTGTCCGAGTGAGAAATTAACGGGCTGTTTTTGTTACTTTATTGTAACGTCAGTTATTACTAGAAAAAAATATAGCTTCAAGACAGCGCGGTCAAAAACCGGGTCATTCATGCGAAAAATGTCACTTGCTTTTGGCGGAATGCCAGTTCATGTCGGCTGTATTTCAAAACGAGTGCGTTCACTTTGTCGATGATCGTATGGAATACCATTGAAATAAGACGAGATAAATTGTGATAAATTGTTTTTAATTTTTAGTCTATAAACTTAAAATTCATTCATAAGCAGCTTAAGACATCTGTTCGATAAATATTCGAACAAACTGTATATAAGTATTTATATATTATATATCACCTATATTAGTACATGGCTATTGAAAATTTTCGTATATATGATTTTCACTTATTATAAAAGTACGGGATTGATTCATTCGGAAAGTACTATACCATAAATATGAACAAGTAAAATTGATTGAGTTTCGTACCAAAAAATAAATTCGACTACACGTGATTTTCTGTTCTTAAAATCTTCAAAAGTTCTAAAAACATTTTGAGTAGCCATAAAAGAAAAACTTATCATCTAAATTTCACATTATGGGTTTATGCGAAGTTTATAGAAATGTGTCCAGTGTTTAGTTGATGAATGCGTGCGGCATTATAATGTGTAACATTTTGTTTTTTGTCCTATCGATGATCGATCGTGAATTACATTAAGACATAATGAACGTGGTGTGGTATATTAGAAGTTAATTTATACAAAATGCAGTTGAATCGCTTGCACCTTGGAGGAATAGTGCAAAAACTTTCATCAATAATGTAACACCTCGCCATATTGCCTCTACTGGTGACAGGAGGGCTGGTTCACTTTTCTCCGGAAGAATCGGAAATCTAGCCAAATTATTCCACGCGGTCACGATTTGTACGGTAGCTATTTTTAATTTTTATTTGTAAATATTTAAGGCTTTAATGTAAATAATTCTGTTATAATGAATTAATATCAACAAAATTATTTAATTTTAATTTACTTGTATTAAAATGAAAAGTAATGTTTAGTTCATTAAAGTACAGTTAGTTACATTGATACATTATAAGTGTTTTTAAAAAAGGAATCTTACTCGATTTAAATCTGAATGAAGATTATTGTCTGGCATAACTTTATCACATTTTAATCACACACCATAACAAACAACACACACACTATTACAATATTACAAAAGTCCGTTATATTATATTTTCCAAAATATCCAATTATATCAGACAGCGTGACTTTGAACGTCTACGAGAACATTCAAAACGGAATCGTCACAACAACTAAAGTAAGACGGACCTTGCTCTATTTCAGCGATCAGAGGGAGAAGGGAACCTCGATTTTAATAATGGTAAACTTTTTCGACACTGGCGTCTGTCCAAACTATGAGCGTAGGCTTAAGATTCGACTGTAAGGTACGCCATCCACTGTTCATTGAAGAGTACATATGTCATCACTTAATACATATTATATCATCTATGATATATAATATTTTTCAAAATAGATAGGACGGGAAAATGGACCATTTGATGATAAATGGTCATCACAGTCCACAGACATCAGCGCTGTAACATATACTAACATCGTCAATGCGCCACAAATCTTGGGAATTAAGATGTAATGTCCCATACTCCTGTAGTTACAATGGCTCACTCACCGTTAAAACCGGAACATAAAAATACTGAGTATTGCTGTTTAGCGGTAGAATATTTGGTAAGGAGGTGGTCCTTCCTAGACGGGCTTAAATAATATATAAAATAGCCAGCAAGGTATTCTAATGAAATTAATAAATCCACAGATATTAAAATAGGCAAGGCTGCCGACTTCGTAATTTTTTTTTAAATGATGATCGTGTTTCTAATCTTCTAAATTCAATTTAACATTGTACATGAGTTTTCTACCGTGCTTAAAAAGGTCCACTTGAAATTGCGTAAATATCATAAAAACTTAATCGTCTCAAATATCCGACAATACTAACAGAAAACAGGAATAATGCAAGATATGTATGTTTTTATAGTCGAGATGAAAATAAGATGATCGAAATTCACACAATGTCTACCAAATTTTGACACGATTTTAGCTAAAAATATTGCATTGAAATATCTTTTAAACAAAGGAAAAACAACACAAATGCTCTTGAAAATTAGTAATCTTACTGTGTAAACATTTTAGTTAGTTTTAATGTAATTTGTCGTAATAATACTCGCCTAGGTGTTAGCGAGCGGCTTTAGGCTAAATGGCCTCAATACGTTTGGCAACATTCAGTGTTCCGGGTGGAACGACCCGGTGGTTATTGGAAACATTTGATCGAATTATCGTTCATATGATTTTGTAACGCGTCGGATTAAATGACCCTTCTAGTACCCATCATATTTAATGTAAGGATTGTATGGATTCCGTGATTATCCCGCTCGTACAGACAGACTCTTCAGCTTTATACATAATAATTTACTAGGTGATAAGGCTTTGTGCAAGCCAGTCTGAGGCCACGCTTCACTTGATTCTTGATTTTATAGAGAATAAATGCGCTATATAAAATTCACAAATAATAGACTAATTTACTGGTGGTAGGGCTTTGTGCAAGCTCGTCTGGGTAGGTACCACCCACTCATCAGACATTTTACGGCTTAACAGCAATACTTAGCACTGTAGCGTTCCAGTTAGAAGGGTGAGTGAGGTGCCAAGGGTGGTGGCACGATGTAAGGAGTGGTTAATATTTCTTACATCGCCAATGTCTAGGCGGTGGTGACAAGGGCACAAAACCACCTCACTCACACGCGTGCGAAACTCTTATATAAACATTCTTTATAAAAAGATTATTTTATTCTAAATTCGTTCGAATTATTATCTCAACATGATATCAACTAATAACAAACCAAGTTATATACGATCACAATATTTACTCGACCTCATTAAATATTCTCTTACAATTTAAAAGAAATGGGTCAAGACTTTCTCACTCGCGCGCATCTCGCGTCCCATTTTGTGCTGAAAACTTATTACCAAAATATGCCATCCGACTTCATAATGTTTATGTTATATCGTCACGTCGGTCATCACTTTGCACTTAAATTTTAATATATTGACTTTATATTCGTAAACTTGGCTATGGAAGACGTTATAAAAAATATTATGAGCTATCAGTTCGTGCGGGTATATCGTTATTTTTCGTATGATCTCTACTTAATGTAATGTTGGAGTTTTAGAGATTTATCGAGTTTATTTATAAAACAATATATATTTTTTTATAGAATAGGAAGGCGGACGAGCATATGGGCCACCTGATGGTAAGTGGTCACCAACGCCCTTAGAAATTGGCATTGTGAGAAATGCTTACCATCGCTTACATCAGCAATGCGCCACCGACCTTGGGAACTAAGATGTTATGTCCCTTGTGCCTGTAATTACACCGGCTCACTCACCCTTCAAACCGGACACAACAATTAGCAAGTACTGCTGTTTTGCGGTAGAATATCTGATGAGTGGGTGGTACCTACCCAGACGAGCTTGCTCAAAGCCCTACTACCAGTAAATGAGTTTATTATTTGTGAATTTTATATATAATTAAGAGCATTTAGTCTCTATAAAATCAAGAATCAAGTGAAGCGTGTCAAATTCAGCCGTGTTGCCTCAGTGGTTAGAACGCGTAAATCTTAACCAATGATCGCGAATTCGACCCAGGCAGACATTACTGAATTGTCCTGTACTTAAATTGTGTATCTATTGTATTCATTTCGTTCTCGGCGGTGAAGAAAAATATCACAAGGAAACCTGCATATGTCTAATTTCACCGAAATCCTAAGCAGCGTGGGGAATAAGGTCCAATAAGTCTTAGCCCATTATCCCACTTACAACTTTATATCAAATGTCTGAAGTCATTTTTTACATAAAACAAGATGTTCAGGAACGATGAACGTTAATGCTTCGCACCATTGCGTGGATCAATGTGCGATTATATTTAGTTTATGACCCTTTTAAATAATGTTACATATAACGCAAGAATACTTATTTTCAAATCGGTTTGCTAGATCTAAGATTAGTGCGTTTAAATAAATAAATAACGAAGTCCTGAACATTATAATATAATGATGGATTATATAGAAGTGCCATATGCCTCGTGCTACCGCCATTGCCATTATATTTACACGAAACTTATATACTATAAGTATGCAAAAAAAGATGTAGCTGCTTAAAATTATCTTGTATTTACAGATAACTTGGTTAAACAACTCGTAAATACGAGAACACTTTGAAAACTTCTCGGCCAAACACATAAGGTAAGTAAGAAATTGAATATGGGTATTGGTGAATATATAAGTATTTCAGCTGGAAGGATGTCTACATATCAAGGTCAGGTGTTTCCGTCGAGGCGGAGAAGTTCCCAAAGCTCGAGGGCGTTACCTGCAGCTGCTCCTGCAGGTCGCGCAGCACGTCGCGCCGCACGCGCTCGTCGCGCCGCGCCGCCGCCTGCCCCGCGCACACACGAGCCGTTAGTCGCATTCGACATGCACCCCCCCCCCCTCCCGCCGAGCCACCATAAACGCGCCGTGCACTCTCCAGCCGGGTTACAAGTTAAAGCAATGGTTGAATGTTCGACTGCTTTATGGTCGGCTCGTTGGAGATGAAATTATTTACGATTCATTATAATAAACAGTCTACACAAAATGCAAACAAAACATACCGATTCACATCCGAAACATCAGTCACATCGAAAGGTAAGTAAATAATATATTAAATACATCGCTGGTCAATTATAAATACTTATATAATTTTTGAATGTTATTAGTCTAATGTTATATAAGACTGCGGACAAAGTCACAGCAAGTATATTCGATTTACCACGTGATCAATAATTGTCATATTGTATTCAATAATATTAGCGAAGCGAAATCAGCTCCCTAAGTTTCAAAGAAAATAAAATTTCCTACAAAAAAGTTATTTATTATTTTTATTTTTTTTTTATAATATATTTGTGTTATTTTCACTACTGCAAACGCTCGAAACTTAATTTAGATAAATAGATCGATTATCAGGATTTTTGTTAGAATGTTTAATAAAAACCAAAATAAAAAATTTCTAAAAAAAGATAATAATTGGTTGATTGATCGTTTTTCTTAAATAACATATATTTTTTTAAACCTTCGATGTGACTGATTTTCATTAGACAAAGATAGAAAAGAACAGCGGTTCTCGAAGCTGATGTTGACCGCGATATATTTGCCAGGGCTTTAAAAACGCGATTTGATTAATTAAGAATAAACAGTGAAAATTGTACACTATTGGCATTTTATGCAATACGAAACTCTCCGTCTCTCTCTCACAACTCACTCTTTTCAATAACAACTATGAAATATATATAAATTTTAAATTTCAAATATCGATTTGTCCAGAATAAAATGGACAATTTGATATCGCTCCATCCTTAGTATAACTCATGGATAGTTCGAGAACCGCTAGAGTAAGATTATCTTTTGACTTTTACAAGTATATAATATATAGTATGTTTTGTTTACCTTCGTACAGATATTATTGGAAAGGATGATATATATCAATATCATTATACACCACAGGATGTAGTACAAGCTCTCGTGTGGGACAGTTTGTTAAAGTATCATGGCCATTATATTTACAGTGAAAACATTTTAGTATCGGAAGTACCTTTAAAGAGTTTATACAGTCAACTAGAGATTATTTAATAACTATACAGCTGATTCCAATCAAAGGAAATAAATAAACAAAACTTAGATTTACATATTCAATGCGATTTTGCATTACAGACAGTTTTCCGTAACAGCCTGTGAATGTCCCACTGCTGGGCTAAAGGCCTCCTCTCCCTTTTTTGAGAAGGTTTGGAGCTTATTCCACCACGCTGCTCCAGTGCGGGTTGGTGGAATACACATGTACACAAACAGTACGTGATTAATATATCTTTATTTATAATACAAAACCGTTCCACTTAACTGATGATTATGCACTTGAAAATTTTCCTTCTAAATTTTTGATAAAATTCTCCGATATTTTTTTTTTTTTTTTGTATTATAAAAGATCTCGACCAATGATATCGAGACAATTCCACAACAAAGTTGTTTATTTATCTTTACTGATCTTGTTGTTGGAATAGGCTATATATAGCTATACTTAAGCGATTTGTTTATTATAAACGAATTAATAATATTCTGTAGTTGACTGTACAATCGCAATATGTCGTAAGAGATGCAGGGTCACCGCCACACTCATGACAAGACTATTCCAAGTGGTACTGACCTTCTCCAGTTCAAGGTCGATGTCCTGCGGGTACAGCGGAACGTTCCCCTCCGTATTTTCCGCCGTCTGTATGTGCGCTTTTAATTCAGTTATCTGGGAATTAAATTTGTTCAGTTTTATACATTTTTAAACATAAGCTTTTCAAGCAACGTCTTTTGTTTCCATATAAAAAAAAATATTAAAATGACAATTAAAATGACTATTTTATCATTTAGCTACCCGGTTTCGCACTCGACTCGTCCGGCTTCGTCCGGTTAGAATGACGGACGGGTCTGCATAAAATGTTTACATCGTAATATATGACGCACGCCAGTCGGGAAGATCTTCAACAACCATCGTTATATTTCAGCCAGTTTACACAAAACATTTATAAATAATGCATCTAAACCTTGCTCGTGGATCACTGCGCCATTTGTGAAAACCGAATGGAAATCCGTCAGGTAATATTTGAGTATACAGTGTTCAGACAGACTAACATTTTTTTTTAAAAGCACTACATATTTGATATGAACAAATTTTTATAAATTGTCTAGGTTTTTTTATAAGCAGACTTTTTTTAAAATACACTTGACTTTTATAAAACAATAAAGTTACTACTTATTCTTATAAAAAAACATTTTTAGATACAAAAATTGTTTTTACAAAATGACGTCGCTAATTAATAGCAGTACCTGTTCTTCGAGTGAAGCGATCGTTTCCTTATGTCTCGCTTGCAGTTCGTTTATATACGTGATATGTTCAGCTTTGACATCTTCTAGCTGCTGTTCCAGCCTCTTGTTCGTCTGTTTCAATGTGTTGTCTGTGAGTGTTGAAGTCTGTCAGTGGAAAATGCAACGTATAAGTTTGATTGAAATATTATAAGTTACCATATATTAAAAGCCGAGATGGCCCAGTGGTTAGAAAATCACCTGTATGTGACTATTCTCATATCAACCTGTGAATGTCCCAGTGCTGGGCTAAGGCCTCCTCTCTCTTTTTTGAGGTTTTGGGAGCTCATTCCACCACGCTGCTCCAATGCGAGTTGGTGGAATACACAAGTGGAAGAATTTCAGTGAAATTAGACACACATGCAGGTTTCCTCGTGATGTTTTTTCTTCACCGTCAAGTACGAGATGAATTATAAACACAAATTAAGCACATAAAAATTCAGTGGTGCTTGCCCGGGTTTGAACACACGATCATCGGTTAAGATTCACGCGTTCTTACCAATGAGCCATCTTGGCTAATTTCACTAAAATTCTACCATATGTGTATTCCACCGATCCGGATTGGAGCAGTGTGGTGGGCTCAAAAATAATAAAAAAAGTTCGAAACCTTCTCCCCAAATAGGGAGAGGAGGCCTTATCCCAGTAGTGGGACATTCACATATATTGTTAATTGAAAAAAAAAACCGCTGATTTTATTTCGCCAGTGTTTCTCAGGTCAGGATATTTCCATTTACGAACCGGTGGTAGTTTCTAATTTGACAATCAATAAGTAAGTGTAATGTTTCTATATTGTATAAATAATTTTTATTTGATACATGGCGCTGTAGATATTAATTTGTGCTCGTGAATTGTCCTTCTGTATTGAAATGTCAGGCATAATAAAAAAAGTTATATACGCAGGAACAGCTTACGGATGTTTCATCCTTATAAGCAAGGTATTTAGATGAGATTTTCAATTGTGAGATGACGAATACATATGGGTAAAGATTTTTAATTGCAACCTCATGGTTCCTCACTCGCACACTGTTCGCATCTCTGTTACACCTTTAACTGTTACAAGAAAGTGTTCCGTTAGGTCCGTGGCGGTACCTGCGCGTCGCCGGCGGCGGGGTCGGGCGCGGCGCGGGGCGCGGGGCGGGGCGCGGGCTCGGGCGAGCTCGCACACGACGCACACGAAGCGCACGCGCGGTCGCGCCACACCTCCTCCGAGTAGCTGCCGCAACAATGCCATCTGTTACTCATACTCAGCCGGCTGATATGACGTCCCTAACTGGGGACCTCCATCATCAGTTATTGGTAGAATATTCCAAACAAAATATTGACGTATTTTGTTTTGAATAAATGGTCATTACATTTACAGGCACAAGGACTATGCACTTATTCCTGATACTGTTGAGTATTGAAACTCAGTACAAAGAATAGTTAATGTGTTTTTCTTAATTTTATTCTTGACCAGTACCAATGTCTATGGAAAGTGGTCACACCGGGTAACCCATTCGCTCGTCAACCCCAATAACCGAGTAAAAAAAAATTAACATCAACTTACCTTTTATTCCTGGTCAGCAAAACAAAACATTTGAAATTAATAAGATACTTTAAGGGACATTATACATTTATTTATCAGTCTTGCGTTAGAAATATGAACTCACCTCCGTTCCATATCTGAACACTTCTTTTCGAAATACGTCCTAAGGTTCTCCATTTCCTTTTCGTGTTTAATATTAAGTTCCTGTCTCAATTCGTCAATGTCCACGTTACCGGCTTTCACGGACGTCAGCAGCTCCCTTAGTTTTCTCGTTTCTATCGTGTACGCTTGCTTGTCTCGTTTGATTTGCGTCTCCACCTCTTTAACATCTGTATCATATTCAACTCTCATTTTACCGATTTCGTCACAAAGCACTTGAATCAAACTCTCACGTAGTTTATTCCTCAAATTCTCTTCTATATAACCTTCGAACTTATTCAACAGCGACGTCAATTTATTCTCGAAGCCCATTTGGAATTCTTCCGAAGACCCCGAAGATCGTAAATCGGATTTCGAATAGTTGACTGTGATCTCCTCCCTGTCCATATCCTTTTCACCGTTGGAGCTTTGAAGAGACGCCGTCCCACTCATAAGAGCGGAGTAAAATTTCGTGCTGTCGTCTTTCAACATGTTCTGGTACTTCATGAAGTCAGATAACTGGGCTTTAATAGTGTCGTGATCTGAGTGTGATCGCTCGGCTGCGATGTGCTGTAGGTTTTGTACTTCATTCGTGAGGTGCTCATTGTCGTGTTTGAGGTCGTCTCGCTCGCGAAGTGATCGCTGCAACGATACCGTTAGTTCTTCGATTAGTTGGTCGCGGTGGGTTATAGCCTCTTCCAAGTGCACAAGCTGAAAGGACAGACAAGCTGATATAACATTTATACACATAAGAAGCGGGAATAGTAAGCATGAATACACTTGCTTTAAATTCAATCGACATCATTGGATACACACTATAATATGAAATATATTAAATATAAAAATCTAAATATAATTATTACAAATTGTCACGAACAAATGTTTATGATCTTAATGACAGTATTATTTTTTAATTTACTATAAGGCCAAGATACAAATTTGAGTGTCAAACCTTGCTCGGAATTTTTTTTACACTATGAAATATCCTTTAATAAACAATAAGTTTTTTTTGTTACTTTTGTGTAATACACTACTAGTATGTAATTTTCCATGCTTGTATTTAGGCAGTTTAGTAAATACGACAAAGAAGTGCATGTGTATATATTAGTTTCTCTATTGCAAAAATTCTATCGATTAAAGTCAGAAAACCTAACAAAAGAATTATATAAAACATGCACTAGCTACTAAACATGCTCTAGACATGCAAATAATATTTAAAGACATTTATTTAAAATATTTTTTTATTATATTAGTAACAAATAATATAAGCAGTTCATTTCACAAATATAGTACTTATTTTTTATGACATATAAAATGTCAACACATCATGCTATTAAGATAAAAATGGCTTACAACATGCAAAGAATCATTAACACTCTGATTAGCCAAACAGCACATCAACACTCGCAAATTTATTAATACCTTTATGTGATATTCTTCACAAATCGTCTTGTAATCCGTGCTCAGTGTACTAAAGGACATTGTGTCATCTGGAGCAAAAGATTTAGGTGGGACCATCCCCGTACCCTCTTTAATTTGTTCTTTCATCTCATCCTCAACTGTTAATTCTTCAACCAAAACATCCTGCTCTATCTTATCACTTGCCGAGCTTGCTGAAGGTGTTAAGGATATTTCCAAAACTTCCTTCTTGGGTGATGGTGGTTTATCTTCGAAAACTTCCTCAACTTTAACACCATCTCTCGCAACGACTAGACAAGGAGATAATAAATTGCGAAATAATGGCAATGGCTCAAGATTTGGGCCAATAACAGTACTACCATCAGGCGGTGGTCCAAATATTATTTTAGCAGCTTGTAAAGGGAATCTTGGGGCAGCTTGCCCCCTTATGTCTAACTTTATTATCTCTTCTGATCCAGAGCTACATCGCCTTAATGATTGAGGTTCATTGTCAATGGATAAATTACATTTTTCTTCAGAATTATTATCATCTTTACTTTCACTTACCTTGTCATTAGAATTGTCATTTAGAGAATCAATATACTCACTTCTTGGAGATTCCACAGGTGTGTCATGTTTATCTGATAATAGAGATTTACTTTTTTGTGCATCCTTAGAGGTATCAGAGGAGAGAGCAAGTATCACTGGGCTTTCTTCACTTATATGAACATCAGATTGGTTAACATCTAAATTCCAAGAACTTTGTTGGCTGATTTCTTGCTGATTCGGGCTAGCTACATTCTCTTGGTTTGATATCGGAATGTTTAAAGAATGTTTTGATATGTTTGCACTATTCGTTTCTATATGAAGTAAGTTATGAGATTCTGACTGGCCAGGTTCCGACTCAGTAATTGAGTATTCCACTTTAAATGGGATGTGTTCCGATATCGACTCCGTCCCACTGACATCGTCAGCATCTTGTGTGTTTTTGTCTTCTTGCGTCGCACTCGTCGTTTCAAAGTTTACATCGTCGTCTTCTAGAGTGTCTAATGTGGGGATTTGCTGTGAATGAACGACATCCGGAAGGACATTCTAAAAATATACGAAAATATAAATAAAACTAAAGAATTCCTGTATTGCGAAAGACGACCCAAAAGAGAAGAAACGAATGATTGAATTCAATTATAAATATTAAATTACAAATACCCGTAGCAAGGAATTATAAGGTGTGTTTCAAGTATGTACAGAATTATAAATGCGGTACCTTTTCCCACAAAAATATAATTCGCGCTTTTACAGGACTAGGCAAATATTATCTTACCTTGATTTCTGACGACTGCGACAAATCTTTTTGACTCTCATCCATAATTTAATAAATTCATATTAATATCGACACTGTAATTCATAAAAGTTAGTATACCTGTCGTCAAGACGACGTTTTTTCAAACAAAATACAACAGTCACAACAGAACAACACAAGCGCCAACGCCATTTAAAAACGGAAGCGTTCCTTTACACTTACAGTTTACCATTTTCAATTTCACTAGAGCTACGCATTGAAAGTTTTACTAAATAAATTTAGAATAATACATTAGAATATGACGGAAAAAATAAATGGTATATAATGGTAAGAAATTTAATATTATTAAATATTATATATTATGTTATGAATATTTAATTACTATTTTAGTACGTCGTAGGCGTTTTAGTATTTAAACATGAACAACGCTAAAATAATAATACCAAGATACTTACAGAGATTTACAATTTATAAAAATAAGTTTTATTAACACCATATTTTATATGACTTGTAATACCTACTTGGTACAATATTGTCTGTTAGTACCAGTGGTTGCCACAAAACTATTAGAATTTAAATATAATTTTACATTAGTAGGATCCCAGGTGCTAGTAAACACGAAAGAGTATACAATCATTACATTTGTTCCCACTATAACAATTTAAGCGTAGCTAGCGTAATATTATCTTAATAATGACTCTACAAATAAATAAATTATTGTTTTATTTAACGACAATTATGCATCTATTTTTTTATTTATCTGAGTTTAATAATTATTAGATATACCTAACAGCTAACTTAAAATGATTCGTCTGTTCTCGTTAATGTCTTTATTTATCCAAGACTATATGTATGTGAATATAACAGCCACATAATGCAACAAATGTTATAAGCATCTTTAAAGAAACAACCATTAATCGCAATTTCACTATGAAAAGTTTATTAAATATAAAAAATATATATATATTTACGAATACAAACTCCAATTATCCTTTACGTAGGTATATGTATCGAAATATGAATGAAAATAAATGTAGGTAGTATCTACCTATATTCAGCAATATGTTACAGGCGTAGTCGATTGTTCTTATATTTTATTAAAGTGCTCTTAACACGCCATTTACAAAAAAACTAACCGAATTAATAGGTTTGCAAACAATGAAACATGATAATTTGCTAAGACTGGTTATGAACCAGATCGTAATTATGACGATCGTGTTAAATGTACGGTGCAAAAACGGACCTCCCAGTGTGGTTTACTTCTTACGATTAGTGGTTAAAATATTAGGTATGCCTTTTGTGTATAAATATATACCTTTCGACTTTACATCGTTTTCGTATAACTACGTAAAATTAAAGACAAAAATTAAAGTTAATAAAATAATACGTATCGTAATTGTCTAAGTACAAGTAATACAACTACCGTAGCAATTAGTTCCGGCTCTCTCAATACTAAAGCCCCAAACTAGTAACGTAAAGGCTCGCGGGTAATAACACCATTTTAAAAACATGAGCTGCGTACTATATTAGCGAGCTGACAGTTCAATAATGGACACAAAATCTTTTGAGCAAGCTGGACGAAACTGAATTGTGGTAATACTATCTCCTATTTCTTTGTTTTATTTTTTAAATCAACCTAATAGACCACCTGATGGTAAGTGGTCACCATCGCCCATAGACATTGGCATTGCAAGAAATGTTAACTGGTGGTAGGGCTTTGTGCAAGCCCGTCTGGGTAGGTACAACCCACTCATCAGATATTCTACCGCAAAACAGCAATACTTGATATTGTTGTGTTCCGGTTTGAAGGGTGAGTGAGCCAGTGTAATTACAGGCACAAGGGACATAAAATCTTAGTTCCCAAGGTTGGTGGCGCATTGGCTATAAGCGATGGTTGACATTTCTTACAATGCCAATGTCTAAGGGCGTTTGGTGACCACTTACCATCAGGTGGCCCATATGCTCGTCCACCTTCCTATTCTATAAAAAAAAAAAAAATATCGCCAATGCGCAACCAACTTTGGAAACTAAGATGTTTTCACCCTTGTGCCTGTAATTACACTGGATCACTCACCCTTCAAACCGGAACATAACAATACCAAGTAGTGCTGTTTTGCGGTAGAATATCTGATGAGTGGGTGGTACCTACCCAGACGAGCTTAAACATAGCCCACCACCAGTAATATAAGAAATATTTTAAAATGGTATTGACGGACACTCACTTAACACTAGCGGTAAAAGAAATACACTACTGACGTCTCACGCATAAGTTTTGATCAACTTGGTCGCAGTTCCACTATGGTGTAGTGCTTCTGTCCCATAAATTAGAACGCTTCGCTTCAGTGTAGCTTAACATAGTGGGAATTTTGGGGCTTAAATAAACTAAACTCTGCATGATACAACTTTATTACTATTTACAAAATACACATATATAAAGAAAAAAAATTTTTACACTTTCGTGTAAATATAATTTCAAAGTTGAAATTTTGAGTTAAATAAAAAACTTCAATAGAGTAAATGTGGTAAGGTTTTACAAAATAAATGAACAAATTGAAATGTATTGTTAATTTCGTCGCGTCTGTAAATTACTGATTTTCAATTTCATTACTTTCAGCCAAATATAAATAGTTTATTATAAATTTGTGCGTACCTATAATTGAACCAATTACAGTTTAAATAATCTGATTTTAATTAAGTCATTTAGTATTAGTCTCAAACAAATACATTCCTGGCTTAACCTATAAATGTTGTTTAGGGGATAATTAGTCAAACAATGCTGTCTTCTTCTTTCGAATGGCAAATGAATGATGACAAAAAGAGAGAAATGAGTGTTGAACTAAACACCCGGTATACAACGTTTATAAGTATGGCCTTTAAAACAACACAAAGTACATCATCTTGACCGAGTTAGTGTTTACGTTATCCTTTTATTGTATATTCTGATTTTGAATTTCCATTTTTAAATAAAGAGTAACGTTTGTTTCTACAATCATATTGAAGGTACTTTGCAAATAGTTATGGTATGGCGGTAGTTCACTTGGCGTAGCGCGTTCGCGTATTTGAATTAATTAACCGAACATAAATATTTGATTCATTATAAATATTTTGGCATATATATTAAGTTAGGCGTTTACGATTTTCGTTTATATGTAGATGGCGTAATTGTAATATTTGCGATTACATCCAAAATTTGGATCAACACAGCGATACGCTATGCAAGCATGATTAACCAAATGAAATACCGTCTTGAGATAAATAAGTATAAATAATGCCATCGTACATTTTAAGTATGTCGCCATACTACAATTCCAGTATTTTTTTCTTATAATAAGTTATATTTATATTGAAGGTAATAATAATGGCGTGATGTTTTGCCCTATTTAGCGACTTGTCTGTGACACCTTCAGTTTTATTGTTAACTCACTAACGCAACAATGAGACCGATAACGATATTTAAGTTCATTAATGAATTTTATTTTGTTAAAACATAACCATAGACCAAGTCAATGGTACTATTTTTAATAATAAAAGCGAAATAACAGCTAGTATATAGTACACTAGCTAGATCTAGAAGTTGTTTAAGACTTTAAGACTTACAATGTTGTAATAGGATCGCGTTTATGACGGTCTTGATATCGTATGGTGAATATCGTCTGGTGTTATGTCGCCTTATAGATGGCCTCGCGCTGCCTCCTGAGGAGAGCTCCGCCGGGCTACGAGCGGAGCAAAGCACGGGAGAGGCCGCGGATGCGTTATATCAACACGATCCCGCAGCCTCTCCGATCCGTGCCGAGGACGGCCATCGCAGTGGTTTTAGTGGGTAAGAATCCCACATAACCCAGTCCCCCCATGGGAGCTGGGTACCTTTCTGAAGGTTTCCACTGCGTGAAAAAAAAACGATCGCGTTTATGACGGTCTTGATATCGTATGCTGAATATCGCCTGGTGTTATGCCGCCTTATAAACCGTTGACCACATATTCACAAATCAAATAAACAAAATCATTTAGCGAAGAAAGATAGTACATCGATATATTATTTCGATATTACCTTAACAAGACGAGGCGTGATTATAAATATGATAATTTTTATTACGATAATAATAGTAATTAATCATATCTGGCACTTTAACAATATATCTTTAATATAATTTTATGTTATTATACAATTTAGGTCTCTTATACTCTCTCTTAAGTGATCAATAACAATTATGTATCAAAAATATTCCGATATTAGCAATTTACACTCAACGTTGAAGAAATTCAATAATTTAAAACGAAATAAACAATTCGTCACTCACACATTTATATGAAAAAAAAATAATAATAATCGATAATAAAAAGACATTTTAAATAAGTATAGTGCAAAAGAAGTTTTGACTTCAAACCAATTTTTAATTAGTTTTAGTATATAATAACACAATGAATAAATACACTAAACGACATTTGAAATAAAAAAAATAATTAAGGTTTATTTCTGGCCGCAAATAGCTCGTCATCGCATGAAACGAAAATAAATTAAAAAAATACCTATAGGAAAAAAAAAGTTAACACACGCAAATAAGTAAGACGACTTCATGTTATGTTCTTATTCTATTACAAAATTCAAAATATTGTCTCAATATAAATAAGGTGCTGTAATATTATTTAAAACTGTTCTATATATAATATATCATCAACCTTACTAATAAACATTGTATAGCGGGGAAGAGATACGCAACGATTTATCTCATTCTGACATCAAAAATTTGACATTTAAAAGAAGAACACATTATTGTATAACAATACAACAATTATAGTGTTTATTAGTAAGGGAGTAAAATTATACAAAGAATTGACAGTCCTTTCTAATCTCTGACTAATCCAAAATGCATTTCGTGTAAAATATTCTAGTGAAAAACTTTTTTGGTGTCTGTACATCTAGCAATATTTTTTATAGTCTGGCCGAATAAGAAAGTCCTCGTGTCAGTTCTTGACAATATATCACTCAAAAGCTTTTTGCTATGTTAGCATAAGAATGTAAGCTTTTAATGGCTCAACACAAAATAGCTTCAATAGGACCCCTTTTTCAGACCAACTCATGGTATAATACTACAAATGCAAAATGTATAAATGTTTCCAATTACGAAAACAAAACACAGTAACGATATACTTCAACGTAATACATATATGTAACACGGTGTTAGTCTAATAAAGTTTTTTTTTTTATAATAGTTGTTTCCTTCTACATGAATGCCATATTTACATATTCTATTAAAAAATCGTGAACCTAGCGGTATTACGACAAACAAATTCTAGCGAATCTATTTCCTATCACAAGCTGCGAGTGTTTATTTCACTATAAATACTAGAAAGAACATCAATTCGTTTTGCAACTATTTCTAAACACTTGTAGCGTTTAATGACGTAAGAAAATATTTTTCAAGATAGATCTTTTTATAATATAAATTCGAAACTTTTAAGCATAAAGACAACTCTAATACAATTTGTCCAAAGGTGCTAAGAGATAAAATTTAATGAGAAATTAGACATGTCATAAACAGAAAAAACAAAAAAATTATAATTTTCATAAATATAAACACAAAAAAGTGTCTTTTCGTGAAACCTTAAACAAATCATTTCTACGTCATGAGTTCTGTATGGAATACATACATACATACGTTTCATTTAATTTTGTACAAATTGTATTAAAATTAATTAATAACTAGTATTAAGACTAGGACTATAGTTCTTTCTACTTAGTATAGATTTACAACGAAATGTTATATCTTTTTTTTTTTAAATACTCAAATAAAATAAGATTTAAATTTTGCCAAATTTAGCTTTTTGTCTAATTTTAATGCACGTGAGAAAGTTTATAAATTATTATTTTATTTGAAACATGAATAATATAAGATATTAAAGGTGAATCGATTTATTTATTTCCTTTATTATATCATAGACAAATATTTGCAATTAAAATATTTATGGCATTCAATTGTAAAAATAAAAACGATATGAATTAACCTCGGCTATACGATGACATTGATATTAATTCGCGTAACGTGAGATTGGATGACTAAGAAATGATTGTATTCTTCCAACATCAATTACTTCACACCAAGGTTAGTATGCACTACATATAAATTATGAATATATCAACACTATGCAAGAGCATATCAATACTAAGTTTCTTTAACAATATTACGTTACAAGTCTCTAAGTGTGAACACAATGACGCATCTTGAATATAATTTATGCACGTATAATATAATGCATTGTTGATTTGACGTTTGTTTTACTTAAAATGCATCGTTAAAAAAAATAACATTATTGTATACTTCTATATATGTCTATACTATATATATTCCATTCGGGTTTTAGCCGGGATCATATAATTTTTTTTTGCCGATGTTTTCGTCCTTCGACTGTACAGATTTACAATTAAAAAAAAAAAAAAAATGAGATCGCGGTTAAAACTCGAACATGTAAAATTACTTATTGCCAATTTATTATGATATCTGTGTTACTTTATGCTTAGTGTTCATATAAAGTTTTAATTAAACCAATCACAATACACAATAGTAAAAAAATACTCTATGAAATTTTATGAAGATCAAGATATATCACGGATGTACATTGTCATCATATATGCATACTATGAAGCTGGAGAGATTGTATGTATATACATATATAAACTCGGGAATTACCGAACCAATTACAAAAAAAACATTCAACATTTATATGTTAATTTTTTCACTCTATGATCCCTTATTTCAGTCGCAACCAGTTTTGACTGGTTTAAAGCAACCATAATATATAATAGTTACTAAGAACGACAAAATATCAGATACCAGTTACATTTATCAGTCTGAATGATAAGGTGAAGTAATTACGATTTTTAAAAAGGATAAAATGCCAGTGGACTCGATCTTCATAAATATTCATAGTCTAGTATAAATTAGCAAGCACTTATGATTTCGTTACAGCCGTACAGGAACACTGGATGCCTAGCGCAATAATTAACAAATTGTCCCATCGTATTGTCTGCTAAGCCGGAAGTCGTACCCTCAAACCCTGAAAAGGAAATTGTATTTACAATCAATATTCCGTAATCCGTAACAGCCTGTGAATGTCCCACTGCTGGGCTAAAGGCCTCCTCTCCTCTTTTTGAGGAGAAGGTTTTGGAGCTTATTCCACCACGCTGCTCCAATGCGGGTTGGTAGAATTCACATGTGGCAGAATTTCAGTGAAATTAGACACATGCAGGTTTCCTCACGATGTTTTCCTTCACCGTAAAGCACGAGATGAATTATAATCACAAATTAAGCACATGAAAATTCAGTGGTGCTTGCCCGGGTTTGAACCCACGATCATCGGTTAAGATTCACGCGTTCTTACCACAGGGCCATCTCGGCTTTTTAGGGCCATCTCGGCTTTTTATTTCGGCATCGGTGGTTCAGTGGTAGAATGCTCGCCTGCCAATCAATATTACATTTTATTAATTATAATAATATAAGAATAAATAAAGTTACTAATAAATAAACTACATTGCAGATTTCTGGATATAGATTGATCATAATTTTATATGTCACGTTTTATCAGAAATTAAGTTCATAAGCTCACTGATGCTTAGCAATTACTTGTCAATGTATGAGGTAAAATTTAACTTTAAATTGCTTATTTAATTATCTGCTTTCATGCTAATATTGAAAGACATACTTATCTACATATTATTTCAGTTTTGTAATTAGATGATACCACTTATCAATTTTAATTGATTAACCTTTATATAAATAAAATTATGTCATGAAATAGATTATCCATTGATTCAGATTAGGAATCAATGAGGTACTGGCATTCATGGCACCATTCAACACGGTTATATTTTGTATGATAACTATATGTAATTAAGATTTGTACATATTTATTTAAAACCACAATGTAAGCAATTCCATTCATATGTGTACATAAAAACAAAGTAACAAACTTCAAATAGCGCACTACCGGGCAAGCTTTGTGTGATGTGGGGGATATGCATGTGGCAGATTTTTTTTTGATAAATACTGACTTCCTCAAAAATTCCTTCACCACAGAGCTCGAGTTGAATTTATAAATAAAAAACAAATTAAGTACATGAAAATCCTCACCTTTGGGTAAGATTAACATATTCTAAATTTTGAATAAATAAATAAAGAATTCTAACCATTAAACTGCCTCTTATACATATATAAATATTAATATGTATCTTTAATAATACATGTCAATAATAAACTAACCAGCTGGAACACTTAGCATTTTATAGAAGCAACCGACGCAGTCAAGTGGCTGTCGATTCAGCTTTGTCTTCATCCTCCTCCTCCTCTTCCTGGGCCATTAATTGCCGAGCAAGCTGCAAGGCCTGGAATCATGGTTAGAAATGAGTAATGCAAGCAACTAATTTTATGTTCAATACATGTCCAAGTTTTTAGTTTAGATTGCAGTTGTATTCTAATACTGAATGAAACTAACTTGTATGATAATAAGCATGGTCATCGTGTGTATATTTATACTCTTTCCTAACTTTTCCCTGGTAATAAAAACTATGACTTAAAAAGCAATTTTTGAAACAATCAAAATACAAATTACAAAGACATAAAATATACAAAGTATGAAATATTAATAAATATTTCATTCACATAGACTTATACAAGCACTTTTTAATTGTCACAAAATATTTATATTCTAGAACTTTAAAAAAAAAAACTTTTGTGTATGCAAAAGGATGTGCCGTTGCAAGTAAATTTTAAACTTATATAAAAAAACAACACGTCTGCGGGGTGAAGGGGGTGTCATTTGAAAGGGGCAACCAAACCATATAAAAAACAGCCCTTATCAACTCCAAATTTGAGAAGCGAATTTCTAATGCCAATCCATTTATTTACCTTATTAATTAATGTTCAGTTTATTAATTAGAAAAATTTCAAATATGTGTTGTTAAATGATGGACACAAATAAATTTTTTTTAGAATTTCAATATTTTTAGGTATAAATTTCTAGAAATTGTCTTTTATTAAGTAATAATCAGCAATCGGTAATTAGTAATAAAACATTAAAATGCAATATGTGCCAACTGATAAAACTGGAGTTTATAAATAATATAGATAACAGACTGCAAGCAAATTAACATTTTATTAAACCAATACGTATAACATGAAAATTACTTTTTAATAAAAAAAAATTCAATATTATTAGTATGTAGCGTAAATAAAATAACTTCGGCATCTATGACGGTATGGATTATCATATTATAAATTTCCATCAAAATAAATTATATACAAACTAAGCTTTATATTAAAACATTACCTGAAATTCGTTATAATGTATTTTTCTCTTCTTTTCAAACTCGAGCCGTTTTTGCCGTGCCTCCTCAGACTCTTCCTCATCGTCACTGTCACATGCCTCTACACATTTCGGGGGCTTATTCATACTTGCTGCTAATTTAGCTGCCAAAATGTTTGCATCTAACTCATCGGCCGGCTCCAAGTCACCATCTATAGATTCGGAGTAAGGTGTTTTTGGTTCATCAACTTTCATATGCCCATAATCCTTATTAGGTGGATGAAATGTCTCCATTATATTCAATTCATCAAATCTCTGTTCCTTCGCTCGTTTACTAGTTGACGGCGTCCCATCCTGATTGTCAATACTCCTAGAGGTTTTCAATATGCCCTTTGAGGGCTTCTTCTGCAAATTTTGAGCCATATTTATTTAATTAAACATTATACTTGGCACAATCCTAAACTTCACAAATTTTAAACAATTTTTTACAACTGACAAATGCACCCACTGATTCTATTTAATTCTACCATTTTGACAGTTGCTGTCATCTCTGCTAGCATTACAGACTGTACAGTCGATAAAGAGTTACAGATTCACAATCAACCCACATTTTTTTAATTTATAAAATATTTATGTAAATATTAATGTAATTTTATTAAACATTTATGTTAAGAATACATTTTAAGCTATTTTTGAAATAACAACTTTTATTTTATTAACATAAATGTGTTAACACAATTTCAATATTTAAATTTGGTGTCTAAGGTATGGTACATTACAATCTGTGCCTACCTGTAAATTGAAGACTGAAGTGTAGTCTTTCAAATGTGACATTAAACTTGTAAATAAACACAATTATATGCTACATAAAATACATAAATAAAAAATATACTGATTAATTTATTCATTATTATTTATTCTTTTGATTAATGTAGCATAAAAAATTTTAAAATGGTTGAAGATTCCAGTTTAAATTCCAATAAATCAAAGGTTATTATAAAACAAATAAACTTTGTCTTCAACAATTTTAATGAGTTTTACCACTTTAATATATTATATATTACTTTAAGTAAACATTTAAATAGTATTTAAAACTTTTTAGACTAAAACAACTCGCCCAAAAGCAGTGTACTTGTGGACGGAAGCAGACGTTCAGAAGTGGCTACGACGTCATTGTAGTGATTACTACAATTTGTACTGGGAGAGATTTCACGAGGTAACAACAATTTTCTGTACTCCTACACTGGTTATACACAATATTTGACAATTTACTAAGACACAAAAGGTATTTTTCTGAACTACTGTTAGTCTAGTGGTTAGCTTATAATAATTACAGGCCCTAATGTCAGATAAAGTAACAGCGAACATAGGTGATAGTGCAGGCTTGGGCTTGCTTTGTAAAGCATACATGCCCAAAAGGTACAAAGAGTCTAATGCTAGGGCGGACAAAGTAGTTGTGCAAAATTGTAATTGTATTTTTTATTACAGCATGATATAACAGGAAGAGCATTAGTCCGGATAAATGACAATACATTACTTAGAATGGGAATAACTAACAAAGAACATAGGGAAGCTATTTGGAGGGAGATTTTGAAACTACGACTGAAGACCGATATTGTCGAAATAAGGGATTTGGAGAGACGGCATTATTACTTTAACTATGATTTGTGACTGAAGTAAACCAATATATGCAAATTGTGAAAAAAACTTGAGTCGCAATATTTTTGTGAAAGAATAGAAAATAGGAATAATACTTCAAAAGTATCTTGTATCTATCTATCCTAATATGATTAATTAGTGCCTTTAAAAATAATGCTTTTTATTAATTATTTAGTTATAATTAAAGTAAATATTATAAGTGATATATATAATAATATACAGTATTTATACACCCAATTATCCACAAAATATGTATAAAGAAAACTGTAATGTTGTTTTATTTACTCAATATAAATATTTATTAAAATGTATATTTTTAATAATTTAAAACTATGTATGTATTCTTTTATTACTACTAATTTATAAATAAAAATATAATTTTAACTATTTGGTCTTCATTTTAAACAATTTTTTTTTTAAATATTACATAGGCCTGTCATTTTCACTCGTGTCACAGTGAAATAGAACAGTAATTTTTTAGTATCTATTTAATTCTTCTTCATATAATTCCAGTTTTTGCCCAGCAGTGGAAAGTGTAGGATTCAATACATTCCACGCTAAAGGTCACATCATACTGAATTTGTATGTAGTTAGTGACATGTTAAAAAATATATGTAATTTTTCAAAGTATAATTTGAATAGTAAATGCATGAAAAAAGAACATTACATTGCTCAAAACTCAATTGTTTATTTGATAGAATTACAGTTTCATAATTTATATATATAGTACATGTATTTTAATCAGAAAAATTCTCAACAAAACCTATTCACACTAATATAAGTTTTATCAAAACAAAAGAACATCGTAATCGTAGCACCCGACGAGCTAGGTTTCTTGTCTTACCGAAAACTAGGACGTCATATGTCACAAAAACCCTTACATGTGAAGGAGCACGACTTTACATTAAAATACCTGCACACATAAAAAATGTACACTTATTTAATGCATTTAAGACCAAATTGGCTGAATAGAACATTAACTTAAAAAAAAGTTTTTTTTATATAAATGAAAAATAAGCCAATGCGTTAAATGAGTAACTACTGAAGACGAATATGAATGTTATATTACTATATATGTGCATTCTCATGTAAGCGACTTATGTATTTTTTGAGAATAAAATGTCTATAAACCTAAATATAATTTGCCATAATGAGTTATTTATCGATTTAGAAAATTACCCGGAAATTGAGACGAGACACTCAAACTCAAATCCAATTACTTATAGAGAAACTAAGAAACACCGCCTTGAAATATATTGGTTCTTATTTATTACGCATTTACTCATAAGTTGCACAACGTAAACGTAAAACTTGAAAGAATATACCGGCTTTGAGTAATTTTGCTACTTAACCTTGAAAGGATCATGATAATCATTGATGTAAGACACTATAGGGCTTCATGTTCCTTGTCTTTATATAGCATTATTATTTTATGTAATAATTCACTTATACGGTAACTGTTGTTCCAACAAGATCTTATACAGATTATAGATAAAAACAAGAAAGTGCGAGGGTGCGTGCGTATAAAGGCGATCAAACAGACGGTAATTATTGAAAAATAATACATATTTAATTTACTCGGATAAACGTGCCTTGGGTGTGATGTCAAGTTCAGGTGATTTGTTGTTTTTTCGATTTTAAAATGAAGCAAAAATGGAGAATGTTATCAACTCGGCACTTTTTGTGTAATTTTGGCAATATTTTTAATATGTATTATAAATAGGTAGTATTTTTCGAGGTTGGTCTTCTAATTTTCTTTAAATTTGAAGACCATACTGAAGGGTGTAAAGACTACACTAAAAGTGTGATAAAGCTATTTTTAATTAAAGAACATCAAATATCTTGTACGGTGGCACAGTGTTATTTTTTTTATTAATTGCATTTTTTTCATTTGGACTTAAGTTTTGTGAATTCTTTTATTTTTTTATTTGACACTACTCAACCTGGCAATATGGCATAAAATTTATCGTGTAGTGCGTGTGTGTGTATATTATGGTGAGTTCTATACGTATTTAAGATTTTCATAGATACTTTTTGTTATGCCTTGCCTTTGTTTAAGTCTTTTGATATTTACGGGTAGTTTTGCAATTTTTTTATGATATCTAAAACTACATTGTAAAATGTATTAAACGTAATTAATTGATTTGTTTCATGTTAAATAAATACATGTATGTTCAAAAAAAGCTATCAAGTCACTTTTAATTTCATTACTCGCTATAAAAATGTAGAAACTATAAATGTTAATCGAACATTTTAGTGTCGTTAATTGTTTTGTTTTCTGTTAGATACGTGGCATGCATCGATCTCATTGTTGTGCTAATAATGTTTTGTCTTGGTTCAAGTGAGTAATTGTTAGAGGATATACTTCGTAATTTCGTAAATTATTTCATAATTTACTACAATGTTTACTCGTTAGTAACTCCGCCACCAACTTCTTACTTAGTGTTCTTTCGTTCTTAACTTCTTACTCTTTTGTTACGCTAACAGTTTCAGCTCTATTCTAGCTTCCTATCAAGATAGAGCGAGATTTTCTGAGATTTTTACATTTGAGATTTGTACATCTATGAATGTGTGAATCTTTTTGTCACCATATTCTAAAAATAAATCTTTACTAACTTGGTCTTGAGTTAAGCTTCAGATATTTATGGTTGTCTCTTACGAATTAGCGTTTAAAGCTCGTTTATTCTACCCCTTACTCAGGTATAAGAGGCCCAGGACAAGGCGCTGAATGAGCTGTGTCTGAATTTTAATATTATTTATAAATAGGACATTTATTTGAAACTATTAGAAAGTAATATTAACAAATAAGATTATTCGAGAATATTGGAATTTCGGTATGCACGTATCTGTGAAATTAAAGTATGTGTCAATGCGCATTTCTCTTTCGACTTGCGCCACCCATGAGACCCAGTGGATATCTAGTTAGTCGCGCTGAGCAGACGATCCAAAATAGCCATTTAATGACCCTCCTTTGTTTATTATTCTTCCTGCCGTCCGCCCGATGGAGGGGTTTATTATGGGACGACCGGGACGTCGGGATAAATATAATGTCAGGTCAGATAACGAAATTTTTTACGTCGAATTTAACATTCACACAAATTGGCATTTTATATTAGAACACACTGTATAAAAAAAAACAATAAAATAATTCAAATTCATGATACTATTTGGTTATAGCTTGTCAGGAAGTAATTAAATGACTTAATTAAAATGAAGAAGATTGTAATATTTTTTTTGTTACATCAAAATCTATTTAAAGTATAAATTTAATAATATTGTATTGTATAAATAATGTTGTATAACTTATTAGTAGGCAATAAATATGTATGCAAACGCTACCATTAATTAATCATCTCTTAGGAATAGATAAAAGCGTAATTTTAGCCCTAAATTTAAGACTGAATTTATATGTTTTCAATATTTGTAATTGATTATTTCTTCGAAGTACTTGAAGGGCGATTAAAATGGATATATAACAAATTGTTGCTATATTTCACGTAAAATAGACGTTAATTGCACCTTCGTGAAATTATTTGGTGTAAAGGAGCTGATTTGTTTGTCGGCCCATTATTCAATGCTTGTTTATACGTATTCTACCGATAGGTACTGAAACGGTAGACTATTCTACAAAAACAAACTCTAAAGTCACGGCGGTACGCAATCGAGAAATATCAGAAAATTATATGAATCATTGAACGGCTGTAAACCTTATTGACATTGTAATATAACATTTAAACGATACATGCATCAATCAATAGCGTGAGTGGGTTTTCAATATTTCACGAGTGAGCTACGACGCGAGTCCTCACAGAATTGCACTGCTGGATTTAAGTTTTGTCATAAATTTTAGAAATTTACAACTTTAAGGATTGATGATTTTAGCAACCAATTATTTGAGAGTCGAAATCGAAAATGACCGTTTCGTTGGCATTATAACGAGTACTGAGAACTGAGAGGCATGAGCGGCGAATGTCTTAAGACATTTAAACCAATTGGCATGTTCCTGTTGCCAAACTCCAAGAAATGTCTCGCAAATTTCAATCACGTATGGTTATTGTGAAATTTACGCGGCACGAGCCGGCCAGCTTTTTGGATGTTTAACTTTATTGTGTCAAGTCCCCAGTTCGGCATAGTTATCCGTTGTGCGCGGGATTCGGTCGTGCGCGCCATTTTTAAAACTATACCGCCTTTCTTTTCGCGGTCATTTGTTTTTTTTTTTAAATTAAGTGCTTGCCATAATAGTGTTTTTTTTCAATATATAGTATTTTAATAACAGTTAGTGTACTTTACGGATTGTGTAAATAGTTTATTTAAGGTTTGTTTAGTGTACTTTTAATTTAAATAATTTTTAATTGCATTATTTAATTAGAAATTCATTATATTCCAAAGTAATAAAGTATATAAGTACATAATATATCTTACATTCTAATTACACTTCTTAAACCTTAAATTATTACTTTTTTTTACATTTTTATCCAAAAGTTCAACAAGAAAGTTTGTTTGTTCTTAATATAAAAATGTAATAAATAAATACTAAAGTAGTTATATATTTTTTAAGTGTGACAAAAATAGTGAAGATTACAACTTTCTAGCCTCCGACGGATATACGATTAAATAAACATTACTTAATGTAGCGCTTAATGGCTTTCGATTGATTGTAAATACATCGTAACAAAAGTTTATTATGTAAATCAATTTAGATCTCGGACCCCTAACTTTAAAAGAAAAAAAAAACAATATTTTGATTACCTTAAATAGTATCCACTTCAGCTGTGTAAAAGTGTACAGTCAGCAAAAATGTATTAACCTACACCTGTGAGGAATAATGAAATCAGTTAATGAAAACTACTAGTAAAAAAAGTTTTTTCAATATTTTTCAATTAATGTTTTTACGATATCAAATTGAAATTATAAGCTGTAATACAAAAAGGGATATTGATTTAATCATTTTATATTTTTTAATATATTATTATTATATATATGTTCATATGTCAATTGTACAGTATTATACGCGTTCAACTGTTACGCCATGAGGATGCCAAGTCGATTGCAGATCGGACGCATTCTTGATTTATTGACGGATGATGCGTGCAACAAACGCTTAACTCGGGACATTTACACACTGTAAAATCGATTAATTGTTTTTCGATTTTTTTTGGATAAGTTACTTTATTTATTTTGATTCAAACGAAGTACAAGTTATTATATTAAATACTAGCTGTTCTGCGCAGATTCACCCCGTTAAATAAGGGTTATATATGCATGATACAGTTTGTTATATTGATTAACGTTTATAACCGTAAAAAAATGTATAAAATATTATCTGTACAACAATATGCATACATATTATAGTAAAATTATAACAGTAACAGTAACTGCTGGGCTAACGCCTCCTCTCCTTTTTTAAGGAGAAGGTTTAAGCTTATTCCAACACGCTGCTCCAATGCGGGCTGGTAGAATTCACAAGTGACATAATTTCAATGAAATTAGACACATGCAGGTCTCCTCAAGGTGTTTTCCTTCACCGCCAAGCACGAGATGAATTATAATCACAAATTAAGCACATGAAAATTCAGTGGTGCTTGCCCGGGTTCGAACCCACGATCAGTTAAGTTTCACGCATTCTAACCACTAGGCCATCTCGGCTCTTATAAATTATAATGATATTCGATATTATACATATCATTATTACTTAAAAAAAATTATTACCATAATGTAGCTTTCTTCAAGGTGATTATAGATTATATACTGCGTAAGTAAAATAATATATACATATATATAATATTAAGACATACATTTTCTTTTTGCAAACGGTACATAACCTACGGCATTCGTCCAGACAGTTGAGTTTGAGTGCACAACGGACGCATGTCTTACGATTTATGATCATCGTCTAGCTAAAGCCGGGATTACAACAACAAACCATACGCGATTATAACATCAATCAAATTAAATTAAATAAAGCATACATTTTCTTGTAGACTGTACTACCCTGCTACAGGCTTTTGTTGCCAAGAAATTGCATTGCAACGTCTTGCGATTTATGATTATCCTCGACTCGTGTCATTAGAGTGCAGATTTCAACATCACCGAGCAATCGAACGTCCATAAGACAACATAGAGAATAAATAAAACAAACATTGTTATGTCAGTGTAAAGCGGGGATGGCAACAGTGCGGCGCGGCAGACAATGTAATGCAATAGAACAAAAATAATACTTGCTTTAAATCGATAATAAGCAAACCTTGAATTACTTATAAGTCTAAGTTTTCTAAAATTTTACTTTAAATCGGGATACAATTTTACTAATGCAATCTTATTAACTTTTCAACTTTTATTAATACATTCTAGTTTCCCCATCGACGACCCACGCAACAGTCACCGAAAAAACGAATTAAAAATGTATTTCTCTGATCTCTGTTCTGAATGGATCAACGACATAAAGAATTAAATTAAAAATATAGCTTTAGAAATTTATATATTATATTTTTTTTTTATATTCGCCGGGAGCGCAAATGACTCTACTCCACCTAATGGTAAGTGGTAGTAGAGTCCAAACGCGACGACGGCCAGTACAGACGGGAAAAACGTTCTGCACTAGCAATAATAATAATAATAAGAAAACTATATATATATTTCCTTTCCTGGCGTGTGTCACGTATAATAAAAAGCTGTAGTAATCTTGTTAAATTGACGCGACTCACTGACGTTTCTAATTATCTATACCTAACATTCTGATGTATATTAGGAGTAAATATCGTTTACAACTTACAACCCACATGAGACATATTTTTTTTCATATAATCCACCAATACCCATTCAACATTGATTATTATATATGTTCAATGTTGATTGGGTTCTTTGTAAGCTAATCTATTAGGTGAACTAACGAATTAATTTGCATGTAAAACGCGCGTACAGTGTAAACGTTTTGTGTAAACACTGGTTTATTCCATTTGAGTGACAGATTGCTGCGCTTTCAGACTCGCAGACCCTCCAGCGAGCTTTTGTGACGGGTTTGAATAATTCATTTCATTTTGCAAATGATTGCATTACTAAGAATTTGGAATATATACTAACGATAAGAAACTAATGAAATTGTTATTATATTGTGAAAAGTTTATTAAATTACTTAATACACAAAAAGTAAATTAACTACCTCCGAAATTATAATTTTAGTTTTTATGAAAAACTGTTATTATTACAACATCTAATAAAATAAAACTATAAAACTAAGATGAAGTTGTGTTCAACGTTGTTTTAAGTGCACGAAGATATGTACGTTATACCAATATTCAATTTAAGATAATCTAATTAACATTTTCATTGGTCTTTACGCAAGCCCATGACTCTGGGTAGATACCACCCACTTTGAAATGATCTGTTCCGTGTTTGAGAGTGAGTAGCCAGTGTAATAACAAGAACAATGGACATAAAATGGTTAAGTACGGTAATGATCATTCGATGAGTTTAACGTTTCTAGAAAATTCCTATCAAGAAGAACACTACAAAGATAAAATTGCTGATGGATAATTTAAAAAAGTTTCTACGTATTTTAAATTTATCTTTTCACGATATTATTTCATATCTGGGCATCACATTAGAATTTCATGACTTTAGAACTAAATTATATAAAGTTACTTACTTATTGTTAGAAAATATTTAATTAGTTAAAAAATAGTAAATTATCTATGGGATTATCTTAATCTTTGATTAGTATCATATTAGTATATATTATATTTGACAGTACGCTAGAAGGGTATGCGTAGGGCATACTCTTCCAGTAATTAATGCGTATATATAGAGTATTAAGAGATATGAAAGACTAACTATATATACACTTATGCCAGGACGATTATACTTTAGGTATATATAATTATGATGACGAAATAAGGACTTATATATTTAATTATAAAATAATTGTATGTGCATTAAAATTGGAATTTTAAAGCATAGGTACTTGAACTATTTAGATTTAAAAAAACAAATATAAATAGAAGATAAATAACTTGAATTTTTCTAATGTTGTATTTTTTCACATGCTTAAAATGTTCAAAGCACGATGCTTAGTTTTGTTTAGTGTAGCCGTAAAAATGGTGTATAATTTAAAATTCATAATAAACTGTTACTTCACAGTGGCTTTTAAAGTTCGTGATATAATAATATATATTGCAAAGTTTTGTTTGTATCTTGTCTCGTTATCTCATAATGAAATCTTCAGACTTATTTAAAACAATTTCGAGTAACATCAGAGGACGCGTAATATTTTACGAGGGAATAAAACATACAAACTGTTTACTTTATACATTTTCTCGGTATTATTCAGACGTTTTAAGTCTATCGACGGATAATCGTTTTTTATAGCAACATATATAATATTTTTTATATTTCAATTTAGCTCAAGTTTCTGTAAAATTATATTATCAAAAATTAGCTTTACTTTATACTTTATTGTACATTACAAAGAGGAAAAAAAATACAAAACATCGATACAGCCTAAATAAAAGTAGCATACAATTTTGGCGACATTATCGCTGCATAGCGATCTCTTCCAGGCAACCAACTATCTGACTATCTTGCACTACAGTAAAACTACTAAACATGTATGGGCAACGAATACTATATATTTTTTCTTTTAAATTAATTCAATAATGAGACTTACCCAGTCGATATGACACATTATCCAGTAGAATATATTATGGAAGAATAGTTTACAGTCAATTGACAAGTCGTATACAACTTCAATCACCTCTTTTTAGAAGTAAGGAAAGAGACCTTCTCTATTTTTTCTATATTATATTATTTTTTTCATACTTAGGTACAGTCGAGTCTATATAATTTGTATATATGCGTGAATATTTGCCTTCTAAATGCAAAATTATATTGACTCGAAAACTGATTTCATCATTCTTACATAGAAACATTAAAGTCAGATTCAACTTTGAAATTCTAGTCATCCAGGCAGGATGACTAGAATTTCAAAGTAAATATAATAACTGCAAAACTATTCCATTTTGTTCCATTGAGTTTAAATGACTAGACGAATGTGTGCAGTAACAATCACACCAAGACCTTTTTTTAAAAGAAATTCCATCGCACCGCTTTAGCTACTAGAATTTTGGCGTCATTGTTCCTAACACTTAATCGAGTCATGCTCATCTAACCAAAGCTGTGGATGAATCAGGGAATATTCGTTGAAAAATTAAAACGTGCAAGTTCTTATTAAAGAAAAAATTATTTGAAAACATTATACTCACATCCGGGACTTGAGACGCATCGTTCGTTTTAGTCAAAATAATTGATGGACTGCGCCCACTTAGATTCAATTTGATGTTGTAACGATGTATACTTACATCATGTTTTTAATTTTAAAACTCCTAATAATAGCTTTACGATATTTAATTATTAAACATTAAAAATATATTTGTAACTTTAGCAACAAAATCTTATATAAATATTTACATTTTATTTAGCAAATTGCGTACAATTAAATCAAAATTATCTGGCATTAATATGTGCAGGTATATAGATGATATTTTGAGCAAATAGCAAAATACGTGCATTTAGAAAACTTCCATGACGTATGTAACAGCCTATAAATGTCTCACTCTTGTCAAAGACCCCTTGAGAAGGTTTGGAACTTATTCCACCAGGCACCAATGCAAATACACATGTGGGTGTAGGCAGAATTTAATGAATTATAAATACAAATTAAGCACATGAAAGTCCAGTAATCAATACAGTCATAGGGTCGTCTCGGCTCCTTGGTATGCATTTTTAAAGGAAAGTCTGTGATAGTATAGTATCGAGTTAGTGCTGCCTCTGCAAGGCCGGATGGGTCGCTAGTTTGCTTCAAACGCGGACTATTGAAGAGTCAGGATTAATTCAGCACTTCGTTCTATTTTCAAATATCCTAATAGATCTCGCGTAATCTTAGGAATATGTTATCGTAGCTTAGTAACACAGATAATTCAAATCAAATTCTGCTTTGAATAGTTGCCAATATGTAAATAAACCGATCTGTTCCAAAATATGGCACAACTGCGGCCATTTTGGAGACGTCAAAACAATTGATGGTTAGAACGAATGCGTCACGTATCTATAAAAACTAAACAAGTATACTATTTTTAAATACAGTTAATATTTGCTTACTTTCATTACATTTTATAGGGTAAAGCTACCGTAATCACTATAATAATATAAGAACAGTAAAACCACCTTAAGCGTCATAATATGTGTCTGGGAAAGATATTTCGATACATATTTATGAATTAAAAAAAAAAGATTACCACATGGTCGTTCAGATAACTGCAATTTTAATGTAATATAAATATTGTGTTGATGTAGCGAACCGTTCAGGTACTTGTAACATTAAAACTAAATACGGAACTTAGATTAAAGTACTAAAAATAGTTGTTGTAATAATGGAAGACTAATATTATTATTTTATTAGGAAAGCTTATTTTTAGAAAAAAAAAATAACTTTGTAGATGTTAAAGTTTATTACACACATATAAATCTTTTGAAGTTAGCCACATCTTCATTGATAAGGAGGTAGGTAAAAATAAATTCAGTAAATACGATTACCGTAGACTTGCTAAAATAAGACGTCGTTTAATTTATACATTTTATGCTGAATTCTTCCTCGTTACTACTAGTATGCTTTTGTATAGACTGTTCCTTAATTTTGTAACAGATCTTAAGCTGAAATAGGTGTTAATAATGTCCTCCAGACCAATTTCGGCCACGGCGGCCAATTTCAAGAGCGATTAGCCAACTGCGCAGCAGATATTATAGCGCACAAGCGTGTGTGCAACTGCTGCTACTGAGAATTTTCTGACAGAAAAACCCAATAACTTTTAATTGGTCCGACCTGGGAATTGAACCCAGGACCTCTGCGGCCTTACATCACGCCACTAGACCAACGAGGCAGTTGATTAATATAGAATAAGAAAATAATATAATAATAAAGGTATTAAATTAAAAATGGAGTCCTAATTTTACTTTACTTTTCCTACTCGTTTTATAATATCATTTAACATTATTATTTATCATATCATCGGTCGTATTCGCTTGAAGTTCCTATGATTTTTTTATTAATAATACTATTATACAAATAAATATGCTACATTTCAGTTTAAGTATTTAGTTTCGTTCTCTTTAAAATATATTTACGATTGTAAATATATTCTAATAAAAAAATAAATAATCTAGATAATTTAGAAAAAAAAAACCATAA
Source organism: Nymphalis io (assembly GCF_905147045.1). Classification (NCBI taxonomy): domain Eukaryota; kingdom Metazoa; phylum Arthropoda; class Insecta; order Lepidoptera; family Nymphalidae; genus Nymphalis; species Nymphalis io. The sequence continues at coordinate 12,623,252 of NC_065898.1, read as the reverse complement.
TCAATAAGGTGACAGGAAAACATCTTCAATATTTTACTTTATATATATCAATAAATATTTCGTTACGTTACATTTCCAAGAAAAACCATGTCACGCGCGAGTTGAAAAATTAGATTTACAAATTATTAGACGGGCCGTTCACACAAATTTGCTTACAACGCTATTCTTCATCGCGTGTGTTTATGAAACGTTTCACAAACGGTGGCACAGATTTTTAAAGCGTCGCTGGCGCCATGTTTAATTAAATTTCTGGATGTGCACGCTAACAAAAGCGAGCCGACAGCTTAAATTAAAATATCATAATGAGAAGTAGATTTAGTTACATTATGTAAAATTATTTTTTTTCTGTAAAAGTTGGCACGGACCCTAACTAACTGATATATACATATAATTAAAAAAATAGCTATCTTGAACGCATTCTTCTATTATAAAAAAAAAAATATTTGATGACACAAACAAATGTTCTTTAAATAGCTTATACGAGTATATCTAATCCTACAATGGAACATTAATAAGAACAATAAATACATGTAAATATAAATTAGAACTATTAATGATAGCAAGAAGTGTGTGTTTGTGCGTGAGTGTGTTTATTTGTGTTCGAATCATATAATTTATGATTAAAATTAAATGTATAATATAAAATTGCGACACAGTGCGTTCTATTTTTCACTTTGAAGTTAGATTAAAATAGAGTTTTGTTTCAGATCGAAACCATCCATCATGAACAAAAAGTCCCACAAAAAAAAGGTTGGTATCACGAACGTGTACATGAAACAAAGGCAACCAAAACTTAATATCAGAATGCAGCAGTGTTAACATTTCAGTATTTGTTTCCTTTATCAAAATATTGCCAGTATAGACCAATAGACATAAACAGAACACACAACACAGCACAGAAATCATTGATCAAGATTTTATCCAAAAAATAATAATATATAAACAGTTTTTTTTTTAATATTTTCGATAGAGTATATCAATATTATAAAGAAGATAACATCGCAAGCAAGAATGTTTAATTAAATGTTTTTTAATATAATTTTAAATATTATTTTTAGGTCATCTATAATCATTTTCTTTGTATCTTTTCCTTTCTATTAGAAATATACTTTATTCAAGTAAGCTACTGTTACAGTATTAAATGTTTCATTTGATACACAGCTTCCACTGGTATTTATATATAACTTAATATATGACAATAAGGCTTAATGATTTATATATAGACGATGTACAGCATGTGTTGGGTCTAGAAGTATGAAACTTTGCGGGAGGTATTTTGTTAATACATACGTAAATAGTGTAGGTACAATTAGATAATTAGGATTATAGTATAATTAAAAACATCCCTAAGAAACATAATAAGAAACAAAATACTGTTTCCTATGAATTTTTTTCTTTACTTCCTCGCCAAGGCAGATGGCAATGGCAATAAAGGGCAAACACAACAACAGCCTTACATACAGTTATCCAAAACTCTAACATATATGGAAAGTCGGAAGGTCCCTGAGATATTGCCGATAGGAATTCAATCATGCCAGACATACGAAACTAATAATAATGAAGTAATAACAAGCTATTTAAAATATTCCATCCGTAGCATTTCAGCGATCCAAGTGCCAGCAGCTACTGGCATGTTGGCTCCTCTTGGCGTCATAAGGTGTTGGCACTGCAGACTATTTCAATTCTCGATTGATTGTTTTCTTTCAAATGAGGTCGCAGTGCAACTTTTTAACGTCTATTTGTATTTATCGCAATGCTATGCAGAAGTACCTACCTATTTTTTTTAATTAGGCATCATTTACAAAGTTGCCTTTATACCTAGAATGGGTTATGTAGTTAAATGTCATTAGCAGTTCAAATTAATTTTGTTCTTTACGAGTTTTCCTTAACCCCCTGATAAGTCGCTATATTAATAAAGTAGATACGATATTATTGTTTTAAAAATATGGTAATAATATGATGGTGTTCTCGATAAATGTCGGCCAGGATGACCGTTCACACGTGAGACTAGCTAACTACGCGAGACATCATATTGTAGTGAGAAAAACAACTAAAAGGTCTTAATTAATAATAACAATGTTGGTGTCTTCAAATCCAGAGTAAACAGGTTTCTTATAGGCAAAATAATTGTAAAAAAAAATTACTCGCCTGTAAAAAAAGGAGAATGTACATATATATATTTTTTTAAAAATAGCCAAATTGACAACTTAATTAGGCTTTACTTTTCAGTGTGCACTAGCTTTTATTTTTAACCCCGAGGTAAAATATATAGGTTTTTGTGTGTCTCTCTGTAGCATTGTAGCATGTGATCGAGACGGTTCATAGATATTAATTATGATAATCTTCAGCTCATTTCCTACTTGACAAAACTTTCACAGGTACGATTGATTTGAAATTGCGGTATCTCGACGCGACGATCGAAAGAAAAAGTCAATAGCCACACAATCCAGAAAATAAATATTAGTCCTTTATTGTTGAATATTATTAGAGGTTTCAATAATATATAGTATGATTATTGAGATTTTGAAATGGCAAGTTCATCTATTTCTAGTTGGCAAGGTTTTTGGCAAACGCGAAAGCACAGCTAATTTGCGTAAAATTACACTGCAAAAGTGTCCAGAGTACTAAATTAATTTTACAATGCTCATTAAATATTGCCCAATGATCAATCATGAGAGCATTTCTATTCTGTATGTTGTAAATAGTATTATTTATTTATCATATGTAAGAATTTAATATGTACATAGTATTTAAATTTTTACCGACTTTATTTGTAATATTTCGTGTTTTGAAAAGGTATTATGTTTAAAACAATAAGTAAAAATGTTTTAAGCGTTTGTCCAACGTAAAATATTTGCTTATTTGTTAGAGCAGGAAAAAGCTTAATCTCCCTTTATGACAGATGTAGTTTTTCTCGCGATTCAGATATTTGTTTTAACAGATAATTAATACTTCATGAACTGGTGCTTACTCGCAATTTACTCTTCAACTTTTGATAAAAGTAAGATAAAAGTTTTATTGCCTGTGTCACCTCGATTATTTAACAATACTAGTTTTCGAACATTATCATTATTGATAATTAGATAAAACCATATGTGAATTTAAATGTGTTGATATTCGAACTTCTATCAACTCTTCTAAACGCTAACATGAAAGATAGTTAAAGAAAGCTCCTGTTTTCAATATTTTTTATAATGCTACACTAAAGCTCTCAATATCTATAGCATCGCAATATATCAGATAGCAATTAAACAAAAAAAATCGGTAAAAACTGTTTTGTCTTTACTTATTTATAAAAAGAAGTTAAGACTTACATATATATATATTAATTCGTATGAAGTACTATTAAATAATAATATCATGGCGCAATCGAACTGCTTGTATTTGTACGCTGTGTTACGCTTGTGTAGTTTATGTTTATTTAAAATTCGATGAAAATGGATTGTCTTGTGCATTAAACAGCTTTATAAAAATAAACAGTAAAAAGGTCGATCAGTTGAAAAACATGAGTTACTTATAAACGTATGGTAATGGAGACAAAGCGACGACAATTTGTCGCGCTGACAGACGATCGACGCGACGTCATGTCTTACATAGACGTACGGGAGTCGCGCCAATATTCCTGTAACATTCATATACGTATACTATTATCTCATAAACCCGCTATTATAATTATTCATAAGCATAAATATTAATATTCGAAGGTATCTACGACTATACAAACATTTATGATTGAATAGAATAGAGCCACCGCTCATAAATCCGGACGGATCGCTAGCTCACAGTCCGCAGGAGAAAGCCGACCTCCTGGCTAAACTCTTTGCCGACAACTCTGTGATCGATGATTGTAGTGCGCAGCCACCAACAATACCTTCATGTGGCCACACGATGCCTGACATCAAAATCAGGCAACGTGATGTGCGTGCGGAGCTGCAATCACTTGATATACGGAAAACTAGCGGTCCTGATGGAATACCAGCCATTGTGCTGAAGAAGTGCGCGGCGGAGCTGTCTCCTGTGTTAACGCGCCTGTTCCAACTTTCTCTCTCTTCGGGATGTGTGCCGGAGGCTTGGAGAAGAGCTAATGTGCAAGCGGTTCCCAAAAAAGGGGATCGGTCTGACCCGGCAAATTATCGACCAATAGCTATCACCTCAGTACTTTGTAAGGTGATGGAACGGATTCTTAACAACCAACTGATCCATTACCTAGAAGATCACTGTCTAATTAATGATCGTCAGTACGGGTTTCGACCAAAACGGTCCACAGGTGATCTTCTAGCGTACGTAACACATCTCTGGGGTGAAGCTATCGACAAGCATGGAGAATCGTTGGCTGTCAGCCTCGATATCTCCAAGGCTCTGGCACAGAAGTCTTCTCTCCAAGCTACCGGCATATGGTCTGCCTGCTCAGCTATGCACCTGGATTGCCTTCACAAAGCTTCCTACACAAGCGTAGCCTTCGTGTTTTAGTAGATGGTTACGCTTCACAATTCTATGTAGTGAATGCTGGGGTCCCCCAGGGATCTGTGCTATCTCCCACACTCTTTCTTTTGCATATCAATGATATGATCTACCTTGGGAACATACATTGCTATGCAGATGATAGTACAGTGCATGGTGGATACCACGGACGCGCAGTGGCTGGGCAGGCGGAAACTGAGGAGAGGCGGGAGAATCTTGTCATTGAACTCGATAGAACGTTAGAGCTCATTGCCAAATGGGGTTCTGATAATCTTGTTGAGTTTAATGCCAAGAAAACACAGGTATGCGCTCTCACAGCGAAAAAGTCACCATTTTACCCTCATCCCTCCCTCTGTGGCATACCGCTGATGATACAAAGCAAAATCACCATGCTGGGGATGGACGTTCGCTGCGACCTTAGTCCAAGGGATTACATCGAGGCTATTATAAAAACAGCTTCACGAAAACTCGGAGTTCTGAACAAGGTGCGGCGTATTTTCACGCCGCAAAAACTGTGCCTGTTATACAAAACACAGGTACGGTCTTGCGTTGAATATGGCTCGCACCTTTGGGATGGCTCCGCTAAGTACCTACTGGAGGCCTTGGACCAGTTGCAGCGACGTGCAGTACGCATTATTGGCGACGTAAAGGTCACAAACACCCTTGAACCTTTACAATTGCGTCGCGAGATAGCAGCACTGAGCGCTTTCTATCGACTGTATCACGGCGAGTGCTCTGAGGAATTATTCTCTCTAATTCCTGCTTCCCCCTTCCTTCTTAAGTCCACGCGAGCTGGTTCTCGATGTCACCGCCTAACTGTGACATCAATTCCATCGCGCACAAAGAAATTTGGCAACTCCTTTCTTTGTCGCACGTGAAGAGGCATCTTGCGGGCCGGCAAGGCGGAGACGGCTAGTACAGAACATTCTTCCCGACCTGTACTGGCCGTCGTCGCGTTTGGACTCTACTACCACTTACCATCAGGTGGAGTAGAGTCATTTGCCATCCCGGATATATAAAAAAAAAAAGTCGTATGTAACAACATATTCTATTATATTTTACTATATGTACACAATTATTTGAATTGCGTTAAATTTTAATATATATGACGATTTTGTAATATGAAGTACCTATGTAGCATATAAGACCTTTTTTAATATAAGGTAGCTCTTTAGATTAGCAGCTTTAATCTTCAATTAATAAAAAATATTAATCTTAAATTTCTTTGCATTCAAACGTACAAATGTTTAAGTTTTATATTGTAAATGTAATGTTATGTTTATTTAATAATAAGGAAATGTCTATATAGTAAATGTAAAAGACCTACGTGATTAACTCGTCTTAGAAGAACCAGGCATAGATTCTACAGTATTCATCCTAAAATTTTGAAGTCGAATAATTAAATAAAATGGTATGAATATAATTTAGTCTACACTATTTAAATACAATTTTATAAATTTCATCTATTTTTGCCAGTTCTTAAATTTAAAATAAATTGTAAAATCGAATTGTTGGAAAATTCAATCAGTTATGCAATTATGCATCGAATGAAATTGGTTTGGAGCCAATGTCATCTTAAGATATGCTAAAATAAAATATAAACAACCGTATATATACATCCATAGATACTTAAATTCAAAGACAGAATAAAACTAATAAGTGATAAATTTAACAAAAAGCAATCATACTTAACACTACACATCTCATTCGAAAGTACCTCACATCAACATTGTCAATTTAACATTAAAACCTTTCACGCCTGGTCGGCCCACGTGATTGTAAAGTTACCCCTGTAAAGAGATAAAAAGTAGATACAAATATAATAATAATTAATTCAGAATCGAACTCTGTTAAAACATGATTATATATATATATATATATGATTATAATTATTAATAAATAATAGTAATATATATATATATATATATTACTATTATTTATTATATTATCTGGTATGGTCTTTTGACAAAATATGAAATCAGGTACAATATTTTGATTTTGACATTTTGTTTTAATTAATGTAATTAGTTCGCTGTGTGCGCAACCCTTGTCGAATCCCTTTTTATCATTAGGTCACGTTTAAACTGGTTTCCTGTCGGGCTGTCATCGCTCTTGTCACGTACTGACGGACGTGTTTGTAGAACTTACAGAAATTATTTCAGTAAAGATATCGGTTAACGGCCTTAAAATAAACTTTCAGTTGGTATTTCGCATTCCTCTCGTCACATACGTACATTATTTTTTGTAAGCGCAACAAATAGTATGAGGTTTAAGTCCATTTTAATAAAAAATTAACAAAAGTATTGTATTTTGTGGTCTTTGGTTATGACGAGTCACGTAAAATTTGAGTTTGAGTTTAGGTTGAAGTAAGATATGCCAATCGTGTCACTAATAACCGTTACAGGAATACCGTTTATTTATTTATTTTTGAAACGAGTATCAGAACCGGTGCACATGTTTCCTGCTATCCACTGATTTTGATTAGATGTTATTATTAAGTAAATAAAAAAACAGGCAGTCATAGGGACTGCCGATAGAAGTGAAAACTTGAAACTGTTAAATATATTTGTGCAATTTCCACATCTATTGGCACTCCGAGTAATAATTCTATCCCTTCTTATTATGTAGCTTTTTATTTATCAACATACACAGTATATCTCAAACTCAGTACGAAATATTAAAACAGCTTAAATTAAATAAATTATATTTAAAATAAACTTATATTGTTTGTATATACTGTTAGTACTTATATAAATTTCAATCGTTATTATCCTCATTAATTTCCACAATACTTAAATTATTTGTACTTTCAACGATTTCATTATATTACAGTAGCATGTCGGTGACGCGAAGCTCTATACCACGAGTCTATCCCCTACGATGAACCAGCGCAACGCGCCTAAAGAAGTTTTCACTAAATTTCTAAATTTTGATCGTCTTATAATCTTCTTTACATCTCAATTAGAATTAATTAAAAAATATCCGACTGTTCCCACGCATTGATTTTCATTCGGATCTATCGCCATTGGTAACTATTCGTTTTGTGAATTACGTTATCGTTCATGACACGTTAATAGGCTCTCCGTAAAACATCTGGTGTCTGCTACCTATAGACGCGTAGTTCATTCGAAAAACCAAACAACGTGTCACTAATGGCATAAGAATCTCAACAAGACCATACAAACATTCATGTACTTCCTCAATTGCCGTTTGATAGGCATTTTTTTATAATTTTTCTTATTTAGATGATCAGTAATTTAGCCTGAATTCCGATGCTACATGTTAACTCTTCGGAATATGTCCCTTATTTTAAATCGTTTCATCGTAAGTGAATCGGGATTGCTTAAAAATAATATCTTATAAATAAACAATGCATTAATACTGAAATTATTCACGTTACAATTTACAATTTCAGATAATCTTGCGAATTGCAATATATTTGCCTGTTAATCTAACTCGATGCCACTGACTTCACTGATTTCACGTACTCGTTTCGTTTCGAAATATGCTCGAGCAATATACAAGTCTCAATAGACAGAAAGATGTAGTTCTTTCCAATTCATTGCGATACGGAGAAGATAGAAATATTAGTTTTACTGATTTAACTCGCCCCATTTGTAAACTAGTGCAAGGATTTAGAAGTTGTTTATGAAAAAACTTTGCAGTGTTTAATGATGACGAAAGAACAATGGTGAGCCCCAAACACATTTTTTTGTTGATCTTCTTACTTAATGTTAATCCAAGGATATATTCTTGCCTAAATACCTAATTAAAATTTCTTTTCTTATTTTAGAATCTGAAAAAATAGCTTGAGTTACGGTAAGCCGTTTCTCTTCTAATAATGATTTCTGCATGTGTGGTCTATCCTTACTCCTAACAAACTGCTGTTGCAGTTCGTTATGTGTCAAATGGTCCACCCCAAGATATCTCCATACAAAATCTTGTGAGTAAAACCTAAAGTACAGGTTGAGCTGCAGAAGATTCTCTTCTTATTGCGTATAATCGTTTGTTACGGCCTCGACTTCAGACAGAACAGTCTTTGTTTTTGTGCGTAGCTAACAAGCATGACACACGCGAACTGATGAAGATGACTGAAAATAAAAGAAAAAAGTCCTCATTCAAATGCTACACGTATAGTTCATTTATAGAACAATACGTACATACGTACAATTTAATGCATTATTGAGTTATAATATCTCAGTTTTTTAGTATAGTATTCTAACTATCCAGAGAATGAGCAATTATTTTACAGCTTAAGCGACATAACATACGGCGTACTTGCACGAACGCTGCCAATATGTATATTGCGTATTAGAGGTGTAAGGCTACAAAAAGAAATATTTCATATCTATATGCATACATGCCCATATTGCTTTACAGTTTAAGTATGCTTAAAATGATATCACATTATGAAAGAGCCCATTTACTTGACAGTATTTCTATATTAAATAACAATAAGACAGTAAATATATATCATTAAAATTACTAAACGTTTGAATAATACAAGTTTAAATTTTCTTGAGCATCTTGTGTATAATTTAAAATAGAAATGAATCTAAAACTAAAAATAATATAAAACATGTAATCATAAATAATTAATGAAATTAACATTTTGAATTGAATCCAAGAACTGAAGACGCGACGGGAACAATGGCCACGCGTCGTATTTAAAAACATATGTTAAATCATTGCCAAGAAAAATGCTAGCTCTATCAATAGACGTTCAACGCAGCTGTGGAAATTTGATAGTTAAATATTTACAGGACAATTCATTTTCATCTGCCCAGTTTTATGTTGCAATCATTCTCATTTTTATCAATCATTATTATTTTTATTTGGCAATGGTTCGGAATAAGTCCAATTAATTTATAAACGCACAAATTGTTTTTGGGATAATCTTAGTATTTGTGACAATATAATATTATGTCTTTAAGTGGACATGATATTTGCGTTTGCTATTGTTAAATACAGTAACATAGAGTATTTAATATATATTCGAGACTATATACTTTTCCACAGCTATTATATATATATATATATATTAGTATGTTAAAAAAACACAAAGTGCTGTTTATCCAATATCGATTTAAAGTTAAGTTGAAAACGTATTAAAAAACCACTAGTATTTCTACGAGCACGCAAAGAATATTATAAGGTATGAAAAAACTAAAGTAAAAATTATTGAAATTTATAAGCAAGAGGATATATAAACGTGTAATTTAGGTACTTTTAAACTGTAAAGTTATATTAGTATTTCTCAAGTGCCAATAAAACCCTTGCGTGCCAAAATAAGGTTGCGTTCAAAATGAGATTTGCAATAAGTTTATATAATAAATAATACAATATGATATGTATAGGATTTTTAGTTTTACTATATATAACGAAAGGATATGTGCTTGTAAACAATTTAAGTTACTTTTAGCTTAAAAAAACTACTAGCTTAACTACTAACTTTTAGCTTCAATAAACTATATTGATATCCATTTCATAAATTAACATTACAAAAAATGTTAAAAAGAAGTATACCGTGTAATTTTGAGGAAGTACTAAAATTCCTATTTATCCCCATATCCAATTAAGCGCGTACAGCTTATGTTAGTAGAAAAAAATTTTAAATAGCTAGGCGGTCCGAAAACCAATTCGTTTGAGACGCAGAATGCACTACAAGACGCTGTTTCGACAGCATAAACTCAAATTAAATGTATAAGGCCGTTCAGCCTTTCAGCATCTGTTGCCAAAAGGTATATCACCATATTTATTTGTCTCGGTGTACTTAATAGTGCCACGTCAATGTTCAATAAATATTTAATAAAAAAAAACCAACTGAAAAGGTCACTAAACTAACGACTATGAGGTAATCTTGATATCCTGTTACCCACTACCGATATCAAGGGAACTCTTAGTCATTGTATTTTTTATCAGCTCAAACGAAGAAGGAAGGTTATTAAAAATTAAGAATTCTATATAAATAATCTAATTGTACGTGTATATCCATCTGAATTATTATATAGATACATTTATTGATCATTACTTGTTTTAATTAAAAGCAGAATTATTTTAATCACTATACACAAGACCTTAGTTTACATTTCACGGCCGTATAAATCATTGGCAGGGTTACGAAACTGATTTTTACATGGAGCCATTGGCACGGGAGAATCAAGTGGCAAACCGAAATACACCTAGAGATCGCCTACCAAATACTCATTCATAACACTCATACGTCACAGTTCACGGTCCGCAGACGTGGAAACCATTCATAAAAAAATATAACATTATTCGTACATTTAAAACAGTCGAGTTTTTTTTCACCTCCGATGTTACGATGCATCATATGCGTAAGAAGTAACGCTGATAATTAAAAATATATATGTGAACGTTATTTTTATATGTACTAAATGAAATATTTTATTTTATAGCAGAAACGTCGGGCTCGTAACGATGGAAGAAATAAAGAAAATATAATTGAAGCAGACGTTGCAACGAATCAAAAAGCTGCAAAAGAAACTCAAGTTGAACGAGAGAAACCTAAGCAGGACTTGTGCTATGAGATCAAGCATTCCGATGCAATGGGAAGGTAAGTGGATAAAAAGTCGTGCAATACTTGTTAAGGGCCCTTGTGGAACTCCTATATTAATTGCCTCAGAACGCACATTTGGAAACTAGAAATAATTTGAAAACTGTTAAAATGATAAATTGATTAACTTTATTTATATGTACTAAAAAAATAAAATCTATTATATTATATTTTCATAAACAAAAACATTTTCAACTAATTTACCTATAAAAATTAAATAATAAAAAAAAACATTTTTAATAAAAATTTGGTTAAAAAAATAACTTGCATATACTTCAAGTAAAAACTTATAAATAATATTTAGATATTTACAATATCGAATCATTTATTTTTGGCGGCGCTGTTAGCAAAGCGAGGCAAGAACGTTGTAGATTTAATAAATTTAAATCTTTTTTTACTGGTGGTTTTTTTTTACTGGTGGTAGGGATTTGTGCAAGCTCGTCTGGGTAGGTACCACCCAGTCATCTGATATTCTACCGCAAAACAGCAGTACTTGGTATTGTTGTGTTCCGGTTTGAAGGGTGAGTGAGCCAGTGTAATTACAGGCACAAGGGACATAAAATCTTAGGTCCTTAAGTTGGTGGCGCATTGACTATGTAAGCGATGGTCAACATTTCTTACAATGCCAATGCCTAAGGGCGTTGGTGACCACTTACCATCAGGTGGCCCATATACTTGTCCGCTTTCCTATTCTATAAAAAAAAAAAACTTAATTTAATCATAATATAAGTGCTTAGTTGAAGTGTATGTTTAGGCAATTTTTGCAGTATTTTTTTTGATTGACATTTATTACGTTGTTTTATTTTTGCTTTGTGATTTGGTCGTTTAATCGAGGCTTCGGATATAATTTTTTTTTAAACTTCAATATGTAATATTATAAATATAATTCCAATTGAAAAACGTTCGTGCCATTGTCTGACATTAAATTAAATTTTATAGAAGGCGTTTTTCTTTTAATTTTATTATCGTTTAACAAAGGCAATGACATTTTCTTAGAAATATGCAACTTTTTTAATTCTAGATCTTTAATTATCATTACATAATTTCAGATATGTGGTCGCTACTCGAGATATCAAAGCTGGCGAGGTGATAATAGAGGCACCTGCGCTCGTCGTGGGGCCGTGTTCCGGCTGCGGGCTCATTTGCCTTGGTTGCTACAGAGAATTAGATGAGACTAATTTAACAAAGTAAGGAAAAGTCTTGGAATCAAGCACTTATTCACGTTATAAATGTCTCTGCTACTTGAATAGATAAATTATTAATAATATTATACCTACATTCCTTAAAAAAATAAGCAAAATGAGATATATATATACCTTTGCAACGGAAACGGTTCGATTCTAGCATTCTATATATAGTATATTTGAGAATAATTTCAACAGAATAACTAAAAACTTAGTACTATGAATTGTTTTTATATATTTTTGACCTTCTAGGTGAATGTCACTTGCTACAAATTTTAATTTCTTCGAATCCTACATTTTCAACTGCATTTCTCTGTAAAGATGCGTCGGTTGCAAGTGGCCGGTCTGCAGCAGCTCATGTCAAGGACTTGGGAAATACACCGGTCATTCGACTTACGAATGTGAAACTTTAAAATCGGTCTCTCCAGACTACAGCAACATCGAAGAGTTAAAGGATTCGTATCAAGCTCTTGCACCTTTGAGGTAAATAGTTTTAATTTTCATTGTCTTTTAGAATCTTGCTTGAAAAGTTGTTACTTATACTAACACACTTCTCTAGTATAGATTGGTAGAATCACATGTGTTAAAATACTATATACGAAAACATGTTTATTTTCGAGGAGAACGCGATGAATTATAATCACAAATTAAGGACCTAAAACTCCGTGATACTTGACTGAATTTGAACCCTCGACCTTTCGTTAAAATCCACGTGTTTTATTGATTAAACTATGTCAGTTCTTCCAATCTTAGTATAAGTAAGATATTTGCCTATTAAACTTAGTCATTTACATTCCAAGATACTTATTGTGTACTGGGAGAGTAATGTTATGTGTTAACAAAAGCCTCCTTTTTGCTCATATTTTTATAATAAAGAGGAAATATTTTTCATGCAGACTAAAGTAAAAAAAAAGTTATAATGCTGTTACTAAAACGGAGCATTCATTAACGCGGATATTGTTTAAGATATTATGTAAGTGTACGGTAATAAATCCACGCTTTTTCCAAATAATGGATTTTATGTATAAACATTGTAAGATTTATTTTAAAATTCACAAAATCATAGGAAATTGAAAATGTATTGCTTCCGTTGTAATTTTTTTATATTACTAACATATATGCCTATCGTGCATAAGTCCCTACTGAATATGATTTAAATATTGTGCAATGTCATTGATTACTCCCGAATCGAAGGACCAATTGTTAAGAGTAAACATGTTTGTTACTGTTTGTCAATTTTGTTCATTATTTTTTCATTTATTATTATTTTGTTCGACTTACTGGGCCATCTCGACTCGAAGTCGAGATGGCCCAGTGGTAAGAACGCGTGAATCTTAACCGATGAACGTGGGTTCAAACCCGGGCAAGCCACCTCTGAATTTTCATGTGCTTAATTTCTGTTTATAATTCATCTCGTGCTTTTCGGTGAAGGAAAACATCGTGAGGAAACCTGCATGTGTCTAATTTCATCGAAATTCTGCCACATGTGTATTCCACCAACCCGCATTGGAGCAGCGTGGTGGAATAAGCTCCACCTTCTCCTCAAATAGGGAGAGGAGGCCTTAGCCCAGCAGTGGGACATTTACAGGCTGTTACTATATACTATATTATTTTGTTCATTGTCAAAATTGTTCAAATTTATTTACGAAATAATATCTATACTTCTCACAGTACTTAAATAAATTTGAACAATTGTGTAACATTGACATTACATATAAGTATTATTACAAAAAAACTTAGACAGCGTGATTCAGGATATTCAAATAATGAATTAACGCCATCTATTGACAAACAGTAACAAACATGTTTACTCTTAACAGTCATCTAATTAAATAAATACTTACGGAATAGTGGATTTGCGTATGGTACTGGTTACGGTGATTGGTGTGTTTGCTTCCTGTGAACTTTGTATCTGAAATTTGCCCTTTTAGTTCAAAAGTACTATGCTATATTCTCTTGTTTTGCTCTTTAATGAAACCTTAATTTCTAGATGTTTACTTTTAAAAAAAGAAGATCCCGACAAATGGACAGCACTTTCTGCGATGGAGGCTCATAACGACATTCGTCGCGCAAGGGGCGACATCTGGCCAATGAACGATCGAAACGTTGTACAGAGACTTAAAAAATGGGGCTTGGAATACGACGAGGAGGAGATACATACTATTTGTGGTATATTAGAGGTCAGTTTCAGGTTGCGAAAATTCGATTTAAAAGCAAATGTAGTCTGGTAAAAAAGTTACGTATAAATAATTTTCAATGATTTTTCCAGGTGAACGCGTTTGAAGTGGGCGTCACTGGTGCCAACGCACGAGCGCTTTACGACGAGGCCTACCTACTCGCACACGACTGTACGCCCTCGACCACGCATACCGACGCTGAGGGCCGATCCACCAGGCCCCTCACCGTGCGAGCCTCGATACCCCACAAGGCCGGGGACATCATATCACTGTGCTACGCCTACACTCTTCAGGTGCGGTTACGAAATACTCGAGTAATTTGCGACTGTATTTTATATTGCTTGTCTATGATCAGAGAATAAATGCTCATTCCACCCACGCATCGTAACCTTGCGTCTCTTAACATGATTAACAATAACAGACCACCAAGGTCTCACTGGCGCGCGCATTGCAGGGTACTCTGAAACGGCGCGAGCACCTGCGCTTGAGCAAGTTCTTCGAGTGCTCGTGCCTGCGCTGCGCAGACCCCACGGAGCTGGGCACGTTCGCGAGCGCGTTCCGCTGCCCGCGGTGCGGCGCGCGCGTGCTGCCCGCCGCCCCGCTGCGCGCCGCCGCGGCCTGGCGCTGCGCTGCCTGCGCCTACGAGATGACGTCAGCCGCCGTGCCGCTACTACTCCAGCGGTGAGCGCCGCTTGTGTGCCGCTGACGGATTGATTTTAATGAATAATATTGTCTGTTAATACAGACCTTTATCAAAATGTATTCGATGACACCAGTGTCCAGATTACACCAACTATGGGATATTTTAAGCATCAGGCCTTTTAACTTTAACAGCCTTTCTATTTTGGCCCAGAAGTGGCAATTTTTTTTAAGCATATATTGAAGTGTTTTATGTAGCCTAGAATAAAATAATTTGTAGTAAATAATAATAAATATATAATAATAATAAATAATAATAGGACATTGTGCAAGGCCTGAATAGGTCCCGCGCACTTATATACTGGATATACTGCATAAATGGGCGGCACCAAACGGCAATAATGCACAAATATAACATCTTATACCCATGCGATGTCAATTATATAGGTAGTAAATGGAATAATTAAAATTTCTTAAAGTGGTGACCACTAGCGATCAGGTACCCCATTTGCCCGTCTTCGAATATTAAAATAATAAAAATGTTACATTCTTAATAAGATAATTTTAAACATTACTCCAGATTGACGGACGAATTTGATCAGATCGATGCCAACGACGTAGCGGGCTACGAGACCTTCCTTACCAAGTATCGCAACGTGCTTCACGACAGCCACTATCTGTTCCTGTCAGCGAAACACTCGCTGAGCCAGTTGTATGGGAAGGTGTCGGATTACATGATACACGAGATGTCTGAGGAACAGCTGCACAGGAAAGTCGAGATATGCAGGGACTTGATGAAGGTCTTCGATGTCATTGAGCCGGGCTACTCAAGATTACGAGGTACTTGATGAAATGAAAATAATCAGGTATCACAGAATTAGAACAGACTTAAAGTGCTATTGGTAAAACAGATAATTTTACTGATAATAAAGTGTATTTTCTGTTTTACCATTCAAGATGTAAAATTCAACCAACTTTAAAGTTTGGGTCAGTAGCTGTACCGTCAAGTCTATTTACTGATATATGTATGTATAGCAAACGTAACTGCTATTTGGGTTTACATAACGTGACCAATTAGCCCATCGCGGCCCTGCTGTGAATTTAATATTTGTTTTATAGTAATATAGTATTTTGTTCCTTAGGAATTACTTTGTACGAACTCCACGCTCCACTCATGGTATTAACCACGAGGGATTTTGAAAGAAAAGCCATCACTAAAGAAAACTTACGTAATCGTCTAAAAGAGGTAACTATAATATATAATAAGGTGAAATACTGGCAGCAGTTCTTTTGATCAGACTTAGAGGTCGGCTGATGGAGATCTGCTCATGGTTATTGACTATGTAAAGATACAATTACGACATATGAGTCGGTGTCGAATATATAAAGTCTATTTGCATAAAGCTTCATCAGCTTTGTATTGATGGGTACCATTTAATTTATATTCAAACAGTGGAATTGATATATAGTTTGAGGTACCAATGTCTAGGCGCAGGACGAGCCATCAACGGCCCATTTGCTCAACTGCCTTTCTAAAATAAATAAACATAAACCATGTGTAACCTGTGCTGCAGATTGTGAGCTACTTGTCGGAGTCGGCACTGATCCTTGGCTTCGAGCCGAAACACTCGCCCGAAGGCCTGATGGCGGGCGCGGCCAGACATGCACTTAGTAAGATCAAGACCTGGGAACACATCATTGGGAAGATATCATGAATACTATTCTAATATTACTTATTTATTGTCAATGTAATAAAGATATTTTTAACAAAATATGTTTTTTTATCCGTGTTCAATTTTTATTTGAGTTATAAATTAATTCAATGAAATGAATTACGTTAATTTTTAACCATTTTTAATCCTACGAAGTTCAAGCAAGACAACTGGCTCACAAAAAAAAAGAATACAAGAAAATATTGTTATCCTCAAATTTTGACTGTAATACTGCAGACATAAAATTACGTCTGAGAAGATTAAATAATCATACCTCAGGGATAGGCAGACTGCCTCGCCGACGGAGACCAGCGTCGTCAGCATCCTGAATCTGTAGTTATCCCAGATGACCTGGAGTAATTTTAAGCTCTACTACAAGAAACACCTCATTTTAATCGATTTATTTTAACAGACACATAAAATATCTATGAATATAATGTAATATTACATTTATTGATTATTTGTCGATTTTTTTTTCTATTTCTGGCGCTTATTTAGCCCAAAGGCTGAGTCTAGCGGTGCAGAGAGGTAATAATGCCAGCGTCTTGGGTACAATGCCACAACACAATCTTTTAGACGGCGTGTTTTGCTTTAAATTTGTAATGTGTATTTTTCTTTTTATTTTTATTTTGTATTTTATAAAAATGTCTGTACATATAAATATATATGTATATGCCGAGATTGCAAATTATTTGTCAAAATACAACTATATGTTTTTTTATGATAAAGTACATATAATATACATTAAGCAAAAATTTTGTTGAAACCGTTTCTTGAGCCGATGAAGTATAAAGTAATAGCTTGTCATTTTTTTATCTTGATTAGAAAGTTTTGGAGTTTATTCCACTGCGCTTCATGGATACACATTAGTGGATATATTTTATGAAGCATATATACATCAAACACATTTCCTTGTGAAGTTTTCCTGCGCCGTCGCCGTTCCTTTTTTTTTCCTCTGGAAATACGCATTTACGCGTTTCCCCCACTTGAAGTGGGGGGGTATGTGGGGCTCGCAGCCGCTGAAGGCGCCGGAATACCCACCAAAAAACCAGCGATACCCACACCGTCTTTTCGGGGGCACCACGGGTTCGCTTGCGCATACTATCGTGACGTCCCGACGGTAGGCTGCCTCTGCAGGCCTCCAAATTCTAAGGGGTTGTCGGGTTACATACACCCCCTATCCCCGGCGACATTTACGGCGGGAGGAGAAGGTGTGCATAGCGCCGACGTCTTCTCCCCGGTCTTCTTTGGCGAAGCGGGTCAGCGGAAGCACTGTTCTCACGCTCCCGCTCCGCGGCCTCCTTCTGCGACATGACGTTTTCGCAGAAAGAGACCATCTCCTTCCAGCCCCTCTCGCTACCGATCATGGCGTTTATCACGCTCAGCAGCGAGAGGTCTCCGCCTACAATGGCCGCCAGGTAATGGCGCTGAGGCCCCCATGCAGCACACTCAATCAGGGTGTGACGCGCCGTGTCCGAAGGCGCGCCGCACTCGTGGCAGGAGGGAGTGACCTCCCGCCTCGCTATCCGGTGCAGATACCTACCGAAGCAACCGTGCCCGGTAAGTACCTGCGTCAGCCTGAATGTGAGTGTGCCGTGACTCCGTTCCACCCAGCGACTCAAGTGGGGACGGACCGCCTCCACTGTCGCCAGGCCTGCCGAGGGGGACCCCAGGTCCTCCTCCCACCTGCGAATCAAGGCTCACTGGGCTAGAGCCCTGACTCGCTCCACCTCCGCCAATCCTGGACGGTCGCCACTCGACCTCGCTTCCACCCGGAACCGGTACACTTCCGCAAGCACCTCTGCCTGGAGTTCCCAAGGCGGATCGCTCGCGAGAAGTGTCTCTGCCGTCCATGACACTGTACGGTAACCACGTATCGCTCTCACCGCTATGACTCTCTGTGGTCTCCGAAGAAGAGCCTTGTTACGAGAAGTGAGAGCGTCCACCCAGATGGGTGCACCGTACAGCACCATGGAGCGCACCATACCAGCGTATAATCGCCGGCAAGGTGTTTCCGGCCCTCCTACGTTGGGTAGAAGGCGGCCCAAGGCGGCAGCGGCGTTGATGAGCTTCGGGCTGAGTTGGACAAAATGCTGTCCAAAGCTTCCATCCAGAATCAGGCCCAGATACCTCATCTGGGCCTGCACCTTAATCACCGTTCCCTGGACGGTGATAGACGCTCCTCGAGGGGGACCTCGACGTAGAATAGGAGGGCCTCCGTTTTTGTTACAGAGACCCTCAAGCCCAGTATCCTGATTCGATCCATCGTGAGCGACACTCCGACCTCAGTCAAGCGGGCTGCCTCCTGAAAAGTACGTCCTGTCGCTGTGATGAGGGTGTCGTCTGCGTAGCACAGTACCCCCATCCCGGGAAGGACGGGTGCCTGCAGGAGCCAGTCAAAGCCAACGTTCCACAGGATTGGGCCGAGAACCGACCCCTGTGGAACACCGCAGCCTACTCGACGCCGGACAAGTCACCTATCGCCCCCCTCCCAGAGGACCACCCGATCCTGGAGGTATGGTCCCAACAGCCTTCTGAGATAGGAAGGTACCCCGTGATATCGAAGCGCCTCCCTTATTGTCCCGAAAGGAAGACTATTGAAGGCGTTCGCCACGTCCAGCGATATTAATAACAATAGATATATATATTAATTAAACTCAAATATACGTTACATATAAATATGTGATATGATTTAAGGATTTTCATAATAATTGTTTCAGTTATAAATTATGTATATTGAATAATATTAATAAAACACTAATTTGACTCATCCGTTATTCAATGCTTATAAAAGAGTAGGAACAAAGTGTAGCGGTTCACTGATGTACTAGCAAGCAAAGCGAGTATTACTAAGGTATAATAATGATGAAATTATATATCACGATACTCTCTATTAAGTATCTGGTATCGGCATGCACTAATTGATTAAAAAACGACATTAGTCGATCCTGTATCACACCGTATATCATTTTATGCGCATCGAGTGAATGTTAGCCTACTTGACGTGGTTAACCTGCAAGCCTAACCACGTCTATAATATTATAATCATTAATACTTGTAATACTCTCAGGCTGTTTAATTTTCTATAGAACATTTCATAGTTAACCTGGTCAATAGCCATGGAAAACCAAAAACTGATGTATTTATATCCAAGTAACACTTGAAAGTCTGAGTGTCAGTGTGGAGCTTTCAGCGGATAAATCTGTCCCTTAACCCAAACTGAGGTTTTTAATAAATATCGCAATTGAGCCTTTGTCAGGAGCGGGGATGACAATAGAACATGGGGTCAGTATCGACTTTTACATCGCTATAAAACCTGAATAATGTTGTTTTTAACCGGTATCAAAAAATAAGGTACTACATTTGATCCATACGTATGTGTATGGCAGCGATTTTCTCAAATCTACGGATTCGATTTGAATGGGTCTGATCGAAATAGGCTTTTTGATAAAACATTGTGTTAGTCGGTATTTTTAATGTTTTTTCATTAAATTAGTATCACTTTTTAAACAGCATAAAAAGTGAAGCAAATATAATAAGCTTAAGTAAATTAAGTAGAGTAAATACTCTAAGCTTTAATGTACTTATACATATAGAAACATATATTCATGTGTTAATTTTTTACAACTGAAAATTGTTAATTGAGGGACATCAATTGGTGTTTGTATAAATTCCGGCAACGTGTAAAAATTATATTAAAAAGTAACATTTTTTTATGCGTAATGTGGTATGCTATATGAAATGTATAATGAACGATGTATCTATGTATACACCGCCTCATGTTTCAAATTGCTAGCAGTTTATTTTTACCGCAGATCCAGTGTGCGCGAGCGCAGTCTCGAGTCGTTTCTCGTCTTTCGTATTTACGAATATCAATGTAATATAACATTATCGTGAAATTTCAGCATTATCTCTAAAACCTGGATAACCCTATGTGTTTTTAAGGTAAGTTTAAAGTAATTTTGAACGTAAATATATTTTATAGGCTATCGGCATTCGTAATGAGATTTCAAAATAATATATTTAGTGATATGTAAGGGACATGTCTCTTTTAAAAATAAATATAAATGTAACCATATATTGAATTACTCATTTCATTATTTTAAGCCTATAAGTATACAAATAAAACACCATTTGTATACACGTAGATGGGACACTTGGGATTAATTAAAACCAAATAAAAAATAATATGAACTGGCTGGTACAAAATTACTTTGGTAGTTTCTAAATTATATATGTATTCAATATCTCTTTCAGGAATCATGACAGCTCAAGAACCGTGTATGGTATGCTCAGTACCTACAGAGCATAAATGCTCCAGCTGCCAAGTGGTTCATTATTGTTCAAGGGACCACCAGAAGCAGCACTGGAAACAGCACAAGCATGAGTGTATTCCTGCCAGAATCAAGCAAGATTCAAAATACGGAAGGTACCTGGAATCCACAAGGAGTATTAAAGCCGGTGATGTTATCATGAAAGAAACGCCTCTTATAACTGGCCCATCTCAGGTGATATGTTATACAGTTTTGATCAAAAAAATATTGAGTACAATCTACAAATGATCGAAAAATTGGTTTTTAAGCGTGTAAAGTTTTAATGACGAGATGAACACTTAATTAATCAATATGGTTTTTATGGTAGAATCGAGGCTCCCCATCCACCCACCTGTGTCGTAAAAGCCGATTAAGATTAGTTTTGCTAGGACTTCTAATGTAATGGGTTGTAGAACTAATGCACCCGTAAAGCTATCCAAAGGAGAGTTGGTGTCAGATAGGCGGCTGGTCGGAAAAGTGTCTCAATTCTTTACTCCGCAGTTTACACTCATCACCATAAGTAAGCAGTAAGTAAGCAAATGATGATTTTTTTTTTCAGGTAACTCCGCCAGTTTGCTTGGGATGTTATCAATTGTTGGAAGAAGGTGCAATTGTAACTTGCCAAAAATGTGGCTGGCCGTTTTGTTCGGAAGCTTGTACAAGTAATGCAGTGCATACACCTGAATGTCACTATACTCAGCAAAGGGGGGAAAAGGTGAATATTGATGAACAATATTTTTTATGTTATTAAAGTTATAAGATGTTTTTTTTGTTTATTGGCTTTTAGTTGCGGCAACACTTTTTCGAAAATACCATTTATGAATAAAGATATATCTTAACAATTTGTAATTACAGGTGACAATATCAACATATGGAATCCCCCACCCAAATTACCAGTGCATCACTGTCTTGCGGTGTTTGTATCAACGGGATCATAACCCGAAGTTATGGGCTAAGCTGCAGGCGCTTGAGTCTCACAACGAAGACCGCAAGGGTACGGAAAAATGGAATAACGACAGAAAGATGGTAGCGGAGTTCATTTGGAAGTTCTTTAAATTAGATGGAATCTTTGACGAAGATGAAATCATGCAGTGCTGCGGCATAGTACAGGCATGTACATGTTCATATTATGTAACTCAGAAAATAAGTTTAATTTTTTAATCCTAGCTGACAAAATAGTCTAGAATTAAAAAAAAGTTTATAGCAATGTCATTTTTTAATACATTACTAATATTTCTATTTACACCTCATTATAAGATATTAAAAGCTCATTACGAGAAATGTTTCTCAAAATTATCAAACGCACTCATTACGATTAAGAGAAGTTTATCAAACGTTTCTCTATTATATATTCTCACAAATAATTATCAAATATGTATAAGAAAATCCTTAACTGATTTCAGATCAATGGTCACGAGGTACCGCTCCTGGAGCCAGAGTACGTGGCGGTGTTTGATAAAATATCGATGGTAGAACACAATTGTCGTGCCAACTGCAATAAGAGTTTTACATCTGATGGAAACATTGTAAGATACACCTTTTTTATGTTTAGTGCATGTACAATACACGAATTCAAAGAGAAATTATAATTTATAGACAAGTTGTATATAAATTATAAGTATATAACTTATATGTTCTTATGTATATTGTAAAAAAGTTATCCCGATGAGTTCATTTCGCCGGTTATTCTCAGTTTTCGAGCATTTGTTTCCGAACTTGTGGTAAATTTAATAATTTGATATTGAAAAACGATTTTGACTTTTCACTTTCTTTGATAAAGTTCAATTGCAGGGTGACTTTCGACAAATATTATATTACATATAATAATCTACCTATATATTTACAAATAAACTATTAGTGTTGCAATAAGTTAAATGCTTGATAAATATTTTTGCAGATTCTTTCTGCAGGCGTCGCTATAACACCAGGCTCGCACATATCCGTGTGCTACACAGACCCGTTGTGGGGCACCGAGGCTCGTCGCCATCATCTCTCTGATTCTAAGTTCTTCGAGTGTTCTTGTGAGAGGTGCTGTGACGTCACGGAGTTTGGAACCATGTTTAGCGCTGTTAAGTGTAAAAAGAAGTAAGATTTATAAATTATTTCATTTTCAAACTATTGTAGTGAATTGTGATTTAAAATTTACATGCAAGCAAGACCAAAACTGTTTCACCGTTTAGATTATGATGATGATGAACCCAATGAGAGAAGAAAGAGGTCGGGTGGGTCGCATCAAAGCCTTATATTATATTATACATCGGTGTCATCATAAAATAACTTTGCAAACAGCAGAACGTGTTTTACTGGTCGTTGCTAGCTTATTAGGGAAGTTTAGAAATCTTCATTGACTTTTCAGAGATTGTAAGGGTTACTTGTTACCGGACACATTTGTACTTCCAATTCTTCATAAAACGAAATCACCCGATCCAAATACCCGAGGATTGGATAATAAGTTTTGGAAATGTAACGCGTGCACGGATGAAGTGTCTGACGCAATTATACAGCAGCTGTTGCAGGACATCGGTAGAGAATTGAGCGCTATGCCGAAAGGTGATCCAAATGCTTGTGAAAGGTAAACATTTATTTGCAAACATAATAATTACGACTATAACAATTTTGACGTCATCGTTGTGTTTATCAATATATCTAAGTATATAAGGTAGGCGTACTTGCTATCGTTCTGACGACATGATTAATTATAATACATTGAGGCTTGAATATTGGAACAGAGCATAATTTGAATGGAATAAATAATAAAGTAGACTAAGAAAATATATTTCGAAATTTTAAATTAAGAGGGAACTGAGCTCACTTAATTTGAACTCATCATTAAAAATAATATTGTTCTTTTGTGCATTGTCAGATTCATCGCACATTGCTGTAAATATTTGCACCCAACACATTACTACATGACGGATATAAGTCTTGCGCTGGCTCAGATGATCGGTCAGCAGGACCGACTGGGCCTGGCGGGTGTCACTGACGACCGGCTGCTGCTAAAGACACAGTTGTCTCGGAAGATTACTGATTTGCTGGAAATCTTGGCACCAGGTGCTTTTAAACTTCTATGTTTTAAAATAGCTTTATGGAATTTTGCATTTTTTGAATAATAAAATAAAGTTTCTACATTTCTATCATCTCTACAAACTTCGATTTGAATGAAGGTAAAATTGTATGTGCTTTGATTTTTAATGGTGTAGTGACGTTACTGGGTAATTGGCATCTAGCCAATTACAGATCCTGTCATCATCACGATCATTATAAGACAACTTTATTTGTCCGAATGAATACTACTAATAACGAATATTTAGTACTTATAATAATGTAGCACACAATACGGGCTAATCTGTAAGAACGGACTCGAAACTCACTCTGAAAACGGTCGTGAAATGTCAGAAAGTTATATGCGATATTGAATTAAAACATTTTAAGAATACACACATCTAAATAGTATATCACCATTGGTCGGTTGTCAAAATTTCACGGGTTCAGTTCTTACAGCATCGCATTACTGGTCAAATTTTCACACGCTCAACGCTTTATAATCTCTCGGTACGGATTTATGGATTGTTACTTTGCTTTCGTTTTATTATTTTGATTCCTCTGGTACAATTAAAATCTAATATGTTTATACTTATTTAACAGCTGAAACACGTTTGCGTGGGTCATTGCTATTTGAACTACACGCTGCTGTCGCTGAGACTGGGCGCAGAAAATCTCTAACCGATGGACCGATGGTCATGTTAGGATACGTAACGGTAATTATTATTGAATATGTTTGGTATATTAAGAAATAAAATTATTTTCTTGATTGAAACGATAGGTGTCCGATTCTTCTTCTTGACTTTTTTTTATAGAATAGGTGGGCCGACGAGTATATGGGCCACCTAATGGTAAGTGGTCACCAACGCCCTTAGGCATTGGCATTGTAAGAAATGTTGACCATCGCTTACATAGTCAATGCACCAGCAACCTAGGGACCTAAGATGTTATGTCCCTTGTGCCTGTAATTACACTGGCTCACTCACTCTTCAAACCGGAACACAACAATACCAAGTACTACTGTTTTGCGGTAGAATATTTGATGAGTGGGTGGTACCTACCCTGACGAGCTTGCACAAAGCCCTACCACCAATAAAGAAGAGCTTAATAAGAATTGTAAGAAACAAACTTTAATTAGATCAAACCCTACCCGGGTTAGTAACACTAAGTTATCATATTAGATATAATAAAAAAACATGCTATGTATGACGTTAAAAAACGGGGTTGGGCTGGGGACGTTATTAAATAACATTATAAACAATCTATTTGACGTAAATGAATAAAACCTTAACTATTTTTATACTAAAAAACATGTTTAAAACAGTTATTTTTAAGGTTTTGATAAACAAGGCAAGGCAAATCTCTAGAGATAAATATATATGTGATACGTATATTTATTTAATTTGCCGTGACTGACAGCGACTCCAAAATAATGATTATGTTTTGTAAATATTTAAATTCAAAAAGGTTCATATAATATTGTTGTGTACTCGCTTGTTAAACCGTAAAAATAATATAAATGATTGTATTAAAATTTTGTATGAAAAAATGTCTTTCTGAATCACGCTTACGTTTGGTTTACTCCCATACATGTAAAGTCTCGACTTTCCATATACACAGCTGCCATTTTTGGAACGTTTTGTTTTATTGCATTTACCATGTAATGGTAATAAATGTCCATCGGAACTAAGAGAATGGTTTTTTGGGTCGCGTGATTGTACACGTCTTGGTATGGTTTAGGCAGGTTATTGATCTATATCCCAACCTACCTCGTAGATCTATGTAACAAGCTGTTAAAGCTGCAGATACCTAGGCTCTTGGTTACCCAATTGGGTCAATAAAAATATTTGGTTGCTTGTGCATTATGGACAATGATTCACCAGCTAATCTTGATCCTTGATCAAATAGCTTAATAATAAGCATTTTAAAAATGAATGTTTATTCTAGGAATCACGTAAGATACTAATGGAGTCAGCAGAACTTTTGGCCCACGAGCCACCGGAGTTACCAGAAGGTCGTCTCGGTCACCAGGCGAAGATAAATCTGTTGCAGATGGATGAACTCATCCGGAATCTCTCAGCCGCACTCCCTTCGCCGTTGTAGTGTAATAAATGCGTTTGTTTAAAAAGTCGTTTTATTGTAGAGTACATTTTGTAAGTAATAAAAAAACCGGTGACCCTATTGACTATATATATACTATATCAATGTGATAATCTTTAAACTGCTTTTCCCTTCTGACTACTTAAGCTTTCGATAGCCCGTTTTGAGGAAGGCTACGACTTTAAGGAGTGAAGCAGTGACCATAAATGTCAACAATTTTGCGAACAGTTGGTAATTATAACGAATTTAATGCTGATCTAACCGCTTACTATAACCAAATAAAAACCAGATAGAAGAAATTTTTAGACACTGAAGTCGATTAAAAAATAATCCTTTCTTCGATTCTTTTACATAAAAAGTATTTATTTACATTGATGACTTTAATAAGTATATACATAAATATACAAATAAAATTTTAAAATAAACTGTACAAGTCATGAGTGAGTAGACCATCGCATCCGCATGATCCTATCTGGGCGTAAAAATGAATTAGCCCTTCTGTCACTGGTAAGGCAATAACAGTAACAGCCTGTTAATGTCCCACTACTGGGCTAAGGCCTCCTCTCCCTTTTGAGGAGAAGGTTTGGAGCTTATTCCACCACGCTGCTCCAACGCGGGTTGGTAGAATACATATGTGGCATAATTTCAATGAAATTAGACACATGCAGGTTTCCTCACGATGTTTTCCTTCACCGTCAAGCACGAGATGAATTATAATCACAAATTAAGCACATGAAAATTCATTGGTGCTTGCCCGGGTTTGAACCCACGATCGTCAGTTAAGATTCACGCGTTCTAACCACTAGGCCATCTCGACTTTTTAAGGTAAGGCAATAAGGCTGAATATTATAAGAGTCCTGACTTCTTCTCCATTTTCAGACGGCTTTGTTCTGGTAGACTGATACGTAGTACTCATTTTATTTTGACTGCTAAAGTTGAGGTTTTAAGTTATCCTTTCGCAAAATTTTGATGTAGCCTGCATCACTCCGAGGACAAAACTAAATATATTGTTTCGACTTTATTTTCTTACTTTGTTTTATTTTTATTTATTTTTGTACTTTTTGATATGTCTCTATATTTTTAAACAATGGATTTTGATTAATTGCCTGTAATAGAAGATATTATAATACGTTTTAAAACTGTTACTTTTTTAAATCATTAATCATGTTAATTAATAAAAGCGTTATATGCATAGAAATGTCATTGTACAAGATTAATAAAAAGTAAAGAATCGGTTCGGAAATTAGATTCTGCCAGTAAGAACTATTTTATACGGAGTTATCGTAAATTTAAATTTTATTAAACTACTCGGACAAAGAGACATAAACAGAGTTGAACTGCTAGAACAAATTAATAATGAACTTCAAAATAATGATTAAATTTTGAAGGAAATGCGTCGATTAAATCTGTTTGTTATTATTGCACGATAACTTCAAAACAACATAATAAAACACGTCGTTAATACTTAACAAATAAACGTTAGAACTTGTTTTTGTTTATGAGTCAAGAGATAAATACGATAGTTTCCATAATCTTCTATTGCATTTCCAGCATCATCGTGTTTTGAAAACATAGTTTTACCTTTAAAGATTTTACTTTTTTTATCTGTGAATTTTAAAATTATTTATTTAGGTACGTTTAAATTTTGACGATTGATTTAATTATGATAATTTACGCGATTCAAAACTACTTGTAAAAGTCTATTTAAAACAAAATGTATAAAAATAACGCCGTTTTCTTCTGAGACTTATTGGATCGTCATATTGGATGATTATTTGTAAAAATAAACTTTTAGGCGTAAAAATATCAGGCCTTTTTTAATTCCGTAACCGTAACCGTAACAGCCTGTGAATGTCCCACTGCTGGGCTAAAGGCCTCCTCTCCTCTTTTTGAGGAGAAGGTTTGGAGCTTATTCCACCACGCTGCTCCAATGCGGGTTGGTAGAATTCACATGTGGCAGAATTTCAGTGAAATTAGACACATGCAGGTTTCCTCACGATGTTTTCCTTCACCGTAAAGCACGAGATGAATTATAATCACAAAAATATATTTTTAATTCTAGGAAACATAATGTACGGATTTTTTTATGACTTCAAATACGAAGCACATAAGTAATGTGTGTCTTATCGATGAAATATTATATAATTTAGATTTTTAGGTAACTTTTTATATAAACAATCATGTTCAAAAGTTCATACATAACAGTTTGTATTTTGATTACAAAAAATGATACACAAAAACCGTTTTACAAATAAGCAATTATGAAATGATAACTGTACTTAAGTTGATTCATTTAAGACTTTAAAATGAGTTGTTATTTCTGGTAAACAATTATTATAGGCCTTACTTATAAAACTTTAAGCAGGTGTTTATACAATATTGAATTATCTCTTTCTATGATTTTAAATTTCACATTCGAAAGAAGAAGACAGCATTGTTTAACTAATCATTCTCTAAGCAACATTAGGAAAATTCGTATGATATTAATCTAAAAAACATTTTATACAGTACAGTAACAGCCTGTTAAAGTCCCACTGCTGGGCTAAGGCCTCATCTCCCTTTTGAGGAGAAGGTTTCTACCAACCCGCATTGTAGCAGCGTGGTGGTATAAACTCCAAACCTTCTCTTCAAAAATATTATACAATATAAAGAAATAATTAACAAATTTGGCCCTATTTTTGTACATTTATTTACCGTAACCGATTATACTCCGCTTTTATTTGTCGAAATCCATTATAAAGTTTATACTGAAGGGGATATCGTACACATAAAGTGAATGATGCTCACGCATTATAAGATAACATTTAATTAACTTATCAAAGACGTACATTGAAACATCGTGTGTCGATGCTAAGTACAGGAACAGGTCGCATGGTCTGATTCCGAGAATCAGCTCTGGCCCAATTACGACATGCCCTCGCTTGTCAATTCTTGTCTCGTAAGACAACTGGTTTGAGCGTTTAAGGATTCGGGGTCGTATATCCGCACTATCTTTAATTACTGATCGTATCTGTTTTTATCGGATGAAAACGTTCATTTTAAGCAAATATTAAATTATAAAATACTAGCCTCCCGTTTCCAGTTACAGAGCTACTCTTAAAGTAATGCCTCGATAAATATAGAACAAAAATATAATACCTATAACGAGTGTTGCAAGCTTTGCTTTCCGCCCTTAACCGGCCAGCTTACACAGCGCTAACTTAAACGGTGACCCACACGTTATTTTATCTCATTGGTTCATTAAGAATTTCTATTGTCGACACTGGTGCTCTAAATGACATTTCGTAGGTCTTAGATGATATGTTTACTTTAGAACAAAATATGTAATAAAATATCAAATTGGAAGTTTTACAAATACTCTAAATAAATAGAATCTCAATCAACATCTTTAAAGTGTTATTTGTGGAAATGATTATTTATATTATTTTTTATTTCTATGTAAACTTTCGAAAGTGGAAAGTCGAGATGGCCTGAAAGTCGAGATGGTCTAGTGGTAAGAACGTGTGAATCTTAACCGATGATCATGGGTTCAAACCCGGGCAAGCAACACTTAATTTTCATGTGCTTAATTTGTGATTGTAATTCATCTCGTGCTTGACGGTGAAGGAAAACATAGTCACCTGCATGTGTCTAATTTCACTGAAATTCTGCCACATGTGTATTCCACCAACCCGCATTGGAGCAGCGTGGTGGAATAAGCTCCAAACCCTCTCCTCAAAAAGGGAGAGAAGGCCTTAGGTCAGCAGTGGGACATTCACAGGCTGTACTGTCTATGTAAACTTTAAAAAATCCGAATACAAAGTTATACTTCAGTAAAACGATAACAACAGATTTTTATCTTCGACTTAGTTAAAATAATAGCAGCATCTTAAAATATATATATAAAACTTGTTATACAGCGTATGTTCTATAAAAACACTCAGGAAAGAATTTAAATTCAACTCGCCAAATCATAATTTGAATTTATTGTTTACCTTTATATTGAAATATGTCGACTGTTCCACACCACTATTCATCCCTTCATATTGCATTCCCATTACGTGATTTTGTATATTTATAATAGCAAGCTATTTTGTTACCAATGTTAATAAAATAACTAACTCGGAGCTCTTACATCTTGCACGCTTGTTAGTGCTGTCATTGCCAATTTCCAAGTTTGATCAGTCTTTTACAAAACTATTGTAGGAAAGTGATATATGTACGTGTCATCGGCTTATTCTTATTATTATTAAACAACTTTATTGCACACACACAAGGAAAAAAGGAAATACAAACAGTAAAAAAAAAAGAAAAACAAAAGTTCAAGAGAAGCCATGCTACATAAGTAAAATAAAATTGCGGACCTCAACATGATGCATGCAAGGGCGGTCTTATTACTCAAGTAGTGATCTCTTCCAGACAACCCTGCATTAAGATACTTGCAGGACCTAACGGGCGAGTGCATTATACATACACACATACATTATATATATATATATATATATATATATATATATATATATATGCAAATAGAATTGTTTACACAAAGATACATATATACATTTATATACCATACAACATATGTTAATATATACATACATATATCTATTCACAATACAAACATTTATAACATTAAGAGTGGACAGAATGAAATGTGAAGAAAGTAAATAGGTAGGGTTACAGAGGTAGGTAATAGTTTTTAGTACGAATTTTGAAGATGGAAATTGAAGAGGATTGACGGATCTCTGATGGAATTGTATTCCACAGTCTTACTGCCTTTGCCGTGAAGGGGTTTGCATATAGTTTGGAGTGACATATAGGCACACTTCATTTTTTGTCGCTCTGGGAGCGAAGATTAAGTTGAAGAGTTGAGTCTGAACCAAGAAAAGTAAAGCGTTCCTTCAAATAGGGAGGTGTACAGGGGTGAAATAGAATAGAATAGAGGAGGGAAAGAATATGTAAGTTGCGGCGATCTTTGATTGTAAGCCACTTAAGGGTAGAACGATACTCCGAAATACGATCAAATTTCTTCAGTCCAAATATAAACCTTATGCAAATATTTTGCAGGCGTTCCAACTTGTTAGTTAGTTCCTCTGACAAATTAGGGTAACACGCATCCGCATAATCCAAAATTGGGAGCAGAAGGCAATTAGCAAGTAGTATTTTGGTTTTAGTGAGTTTACTTACCTAGATTTGTTCTTATAAAATAGTAAAAGGTTGCTACTAGACTATAGTACACACACACACAATATTAAAATTCTTAATTATTCTTAATAATTAATTACATTTTTAAAATGCGTTTTGTTAATAGTTATAATTTAAAAACCTATTTACAATAAGTATTTATTTTGTTTAAGCGTAACATCAAAACTTATTTTATATATATAAAAATAGCTGATAAAAAAATGTGCAGTAACGTCAGAACTAAACAAACACCCCACGCTTCAGAATGAAAAGATTTCCAAATCACGACGTTACTGCTCTATCGTAATGAAATTATCACATGTAAATACGAAACCGACCAATGACACGTTTAGTTTTATTTGAAATTACAGTCGAGTGGCAGATCAGAAGTAAACCTCACGCGACTACGCGTGCGATTATTGTTAAACACAAAAATGGGTTAAATG
Organism: Nymphalis io; assembly: GCF_905147045.1. NCBI lineage: Eukaryota > Metazoa > Arthropoda > Insecta > Lepidoptera > Nymphalidae > Nymphalis > Nymphalis io. The sequence goes on along the minus strand of NC_065898.1, from coordinate 12,591,438 downwards.
AATATATACCATGATCACACAATAAGAGACGCTCAAGGATCGTATTGTTATTGTAAATAAATAGTGATGTTATAGTTTTCATAAAAGAGAAATGTTGGTGCAGTTTTAATTTTGACACGATTTCGACTTGAGGTTAGTTGGAAAACAAAGTTTTTGTATTTATTTAACGATGACTGACGAGCGAATAGCTGCATGGTGGTGAGTGGTATCTGCTCACAGACTACAAAAAGTATTCCTTAAACCATCTCTATGATCAATATGCCAGTAATAACCTGTTCACTCACCTTTCAAACTGGAACAAAGCAGTATTCATGGTAGGCAATAAAAGAAATCCTACATTTCGTAATTATAAGCATAAATTATACTAATTATTAAAAAATACTTGAGTTTTGTTGATTTTTTTGGTAAACAAGTCTATTGAATAAGGCATACAAAAAGCCCCTTTTAGAATTACAAGATTGGAATATGGTCTGTTTTTACGTCGTATATGTTAATGCCTTTCCATAGAAATATCAGAGTGAGAAAATATAGGGTACATTTATATTTGCGCATTAAAATATCCTATTATATAGCGGAGATAGCCTAGTGGTTAGAACGCATAAATCTTACCCATGATCGTGGATTCAAACCCGGTTCAAAAATTCTCATGTACTTAATTTGTGTTTATAATTTATCTCGTTTTATGGTGAAGGAAAACATCGTGATTAAACCTGCATGTGTCTTATTTTACTGAAATTCTGCCACATGTGTATTCCACCAATCGGCATTGTAGCAGCATGGTGGAATAAACTCTAAATCATCTGAAAAAAGGCGAGGAGGCCTTAGGCCAGCAGTGGGACATTCACATGCTGCTACTAAAATATCTCCTGCGCTAATGACTATTATTTGGCAATGATAATGAGATTTAAGTCATTTTGTAAATAACCGGAGGTGAAATTTCAGAAAATGGTTAGTATGTTTTGGTGACAAACATTGGCAAAACTAGTAACATTGTAAACTAAAATAAATATAAATGAATAAAAAATAAATAAAAATCATGACATCGTTGAATGGTGGCAAGAACGCTAGCAGCGTTTTCTGTTAAATCGCAATTCCGATATTATTGTCGAGAATTGAACCAGACCTCTTGTCACCAGGAAGACGATAAATAGCAACTATTTTTCTATATTATTTGTTTCTATAATTATATTCATAAATATTAATCTCGAGGTATATAAGGATAGTCTTAATAAATGCAATATTGATGGTTTATATTTCAATAGAGGCATACCATTAGATGACGCATTTGCATTTGCCATCTTATTTAAAAGGAGACAAGTTACAAGAAATAGCTATTACTCAGCTTTTCCGTTAACAAATTCAAATATGCATCCCGGAGTTAGGAGTTAGGCTGTCTTATACTCCGGTGCCTCGGAAGTTATGTAAAGCCGTTATTGATCCTGCGTCTGGTCATACTGGTTCATCATCGGACTATGGTACACAATGGCTAATGGCTAATTTTGATCAGGCCAAATATGATGTTATTATGCCTTGTCATTCTTGTGTCATGTTTGTAGTATCAAAAAATCATCATTGAAAGAACGTACATACAATTTTACTTATTTGAATATCAATTGATAACAAATTATTTGTCTTAGTGCTTAACACATAACACACTGCACGGACTAACGTCAAACGTGTACGCGAGTCGCGAACCTCTAGAATACAATATTATTATATATTTGTACATAATTATATCGCTTACATAAGCGGTAAATCCGAAAAGTTATGTGGTTTCATACATTTATGTATTTTAATATGTTTAAAAACCAAAATTAGTTTTTTAGTTATTTGCTATTTTCGAAATATATATATTTATTTTTTGTAACAGAACACTAAATGTCAAGTAAGAAATAAACAACATACATAAATCAACATTTTTTTTTATAGAATAGGAAGGCGGACGAGCATATGGGCCACCTGATGATAAGTGGTCACCAACGCCCATAGATATTAGCATTGTAAGAAATGTTAACCATCCCTTACATCACCAATGCGCCACCAACCTTGGGAACTAAGATGTTATATCCTTTGTGCCTTTAATTACACTGGCTCACTCACCCTTCAAACCAGAACACAACAATACCAAGTACTGCTATTTTGCGATAGAATATCTGATGAGTGGGTGGTACCTACACAAACGAGCTTGCACAAAGTTCTACCACCACTTAGCAGTACCACATCCACATATTCTATTCATATGCATATGTAATATTCTTTACACGTCTTCATAGGCTTCAGTAAGTCTCGTTTGTCTTTTTTCTGTCCTTCTGCTTAATACCTTGATGATTATATAGTATGGTGACCATTCTGTTTTACAAAATTACACGTGAAAAAGATAATATTATTAGTCCTGTATTTATTTAGGTTTGTTATGGTTGCAAGTTGTAATCACTACGATATTATCCGATATAGGTATCGCATCCTATTTATATAAAATTTTGATACAACACCTTCGGTTATTCGCAAATGCGTGTACAGACATGATTAAAAGTGTCAATCGAACCAGTGCAGGCAAGACTTTAAAATAAACGCAAATGTAATATCTAAGTATTTTTATCACACATTACTAAGAAAATCAAATGTTATTCCAAACATAGTTTTTTATTAAGGTATTTAGTGCTGACAACATCGTTAGAAGTAGAAATCTTGGAGCTTAAATTATAAATCGAAGTCGACCCATATAATTAATTTCTTCTTTATTTCTTTTTCTAATATTAATATAATGGTAATTTTATATTTCTTTTCCAGATAATCTTACGCGAGCGGTCAAGACATGTGGTTAGGTCGTACTCTATGGCTGTTGTTATGTTACGTCCAATATACTAAGTGCAACATCCTAGAAGAGTACGAGGAAATTTCGCGTAATATTCTATACCCTCCAGAAGATAAAATAGCTAATGCTCTGCCCGTCGAAGTGGGAAAAGACCGATCATCTGGGTGCATCTGTAGAAGCACCAAGAACCGTAAAGTTATTGTTTGTTTTGGGAACTACGAATGCAAGAAATTCCCAACGGTAACTATTTAATATTAAGAGTTGGTATTTCTGTTCCTAACCATACAAACATTAACAGTTATTTTCTAATATTCTGGATTAATAATAAGTTTAAAAAAGTAAGGTAATTATGATGACGCCCAAAAATATTTTCTAAATCTTTATATCTGCCTTTTTGTTATAGAAATCTTCGCCACTAAAAATAATATTAATTTTGTCATCATTGCGTGCAATAAGTTGTGTGACCCAAAATATTTCACACGAGATAATGGATGTAGTGGAAAATTCTGAACAATAATAATCCTTGTTATGATAATTAAATCTTATATTACTTAACGTAATTGCTTTCGCTTTCAAGCGTTTATTGTGTGTGTTTAGTGCAAACATTTTCAAAACTTTAGGTTTATTAAACTAACTTTGTACAAAGAAAAAACTGTATTGTTTGGTGGATTCGACCCGACAAAATGCAATTATGGGATATAATCAAGTTATCTTTGCATTTCATTGATTATTAGTTCCATGTAATATAGCGTAAATATCATTTTGAATGGACTTGCTCTGCGTTAAATCACTAAGAAGTGATTAAAGATTTAAACTCATATTAACATCTTTATTGTTCTACTAAATTTACTATTAGCTGTTCGTTATATTAGTTATTTCGGTTTCATTTGCATTATTAATCGAATGCTCCATATGTTTCTAGAAGGCTACGGCTTGATTATCGTTGATCTAATAGTTTGAAATTAATCGGTAGCGTCATTTCGACAATTCCGATCCACAAGAAGTATTTTACCTAACTACTATAACAGCTGTATTAATCTCAAGTATATGCTTAAAACTTCAGAAATATACCGTAACATAACGTGTAACGTAAATAAAATAAACAAATATTAATCACACAAAATTCACAATTTAAAGTTCTATTCTTATCACACAATGGCTAGTAGTAGCTTCGTGAATCTAATGTTATCTTAGTTATAGAGAGACGTAATTATCATCATACAAACATATTGCGTCAGATATTATTAATCAACTACGCGTGTATTAGATCGCTGAATATAAATCTAAGGGTGACTTTTAATTTTTGTTATTTGTTTACCTTACCCGCAAAAAGGGGTTTTAGCCAGTGGGGCATTCACAGGCTGTTACCATACCTACTTATATATAAATTTCATTTTCAATAATTATCAAGTTATTTACTTTAGGCGAAATCCGATATGGTACAAATTATTAAACATGAAAATTCGCTTTTGAATAAATATATTATTATTATTATTAGTTATACTAATATTAGATATATTTTGTTTGTTTATATTTCCGTATGAGGTGAAATTGATGTAGAACTTCGTATTTTATTCGGTAAATATGGTAGGGCTTCGTGCGGGCCTTTCTAGGTGGGTACCTCATAATTTATATGTTTTACTAGCGCTGAGCAAGAATACTGTTTTGTTGTGATACGGCTTAAAGAGTGAGTGAACCAGTGTAATTAAAGAAACTAGGGATATAGCATATTATGCAATGGTTTCACTGCATGCGGTGCTATTGTCTATGGTAAAAATAAATTTATAAATAAAATAAATTACAAATATAATAAATTACTCTTAAAAAACAAAATCTACGAGATATTCATATGTTCGAGGGTTTGTAAAGAGAGTCGAAAAATATTTAAAGATACGGTAATATCTACGGAAAAATCTGCAACAACATACATCTTTACTTTAGCAATAATAAAAAGTAAATATTGAAAAAAATACACGACGAATTTAGCTCGGATGTATCATTTCTTATCTTATATTTATAAAGTGTATACAAGAATACTTTAAATGTTTAAATGCCACAAAATTTAACTTTAATAATAATATGTTTTATCTTTTTCAGGTAAATAGACAAAGCGAAATGCTTGTTGTTAGGACCACAGTTTTACCAGAAGTTCGCGTCGGTGAGTTAGACTACCTATATTACTTGAAGGCTTTAAAAATTGAGGCGAATCATCAATTAAAGTATTTACAACCAGGATTATTTCGTAATCTCACTACGTTACAGCAACTTTCTATATCATACAACACTGTGCTTCACGTAATCCTCGAAGGCACGTTTGATGGTCTGAAAAGCCTTCGAGATTTAATATTGTTAAATAATGGCTTTTCGAATATATTACACATAACACCTGCTTTTCAACCAACGAAATTACCGTCATTACGTAAATTGGATTTATCAGAAAACTCCTTCGAAATGATCCCGGAAAATGCATTTAAATCTATGCGAGGTTCTCCTTTGAGAAGACTCGATATTAATTTATGTCGCCTCGACTTTATACACCCTGACAGTTTCCTACATTTAGAAATGCTTCAAGAACTAAGTATTGGTGAGAATGATTTAAACTCGTCAATAATAGGAGATTTTCTAATGAGTTTAAAGAGAAATAACAGAAACCTCACCCATCTCGATTTGAATAGCATGGGCTTTCGAAAACACCCGCCAAGACGTTTAATGGAAATTATTGCAAATACGACAGTTGAAAGACTAACTTTATCTAATAATCAATTTGAAATTATAACTGACGATACATTTCCAAAAATGACGAATGTAAAAGTTTTAGAATTGCGAGGTGTTAGCGCTTTATCTATTGGGCCAAATGCTTTTGAACCAAACAAATTTCCAGATCTCCGTATTCTTTTATTAAGTGGAAACAACTTACCTGGAATACATTGGAAGCATATATCGAATCAACAACTCGTCCTTTTAGATTTATCATTAAACAAAGGTACGACTTCGAATCCTATGTATTTTGAAATCGATAGAGGAGCGTTTCTAGACTGTCGCGAACTGAGAGTTCTTAATCTAGCTTTTAATAGGATGAAATCAATATTTGACTATACATTTATTGGATTGGAAAAGTTGAAGATGTTGAATCTAGAAAATGGCACGATATTCCACATCGGCGACGGAACATTTAAGCCTATGAGACATTTAGAAATACTTAATTTAGCAAATAATCCTTTGACTGCGAATGAGAATCTTACGAGCTCTATGTTCGAAGGCTTAAATGAATTGAAAATATTAATACTAAAGAATTGTGGTATAAAACATTTTTACACTGAGGACAATATATTCAAAATGATGCCAAACCTCACACATTTAACATTAAGGAACAACGAACTGTATTATATAACTCCCGAATTATTGAAACCATTAAAATATTTACAAGTATTAGACTTAAGTGAGAATCTATTAATATCTTGGTGGAGACCTTTATTCTTAGCCTCTGGATTGAAACCTCATAGCTTATATTTAACTGATAATAAAATTTCTCATTTCACGCTTAGCATGATTCAAGACTTGAATTTCTTACTAGAAAATAAAGGAAATTTTACAATCGAAATAGACCTAATGGATAACGTATTTATCTGTGACTGTGCTTCCATGTACAAATCGTATGCCTGGTTACAAGTGAATGGATCTACGGCGTTGAAGGAATACTTTAGACAGTCTAATTTTCTATGCAGCAGTCCAGATATTTGGGAAGATAGAAGAGTAGCGGATTATTTCTCGTCTATTAAAAATATGCGTTGCTTGGTGTATGAGAAAATTTCAAACATGATGCTCTTAGTTTGGACAGCACCATCAGTTGTAACCCTTATATTTTTAGCTTTAATAGTAACATTTGTATATAAATATAAATTGTACATTACATATTGGTTATTTTTAGCAAAACTAGCTTTAGGAAGAAAATTTACAAAACAGTCCCATAAGGCCGAAGGTTTACAGAAAATTTGTCCAAAATACGATGCATTTGTATCATATTGCAGTGAAGACAGAGAGTTTGTTTCAGAAATGGTGAATCAATTAGAATGCTCTCCACCTTGCTTGAAGCTATGTATTTATGAGAGAGATTTTGAAATAGGTTCGTTTATCTCTGAAGCGATATTAGGTAGTATAAAAGAAAGTAGATATATAATTTTAATTATTAGTAACAATTTTGCAAAATCTCAATGGTGTCGATGGGAGACTCAGCTGGCCGAGTATCATAGGCTGTTTCTTGAAGACGGCACTTCGTACGATCCACTGGTGCTAATAAGAATAGGAAACGTTGAGAACAAATATTTGACAACGACGTTAAAGTTCTTATTAAAGACCAAGATATATTTGTCATGGGACGAACGGCGATCGGAAGAATTTTGGCAGAAATTAAGAAGTGTCATTGTTAAAAATTGATGTTTTTTACAATAAAATGTTTTATAAAATGACTTTTGTTTATTATAAAAGCTCTGAATTCCGAGGGTATAGAGATATATTTTCACTATTATATTTTTATAAATAGATGTATTGCTTCAAAACCTAATAATATACAAACGAATATTACAAGTAAAACATATACGTGCGTTGTTATCTGTAATATGCAGAATAGTTTTTAGTCAATTACCTTGAAATGGGTAATGGTAAATGTTAAGTGTATGTATGTATGTAAACTGTCGACATGCTCTTTAACTTAATCGGACTATGTGTCGTTATATTTACCGTAATGTTTAAGATGATATTGGATATACATATATGAGAAGCCAATAAAACTAACACGGTGGTAGTAAGCCGATATATTAGACAACTATCCCACGGCGGCGCAAAAAAATCGACAAAATGATGTACAAAGTAATGTATAAATATTAAGGTAATAAAAAACAAATCCAACGATATATAAATCTTGTAATTAAATCCAATCCATTTTATTACAGTTATAACTCCCACCGAACTCGCGAAGAACTCTTTCCTCTAAAAAAATATGCCTATATTTGCACTGGCACACTCATCCTTCAAACCGGAAGATGAATAAAATAATATAATAAATAAAATTGAAAACACTAAAAGTCTAACACAAACCGATTACATACGAACGTATGTATGTACGTACTTGCTCTGTATAAACACCGTGGGGTTTTCCTAATACAAAACTAATATTGTATTGTTAAACGCAATATAAATTCTATTTTATAACGGTTTAATGTAAATAAGCAAGCAGTGCACTTAGTATTTACAATTAACTTAGGAGAAATTAACATCGATGTATGAAAAACGTACGCTGTAACTTTAAATGTTTTGAACAATATTTTCATTTGTCATGATGTTAGTTTCAAAATAAGTTATTTGATAATGGAAATGTTTAAACAATGATATATATAAATATATTATACTTGTTTTCATTTAATGCGTTAAATATATACAAATAAGAATTACAAAACACTATATAAATCGTGACCACGTGGAACCAGCAAGAACTTTTAGTTTCCCCTTTGAATCGCAATTCCGGTACTCATGGTAAAAAATTAACTAGCCCTCCTGTTACCAGTAGAAAGTTACGCAGTTATAGAAAAATCACGCAGTCTAAAAGATTGTCCTGTGGCATTGTACCCAAGAGGCTGGCACTACTGTCTCTCTGCACCGCTAGACTCAACAAAAAAAAATATGTAATACTTATGGCAAGTTATTAGACGTTAACACACTTTATTGCTAATTTATTTAACATTTTCCGAATAAGGCCTACTTATCCAATAACACATATTTTGTGTCTACTTATATATTATAATAATATAAAATATAGTCTTGTGGCGTGAAAAAAACAAAACCTTTATACGATTACTCTGTCTGTTTGTTCGTCTATCACAAATATTTTCTCCGAATGTACCTACTGGACAAAATACAAACGTAAATGTTTAGCGAACATTAACCAAATATTATTTTTAAGGTTTATTTGGCACCATTTATAAAATAAAAAATATATTTGACTCATAAGAAATACACGTTTATTTTTATTTTTAAGCTACATTATTTTAAAGATATTAAACAAAATACACAAACTCGTCCAGTTCACCATAAAAATATAATACTTAAGTTCTTTAAGTATCAGTAAGATCATTCTAGCTTATATTTCGATTAACTGGCCAAATAATGAACCAGCTGTTCTATCTCTAAGCCTTTTAAGTTTCTTTTACATAGTTAATATTATATTTTTATAAAAATATATATCAAAGAATTATGAAATAACCGATTACTTATATTTCAACACTTGTAACAAAGAATTGTCGTTTTAACAAGTACAAATTGTCCAAATTACTCTGTAATAGCGTGTAACAGCGTGATTCTATACAATGTAGTAGAATTGCAATATGCCTACAAGTCGTTTGAAATAAGTTTGTTATACACGTAGAGTATCTTCAGACGTGTCACGACCAGGAACATTTAAATAAATGGCCTGTCAGAGTATTATCCTAACGTGTCAAAGCATTCTATTTGTATTACGCATTCATATACAAATGTGACCTAAAACTTTTGACACTAGAAGGATAATACAATCTTTATAATTTGCTACATAATATATTTCTATAGCTACGTAACAAGCTTTTTTCTAATGTTTCTTGTTTAAATTCGTGGGTCAAACGCACCCAACCAATTACACTAAATTTAGCGTAAACTCAGCGCGTATTACAAATCTACATTACTATTTCTTTAGATAGTTCAAATATCAAACAAAAGCCTGTTTATATATTTGATATTATTATTATTTTTGTAAAAATGAAAATTGTCTTATGAACAAATACAAAAAGAACACTCAGATACAATTACAACACGCGATCTTGTTCCATCAACTGGACCACATCAGCTTTATTCGTGAATACCGATACTAAACATTTGCAGTCAAAGTTCTGAAAGCGGATCAAATGTAATCATAGTATTATTGCAAAGGTGATATTAAGTGCAGAAACTGGTCGAGTGAAATTACGTGAAAGTAGTTTAATATAGAATCTTTACAACGTTTTATTTTACATGAAACGATTTACAAGATCTTTATATTATTACACAAACTTTCTGTTTCGTTATATCTTTGAACAATATGTTTTATTTACATGTTAAAGGATGGAGCAAGTGATTCTTTTAAATCAGTTCATTATGAACACGATTATTCAAGCTCTGATTAGTTGTTTATTTGCCTTTAGTGCTTTTGTGGTTGGAACAGACTTTACAGTAAATATTTGTCAAGCAAAATATATAACGGTCTCTTTGTTAAGTTTAGGGTAGTCTTATAACCAATCCCAGCGTTACAAGTTTTGCTCTGAAACATAATACATTTTTTATATAAATATAGAAATAAATATCGTATTATAGTTTCAATTTTTCCAAGCATTATCTTATATTTTGTAGATGACATTAATCTTAAGCGCCGATTGCGAGTTCAAGTCCTGGCAAGCATCACTGAGCAAGAAAGCAAGAGAGTGAGCAAGCTCTTAATGTTTTTAGTTCATATCGTCCTCGTGCAAGAAAACATGGTAAGGAAAACTGCATAACCATAAGCAGTGTAGTGGAATAAACTCCAACATTCTACTTAAGAAGAGGGAAGGCCTCTACCACGCAGGACTTTTACAGGCTGTTGTTATAATATCCAGCGTTCGTCATATAAGCGTGATTACGCAATTTTCTATCCGATTACGTGTATATAATTAGCTATTTTTCATCTTTTAAGTGTTAATCGTACTATGAGAGTTTTATGTTTAGGTACTCCATTAGCAGTTACGGACAAAACGGTCGGTAGAATAAAACGACTTGTATTGGTAATAAACATTGCCAATAAATATTAAAATATTATTAAATAAATATTTTTTCACAGTTATTGAATATTCTAATCCCTATAAAGATTTTATTACGTTGCGTATACACAGCAATTGCGAAGTTATTAGCTAAGGTATAAAGTAAAAAAAAAAACATATTATTATTTAGTAAGCATTTATATGTTTTTGTTAAGAGAACTTTATTTATGTAATAATACTTTGAGAGTAAATCACGCATTGAAGACCAGATCCAATCGCTTACAAGTCCGTATACACGATTGTTTAAATAATTGCAATTTTATGATATCGGTATTGGTAAAATGAAGTGGTTAGCACGTGGGTCACGTCGCGGCCCACTTGTGAGATGCAGTGTCTCATCGAGTAGAAAGCTGTGGGCGCGCCCGCGTCGCGTCCGAGTCTCCGAGTACAGCGCGTCGCGCTAATGCACTGCGCTCGCTCAATATTTGAGTTTCTCAATGATATCGTCACTTTCATATTGTTATTTAATGGCGACAACCGTTTAATTTGTTAGCTATGACGATGCTGAGTCAACTGTTTTGTTTAGTGTTCACCTTTACGTAGCGATTGGTTTGCAGAAACCATGGACCTCATCTTGTTTTGAAAGTTGGACTGAATGGTTTAGTATTTAGAAAGGATTCTTCTCATTAAGAATATTTTATTCATACAATGACATGTCTCTGTTATAAGCACCTGATCGGTGCCTCTTTGTAATATTCAGATTAAAACTTGTAATATAAGGCTATATATAATCATTTTATTATTTATTATTGTAATCATAATCAACAACGTTACATGAAATAGTTGTATTATATTGGCTTAATACTTATGATAATAAGACGAATTAATCGTAAATATGTATTTAAATTTACAGTGATTATCAATACTAAGGCTATACAAGATTTCATTTATTATAAGTCAAGTTTTCGCCCGCGACTTCACTTGCGTGTTAGAAAGGGAGGGGTATGGGTGGTAAATATAAAAAGTAGCGTATGTCCTTCCTTCTTGTCCAAGCTTGCTGCATAACAAATATCATCAAAATCGGTTCAGTGCTTTAGCTATGAAAACGTACAGGCAGACATCATTACTTTTGCATTTATAATATTAATATAGACACTGGTTAAATATTATTTTTATATATCTCTAAAATACGAGAACATCCTCATCATAAAACTTCATGCTTTGGAAAAAATTTTGTTAGATATGTGGCCAACACGCCATAAAACCAAGATGGTTTAAGCTGAACCTTCTTTACGGGGATAACATTTATAAACAATAGATCACGCGATATTGTGAGATTACTATCTCTTAAGAACATAGAACAAAAATAGTACAGCGTAATATATACTATATTATATAGGTACAAATAGGTAAATATAAAACAGCTAACTACATTTTTCGCCTGTTATTATTGGCGAACATAAGTATTATCGACAAATATATGGAAATACGAATACAAATAAAAATAAGAACATGCAAATTATATTATGTGTTCTTCAAAGTGTTAAATAGTCGTCTATATATTTAATTTAAAACGAGAGACGATTATTTTCGCTCTGTGTAAATTTATTCACAGCTTTAACTTTAACTTCGCTATTATTCTGTAACTTTTGCTTCCTAGCATTTACCCGGAATTGACCTCTGCTTGCTATTCTTATCCAGATCTGACAGTTTGCTAATGTGAAAGAAGCATGGCGTTTAGTCATCGCAACACTTTACGCGAAAACAAGTATTCATAATTTAATTTCTTACTTCAAGACATAAAATTTATAAGTATAAGACAAAGTTTATTTAGAATATCACAGACATTGCAGACGCGCACAGAAATATTACTACCTAATAGTTTTGAAAATATAAATGAAACATTTAATGTTACAAAAACAAGTAAAATAAATCCCATATATATTTTTTTATATCATAGATCATATGAGTCACGTGATGGTAAGTGGCCACCACAATAGACATTGGCGCTGTAAGAAATATTAACCGTTCCTTGCATCGCCGATGCACCAATATGATGATGATGATGATGCGCCGATGACCAAATATCGATTGTTTCTTGGCAATCCAATACGCCACCAACTTTGCCTGTAATTTCACTGGCTCGCTCACCTTTCGAACTGGACGACATCAATACTAAGTTCTACAACCATATGATGTAGATAAAACAAATATAAAATTACATTGAAATGACTTAAACTTAACTTAAGGCCTATGTTCAGCAGTGGACTACGAAAGGCTGTTGATTGATCGATTGATTGACTAAAACTTCGCTGTGTCTGAAATGTTGCCTTCTGAAGTTGTGACGAGCCATACATTTATTCTAGTGATCTTCCTATGTTTGGGATTTCAGTATATTTTTTAATGTCACACTATTGTTTGTGATTAACTTTTTGATAAAAAAAAATTAAGGACCAACGTCGTTTAATTCTCGTGTGCCCCAAGTGCCACTAATATTCTTTATCGTTTAAAACGTATACGCCGTCCTTCGCGGAAACGAGACTGACGCCTGCGCATCGCATAGACAATGTTCGTAATAAAGCAATGTAAGTTAGGTGCGAATTCACTGAGGATGTGAAGCGAATCTCTGAGAACAGTGTAAAAAGATCTCATATTTTGTAATTTTTTATATACAAGTATATTTTATTGAATCTCCATAGACACTAACATTTAAACACTGACATTTTGACAACTAATTCACAAATTTAAGCAACAATGAATGTACATTGCCAGCATTAGGTTATTATATAGTTTATGTGTGGATCAGCATTGTTAGGTACTCAGGGAGCTTCTCAGTTCAACGTCACTCCTCTGAGCTCCATCAAGCGCTTTCACGACGCCATGTTCACCATCATCAGTATAGTGTTTAAAGCTACATATTACTGCTCTACGTCGACAGAGTGCTAACCAGGCCCCATCACATCAATTATTCTTCAGCCAAAAGCAATACTTTGCATGACTGTGTTCCGGTTTGAATGGTACGCAAGTGTAATAACAATGGTAAGCAAGTGTAATAACAAGCTCAAAGGACTTGTTTTTTTATAAAATAGGAAGGCTTACATGCATACGGAGCACCTGATGGTAAATAGTCACCATCGCCCATAGACATGGGTTTTTTAAGAAATATTAAACATTCCTTTCATCGCCAATACGTGTCCGCCAACGCGATGTTCCTTGCGCCTGTAATGACGAGACCCAGACTGGTTTTCATAACGCTCTACCAACATAATAAAATAATAATAATACCTTAGATATAATGTTAAAATAAAATATCCGAAGTGTTCATAAAAACATTGAGTAACAAGGGGTAAATAATGTGTGAAGTGTCGGAGCAATATATTTTTAAAAGTAATAAATGTTCGTGTAACTCAAGTCCCATAGTGATATTATTGATAAGATAAAAAAATAATGTGTTGTTTATCTTTTAATTAATTATCTTTTGCTATACATTTTTGTTATTTTAATAGTTATCTTTATTACAATAGAAATAATTATTTTATACTTTAACTAAATTTCCTACCGAGTATACATCGTTTGTGACTTTTATTAAAGAAAAGAAAATATGCATGGGTAAAACATTTTTTTTTATATAAATGTGGAATATTGGATAGAATACCTGGATCCTAATCAGTGTAAGGTTCAATTACATCTTAATAAAACATTTAAAAATCAAGATAACGGATTTCACCTTGAAATTGTCATAAAAAACAGACAGTGCGGTGAGAAGGATTACAGAAAAATGTAAGGTTGCGAATTAAATTTGATCTTTCTTAGTAACCATCGTTTGTATCACAAACACGTATAAGTTATTAAGGATATTAATGCACATTTAACACATAAATTAAGGCACATATGTAATAATAGAAAGATACAAAAGCATCAACGACACGTCTGTGGAGGATAGTTAATGAAAACAAAAGAAAATAGGTAATAAAAAGTAATATTGTTATATAATGATGTAAATGTTTTGTACATTTAATACATGTACATAATTTAGAATATAAATATAATTGGGAGATGATGATAAATCAACATACAATACAAAAAATAATTCTTAAAATGGTGCGTGAGTAAAAATACCATAATCGTTTCTTTGGCAGGAGAAAACTCAAATATGTTTGTAACAATTCGGAAATATGATACCTCGGATCTCCTAGACCTTGTTAAGACTTATAAAAAGAGGAAGTCTTCGGCTAACCGTTGGACCATTTTCTAGTAGTTATTTCCTAGCGTTTACTTCTTCAAGAACAAAACAAAAAAGTGTGTATGTCATAATTAACGTGTTAGTAGTACAACCAGCCACACTAAGGTATTTTATTGGCGACTTCAAGAATTTCGGCTTCGAGTCTAGGAAACAGTCCGGATATTTACTTTGTAAGTAAGAAAGAAACACGCCAGAAGAGATCACAGGAAGATGTTGTAAATACGTTGACCGCATATTAATGGAAAATATCGATGTAAATATAAATAGCCTAAGTGCCTCTTTCTCCCTTCATTTTTCGAACTTTTCTTTTTTTGTTTCATGTAGCTATTTATGAACTTTATTGTTATCAGTCAAAAAATAAGATTAAATAAGTATAAATCTAAATAGTTTTGACCACTTGGCGAACACTAGTAAAAATATAGTCAAGAAACTTGATACACAAAATATAATAGTGCTTATAGACTGAAAATAAAACTCTCGCCTCCAATAAAAAGGTTAAATAACTAAAAAAAACTCACTAAAAAGCTTTGGAAAAAACGTAGAAATTCCAATAACGAAGATAAATATCTAATAAATGTAATGAGCATCATTCTAATTATTATTAATAAAAATATTGACAACAATGTGATATGAAATTAATTACAATTTCGGTTAATATGATCAACTAGTAACTATTTAATTAGGCAACACCTTTCGATTTTTAAGGAGATAGTCGATTTGCAACGGACGCCATTGTTTTGGCGCGAGAGAAAACACCATTTTCATTCAAGATATCGCTGCGGGATAACGGTTCGGCGCACGCGCAACGCTCCCCGTCCCCCTCTCCCTCTTCTAATCACCCAGAGTTAGAAAGAGATAGTCGACACGTATAGACGACGGCTGGCAAATGATTACTCGACTGACCTACTCAATCGCACACACTCTTTCTCGACGGCAAGCGGGACCTAATTTTTCTGTTGTGTGAATTTGTAATGTTAGTAAAGATGCGGTTGCGAATCAGCAGCGTGTGACAACAGATATCGAAGCAATTAATAATAATCAGAGCGAATTCTTTTACGCAACTGTTGAAATATTTCATCATTTTTTGACATCCATAGATCAATGATTAGTTTCACAAGGGATGTTAGATTTTTTTATTAATTTATTTACCTTTCAACCAATAAATCTTTCATTATTTCACAAAGATAAATCCGTTGAGAATCAAAACCATCTTTAAATAGTACGAAAGTAATTTTTATCGTAAGCTTTTACATTATTTGGTGGCCTTCATTAAAATAGTTCATTATGAATATTTACCAAGAGTCTAATTTATTAAAGTTTTTATGAGCATATTATAATGAATAACGCATCTTTCAAAAATTGAATAAAAAGGTCTAACCATACTAATCAAGTAGGTACCGTTAATAAAGACATAATTCACGCAATCAAATTCTGAAATTGCCATCCATCCGTCAACCTGATTCCAATTAAACTTAATTTTGACATAAACCGCGTTTGCGGCACACCATTAAACCAAGCGACAAGTGTCCCAGCAACTTTTCCTTCACCATCGGATGTCGATTCAAAAAGTCAACTGCATCTTTGCAGTCCTTGACTATGGCATTGCACGCGCCGGTCGCAGTCGGTGATCAGCCTTGGTGGCGTGTGGTCGCCACAATGTGTTTGACGAACGCGTGCGCAGTGAAAGTTCGTTAGAGAAATGCGTCTCGCGATCGCCTTTCTGTTTGTGGTGAGTGCTAATTACGTTGAAAGTGCTAATAGGCTCTTCTGTAGGCGCCGACAATTCGTAAGGATCGTGCGAATTTGAGTTTATATCAAGATTGGAGGTGGTTGTACATTTTAATTAAATACAATTATGGTTAATTTTAACCTAATTGTAAAATTTCTAATTACACATTGCTTAGAAACTTATAATATAGTTCAGTTTATGAATAATAATTAACTTTAATGTTCAAATTTAAATAAAATTTGTGTGTTAAGCACTTAACGAAATGAAGAGGCTGGTAATCACTGTTTTCACTTATTCCTAACGTGTTAATCTTAAATGTATAACGCACACGTTAATCTTATAAATTATCTAAATATTTTCAAAAACTAACGATTGCTAACGATTCTGAAATCAATGATTAATAAATAACTTATTGAATAAAGAAAATATTTCTTCGAAAGCAAATTAATAATACTTTTCCATTCATGGCACCAACAATTGTATTTTAAAACGCTATTAAAAAAGTCAACAATAAGATATCAATTGCAGAATAATAGACTAACTGGGTAACAGTTTACGAACTTAACAGAACACCCCACGATAGATCTTTAGTCTGTTGACGAAAGCAGGGCGAGAGGCAGTCTACACGAACGTGGGAAGCGGGCCAAGTACCTCGCACCCATTTTTTACCCAACGTACACCTAACGATGCTAATTTCATTGCCAGATAAGAAACAACACTATAGTCAGCTAGCTATGGACTATATTCGGCTGCAATAATAAATATAGAGAAAACAGTAATTGTTTCGTTGTTACTTAAAATATACCTAAAAATATATATGAAGTAATCAATTAATTTCAATTAAACATGAAAGATGAGCTAAAAAATGTAGTGATCTTTGATCATGGATAATTGCATTTCATGATATCTTATAAAAATATTAAATCAAAACAGAAAAAGAGCATCATTAATATAAGAAACAATCAATTAGGAAATTTTCAAGCATTAGAGATAAAAGATCAGCCTAGTGCGAGAAAGACCGAGGGTTCTGTAGCACCTTGTATTTGTTATTTATAATTATTGTAGTTTTTCAAGATACCGCTCTTATTTACATATATTCCGTAAAAAATAACAGGCTAGTTGTTACGTTTGTACATAAGCAGCTCTGCGAAAAAAAATGGCGTAAACTTAGAGTAATTTGTAAAATGTTTAACTCTTTGACGCACGCACGTAAAGGTATAACTAATTAATAATATTTAATTAAATTTATTTTACACATAAAGCAAAACAACATTGATTATAATTAAAAAACATCTATCAGCGTTAATACGCTGTAAGAACAAGAGAGAATATAATTCTCGTAATAGAATACTGAAACTGGTAGCATTAGAAAACTTGACAGAAATAATCTTGGGGCAAAGGTTACCACTAACCAACCGGTAGCCCTGTTACTTTACAGTTTATTGTCTTTATACAACAAAAAATGAAGATATTTTGAAAAAAATTAAATCAAAATAATACATACGTGATAATACTTATAATACTTAAGTTACAAGCTGAATTATTAAAAAAAATAACACAACAAACAACTTGTTATGATGTTTATAAATTTATAATGGCACAGCTGAAATAATGCAAATAAATAATTGTTTTTGTTTAGAGAAAGCCAATTTCACCGATCCGTGTCTCAAGTGAAAGATTACGTAGTCAGATACGAAAATGCTTGAGGGAAATATTAAATTTATTCATAATAGAAACTTGCAATTGTTATTAGATATTAAAAATAATTTAGTTAGTTATAAACTTCTTCGATGCAATGACCGTGTAAAAAGTAAAAAAAAAACATCAGATTGTGAAACGGATTCTGCAAATGCGCCTTAAAAATATCCTGAACAAGTAGAGCTCTTGTTGCAACATAAGTATTACCAAGTAATGTTACCAAGTTATTAAGTATGATCCTAATATACATATTATTATGATATTTTATTCATATTCAGATATATTCTTCACTTCACAATGTTTTTCTATGACACTACTTAATTAAATTAGATTTACTTTTTAAAAGGGGAGTGTGTTGTTTTTAGTTCTTAATCACGATTGCACTTTAGGCAAATCATAGTTTATTGTACAAAGAAGAATAAGGTTTAAACGGTGTAAATGTAACGATTGAGCTAAAGAATACACAATATGTCAATGCTTACAAAATTCATAGAAACTTATGTATTACAATTAGCTTGATCGCATGTATTTCTTAATACTTTGTATATGTACGTATTAACGACTTAACCATTCACATATATAGTCTTCTCGCGTACTGTCAAATATAATAATAGTACTATATACTTAATAGTAATAAATAAAGAACTAATAAAAAACATTAAGATGTTTCCATAGATAATAATCATATATATTTTTTTATTCAATATAGAAGCTTGCTTACTTATTGATATTTAAATTAAAACTATCATCGATTCGTAAAAGAAAATACCTGAACTGAGAAGAAATATTAAGAACATTATATTTAATTGTGATAATGAATTTGATAACTTCGTAACAGCCTGTTAATGTCCCACTGCTGGGCTAAGGCCTCTTCTGCCTTTTTTGAGGAGAAGGTTTTGGAGCATATTCCACCACGCTGCTCCAATGCGGCTCGGTGCAACACATATGTGGCAGAATTTTAGTGAAATTACGATTACTTACGATGTTTTCCTTCACCGTCAAGCACGAGATGAATTATAATCACAAATTAAGCACATGAAAATTCAGTTGTGGTTGCCCGGGTTTGAACCCACGATCATCGGTTAAGATTCATGCGTTCTTACCACTGGGCCATCTCGGCTTTTAATAAATATAAATTAGAATATTAAAAACAAACACAAACAAAACTGAGGAAAATAAAATGTATCGATCAAAATGAAATAGGAAGCAACGGCTATGAAACAGTAGTTTGACGTCATTACCTGCTCCCAAATACCATCGGTCACTTTCACTCACATGCCTGTCCACCTGTCTGCACCGAACTAATGATAATGCAACCTCTCGTTCTTTTGTTACTTATATAACAGCCATGTTACAATACGAAGTCATTGAAAATATGTCTGATGAATGAGAACATACTTATTTGTGGTCAAATGTTTACGTTTGGACCAGCTTTTATCGCCAACATCTAAGCCGTGTACAATTTAATAGGTTCGTAACTATTTGAATTTTTGTTCCTATATTTGATACAACATACTAACAGGTGAAGCATAGAACATGCTTGTTATAAATCGTTAACTTGAAATTATTATTTTTTTATAAAATATATAGGCGGACGAGCATATGGGCCACTTGATGGTAAGTGGACCAAGGCCCATGGACATTGGTATTGTAAGAAATGTTAACCATTGCTTACATCGTCAATGCGCTACCAACCTTAGGAACTAAGATGTTATGTCCCTTGTGCCTGTAATTACACTGGCTCACTCGCCCTTCAAACCGGAACACAACTATACCAAATACTAAGTGCTGTTTTGTGGTAGAATATCTGTCGAGTAGGTGGTACATACCCAGATGAGTTTGCATAAAGCCCAACCACCAGTAATATAAATCACAAAACTTGGCAATTATTCTATACTAATTAAACTAAGATGTGTACAGACGGATATGGAAAAAAATTAAAGTGTGACTAAAACTATCTCGTCTCAATAATAATTATAAAAACTTTAATGTAAACCTTTTTTATATTTCTTAATAATGCGGCCTTGATTCCTGAATTAGCTTGAACTAAATATTAGAAATCAGTTCCTTCCCATAGAAACAAAGTTAAGATACACAGTAGTAGAATATATATATAATGTATAAATAGAGTACTTTTAATAATAATAATAATAAACACGTAGTGTGTAGTCAATAAAAATGTTCGTGCTGTTTATTGTACAAGATATACCAAAATAAAAAAATGTATATTAATTCTAACGGTTTCGCGAGCACCCACATACGCGCACGTACTGTGCTCGATATAACGTCATCACACATCTTCATGGCCCAAATTGTACGCGCCCAAAAATGTCCTGTGCTGACCGGCATTTCGCTTGAGCCTCTGCTTGTATGTTTATAAATTTACATCGAGAAATACCATTAATGTTACATCTAAGAACTCTACCTAACGAAAGTTGTATCAGAATATCATTGGTCTTTCTTTTAAATAAAGGCTTTACTAGTTTAGGCGTGTCTTGTTAAATTAATGGAATTAAAAACTTTGCATTTGGATTTTGTTTTCCATTCCTGATTGAGCTGTCCTCCATCTTGTAGAGATAATATTTTATTAACATCAGTTAAATAATTATAGTTTATTTGGAATAAATATAGTGAATTAAAAATTAATCATGTTTTTGTTTATTCCACCAGGTTTGGTGAGTAAGAAAGTTAGGGGAACTTCCTTTGCGAAAAGATTTAATTTAAGAGATAGTAGTTAGAGTATGTCTTCATTTATTCTAGACATATTTTATATTTCGTGTTTCTCCTTTTATTTTTCAATCCAGGGTATTTGATATTACTTTCTACAAACGCAGCACCATTTTTTGCACACAATAGACACGCCTATATTTGTATAAATGAGCTCGCGATTTTATGATCTTCATATGACAAATAAATAAAGTAAATTGATTACAAATGTTTGCAATTCAAGTAGCTTCGATCGTTATAAGTACCTAGGCAAGAACGCATAATCGATACTATTTTTAGTTTGGTATCAGTCTGTAAATGTTCTACTGTTGGACTGAGGCCGCCTCTCCCTTTTTGAGCAGAAGGTTTGGAGCTTATTCCACCACGCTGCTCCAAGTTTCCTCACGATGTTGTGCTTCGCCGTTAAGCACGATATGAATTATAATTACAAATTCAGCATGCATGTGCTTGCCCGGGCTTGAACCTACGATCCTCGGTTAAGATTCACGCGTTCTTACCACTGGGCCATCTCGGCTGCTATTTTTAGTTATTAACAATATATTTGTCTTATTAATATGATGTATACTGGTTATAAATGTAGAGTATAGATTCAGATACGAGTTCAAAAAAGGCTCTTTAGTGACTCTACTGAAGAACAAGACTATAATATAGCATCATATTGTATTGCGTTAATATTTTTTTTACAAAATATATAGTTTTTTATATGGAAGATATATTTAATCGCTCATCCAATAATTTTAAGGACTTAAATAAATAACTATGTAAATTGACAAATTATATAAAAAACAGCAAATCGACCATTTGCTCTTTGTGTCCGACGAGTATTTTCATTCAACAAAAAAAAATCCATTACGCTTTAATTATTTTGAAATCCTTGTTTATACACGCGCGATTACACATAACTCGACCCAAAAGGATCGTAACGTTCGTTAACCATACAAAGAGAGTAGAAAGTACCACCTAAAAGTGAAACCTAAGTCTTAATTGTATCTTCAATTAGAGTGTCTGTAGGCGTTTACTTTCGTTCGGCTGGACAGTAGACAGGTGATCATATTTCGAGAGCGATGACCCCGATTCAGGTCTAACGAATCCAAACATTAACATTACGGTTCATTTATCAAGACGCTCACTGTGTCAATTTTTTTTAATGCACTTTTGATCATTTACCTGATGTAATGGCGAAATTGGAAATTATAATCAAGATGTTTATATTGATAAAAGGTAACATTCAATGGGTTTTTATTACGATATTTTATAATGACTAATTATATTTGTTTTTTTTCGATCATGATATAATAAGTTTTATTTAGGTATTCGATATTAAATCTACATATTTGAGACATTTATCAATTAATTAATAGATAGTAATTAAAATAACGGTTACTAAATTAGTAATTAATTATGCGGCCATACACAAAATAGATATGAAATAAATATCATAAGATGCATTTACTTTTTAATATTAAGTTTTGATATAAAGTTCTAACAGCAACTCGATTATTTATTTGTTAGTTACTCTATGAGTTTATTGCCAACTATGGCATACTAACTGTAAGTTTTACAGTACTTTACGAGATAAGCTTGCGCATTTAAGGTTTGAGGCGGAAACATAAAATGACACCATCTCTTGTTCGTAAGTAGGTGACATGGACAGCAGCTCATGGCTACGACTACGCCTCGGCGTGTGCGCGGCCCTACCGCTCCAAGCGCGCTAAACCTGTACCCGATGTACCGTGTGATCTCAGCAAGCAAAGCTACTGCACAACACCAGGCAGTAGCTACCCTTGGCATGCGATACGACGGTTCATTCGAGAGAATCAGGTACGTTATATATTTCTGAGCAATATTATCTATAAATTGCGCCTCTCGTTATTTACTTTGTTATATTTTTTTAATATCTCAATAAAATTGTATCGTGTTTCGTGACTATGCTTTACATTGTTTTTGTGACACCATGTTTTGAAATAGTCAATTTTAATAATAATTTTTAATAACTTCAGGGTCTTATGAGGAGAATGTATGGAGAAGAACGTCACATTGCTGTACTTAAAGCAGAATTAGAAAATTTCATTGACGATGACGACGATGACAGAAGCAATGGTTTTTCTGAGGATCTTATAAAAACAAAAATGTTATACACAAAAAAAAGCAATGGACGTGCCATGAAAGATAAACCACATTTTAGACCAATTCAATCAAATGAGAAACAGAAAAAAGTTGATAACGATAACTTAAAAGTAAAGCCTTTAGACACTTTAAATAGTACCAACAAAAACAAAGAAAATCAAAATTATACAAATAATAATGAAGCATCAAACGACGACAAAGGTATATCATATAAAACTAAACTCGAAAGTATAGCAAATATTGAAATCAATAATTTAGATCCAGACGTAATTACTCTAGAAGCTGTCATAAAACAAAGTATTGAAGCCAACAGTATATACACAAACTTCTCTGGTACTTCAAAAAGTGAAATACTGACTTCTGAAATGAAAAACAATACAGAACGGAACACAATTGCAACAACAACGGAAATCGTAGTCAATACCACAGAAAGTAATGATGAACAATATGATGACATAACAACAGAAACGGGTAAGGATAGTTGGAAAAGCAACGGTGATGCTTCGACTTTGCCTCCAACGTTACTTTTCTCTGAGCATGAAAAAGTTAAAATCGATCGTATTGACACTAAAGAAAATGAAAAAAAGGAAGAATTTCATCCAAAACCAGTGGTACATCAGGAAACAATGCGTCCGTCTGTCATTAAGCTACGAGGAGCGTAAGTTGCATTTTATTATTATCAGTTGTTCATTAATCATTATAAAGTGATGTTGATATTCTCCAAAATCACTTGTGCCTCTTTGCTGATCTTTCTAATATTTCTTGCGTAGCTGTAAATTTCATTATATTATCAGTAAATTATATTATATTTTCAGTACACTAAAACTGTCTAGATATTTAACATTACTAAGGATTCTTGTCAATATTATCATAAAATATTTTTTTAATAAAATATACAAAATAATTACGACAAATCGTTATAACATAAAGTTATAAAATACCCACCCATGTCACCCATTAACAACTTGTTTAAATAATTAAATCGTTAGATCATAAACATATCCATATTATACAAAGATCCGCTTCATGTTAAACATGATAATTTTCTTGATGAAGTCATGGTCTAAAACGTTATTATAATAACAGGTTTCAACTTTTGCGACAGCTTACTTTCACCCGGGCCAAAGAATATGTTTAAATTAGTATCGCTGTCATCATAAATTTTATGTTTTAATACTTTTCCTTAAATGTTATTTTATTTAATAATTTTCAATTTATTGAAATTATAATAAATATTCAATTTATTGTCTAGGGAATAAAAAGTACTCCTGCGCACATGTGTATATACCAAATTATTGTGTACTCTCATTTTTTTTGCGTCGTTACAGATTTTAGTATTATTAAGCATACACAAAGACGTTTTATTATATTATTTAATACGCAAATATATATTATTTAATAATTTTCAATTTATTGAATACTCTATCGAACATTGATCTTGCATTTATGCATACTCCACTTAATAAGCTATATTCCTAGCTCTTGACTAAGTTTTACGTAGTTTTACAATCAAGAAAACATAAAAAAATATTAATTTATAAGTACTGTAAAATCGATTCGTATTTTGGAGTAGCGGTAATAGCCAGAAATGAATTCCATGTATATAAGAGAAACTTTTATATATCTTTTATTATATAAAAATGCAACTGTCTCGTAAGTCTTCTATAGCTGCTGTTCTGATACTGACGAGTAGATAATAATACTAGTCATCGGCTATTAAATATTGTTAGTTTTTTGTGTCAAAAATTTTGTTAGAGTTAGTAAGTTGACGGTGACATTCTAATTTGGTAAAGTCTAGGGAATAAAAAGTACTCCTGCGCACATGTGTATATACCAAATTATTATGTACTCTCATTTTTTTTGCGTCGTTACAGATTTTAGTATTATTAAGCATACACAAAGACGTTTTATTATATTATTTAATACGCAAATATATATTATTTAATACGCAAATATATATTATTTAATACGCAAACAATCAAAATTAAATTATTTACTTATTCTGGTATAATAATTACTTTATTGATAATTTTGTAAAACACCAATAAATTCATTTTTCACAGAAACGCATGCGAAACAAAAGAGGAGATGGCAGCTCCATTCTGGGCGAACAGCACGCGCGGAGAGATGCTAGCTCTCCTCAATATGTACCCCTTCGAGCAGTACATACACCTGGAGACGTGCGTGCACAAGCACAAACAAATGTACTGCAGGGAAGGATGTAGGTAAGAAAAATATACCTCATCTTGTTTCTTTTTCATAATCTTAAAGTCTTGGAAAATACCACCAAAATCATTTTTAGGGAGGTTTGGCATCAGACAGACTTCTGACCATAAACTAGCTAGAATTAAAATAAATGGGGGCAAGCAGACGATGATGAAATGAAATAGTTATCTCGAACGACTTAATCATTCATTTTTTGTTTTAATTTTAAAACACCATGTACATTGAGTAATTATTTTTATAATGAATTCTCTTATATAACACACTAACTATTTTAAACTTTAAAAGAAGTCGCTTACTAAAGTGGCTGCACAAAAACTACGGCCCTCATAGTCGTTGATAGTTTTCTCGAAACTGAACGACCATCGCTGGATAACTAACATAAGAAACCCGGTTTAGTTAATAATAATAAGACTTAACTATAGTGTACTAAACATATTTTCTATGTTCTAGATGTGAGCAGCAGTTCCGTCTCCATCGCTTGCTGGCTTACGATCCACGTAACGAATGTCGCGGCATATTCGCGGACTGGTTCAAGTTCCCAGCCTGTTGTGTGTGCAAGTGCTATGACGTGCCCCTCGAATTCCGCGCTCGATCACCCAGGATCCTGCACCCTCAGTACGACGAAGAGGTTAAAAGACTGATCTACGAGGACGTGGCAAGAGACTGGTACACCATGTCCTATGAGGACCCTGATGAATTATATTGAAAATTAAGCTCAGTATATAGTGTGTAATTTTGGATTTACTGTGAAGTTAGCCCATAAATATAGGTATAAGTGTGAATTTCTTTAGAATAGTTAGGACATTAGGATCGTTGGGTTGTATAGGCCCAATTGTTTCGTCGGTTAAAACCGTCAGATAGCAGCGCGTTAAATTTATATATTTTTAAGAATGGAGAGAGTTTTCGTTTTTAATTATTATAGAAATGTTTGTAAAATAAGATTAGATACTTATTATTTATCTAATAACATATTCACCCAAAACCCCAACCCCACCAGAAATATACATTTATTGTAGATTTTCTTTTATAATTTATTTATTGAACAGAAGTACGTACATACTATTACATATATAGTTTTAAGATAATTTTGGAACAAATAAAATGAGTTATATGCTCATCATCATCATAGAGTTCGTTCGAATTTTAGCTAAATATCACATTTTACAAGCCTTTAAGTCACTTGGGGATAAATTCTATTAAGAATTTGACGCTTTATCGCAATCGAATCGAAAATCGTTGTCGTTTAACCGTTTTTGACGGTAATGACGAACCAGTTGCGTTTCAGTCGGAATCGGAAAATCGGAACGGAATAAAATCGGGATCGTATCATAACCTTTGTAAACTAATAGAATTGGCCCCCTATTAATGTGTGTGGGATAAATCTTGTAACCTTGATTTTAACTAATCAATTGATCGAAAATTTTGTACACGCCAATTACAAAACAACTACTATTCAAAAATTTTAAGCATTTCAGTAGCACACGTTTTATGAAATAGTGCATACAAGCTGGATTTCAAAAAGGCCCATTTCATTATTCTGTTCAAAATTTTCTGTTGTTCTTTTTACTAAAAACTTGATGTCCATTAAATTAGAAAAGCGATCGTATTACGAGTTTATTTATCTTTATGTAGAAAACAATATGCTTAAATTTTAGAGGAATATTAAGTACTTATCCGCCTTATAAACGTTGCTTAGGGGTTGTTTAGTTAAACACTGATTTCACTCTTTCTGTCATTATTGATTCGACATTCGTAAGAAGAAGACAGCAATGTTTCATTAATTGCCGCTAAGCAACGTTTACAAGCAAGGTCGTATCTGTTGTAGACATTATGTAATTAGATGAATTGTTTTAATTTATAAGTTGTTTATATGTAAAATTAATTATTTCGTTACTAATCATTATGTTTAAGGCTAGTGAAAATTGTAAATTAAATGTAAAAATATAATTAATCGTTAATTATGTGGAGAAATTTTATTAAATTCCGTTCGTTTAATGTTTGTCTTTTATTTATTTAATTATTTTCAAATTACAAAATGTAAAAATACTCGAAAATTATCAGTCTTACTTGAAATTGCATTTCATCATATTTAATACTTCTAAGTTATACATATATAATAAAATAATCTTACAAAGGTAAGCTTTCTGTTCCCACCGCCATATAGACATTTGCACTGTAAGAAATATTGACAATGTGCCTTGGGAACTCCAATCTTTATATCCCTTGTCCTAGTAGTTACACGGTTTGTAAAACACAATAATACTAAGGATTACGGCTTAGCGGTAGAATATGTCACCCGGCTTGGCGATATCCGCCAAGAATGGTGGTGGTAACCGGTGGTATTGCCATTAATTACAAAATAATAAATAAAACAATCGTCATTCATTCCGTATATTTATTTATTGCTTCATTCTAAATCGTAAACAATTCGTTGAATCTTTATAAACGTAATAATTGTATAAGGAAAATACCGTCGTAGTTGATATACACAAATACGAACAAAACGAATTTACATAAAAAATAGAGAAAAAATAATAATAATAAACAAACTTAAACAGATAAATATATCGAAAATAAGACGTAAAAACTGCCGCGTTTATTTATAATTTAAATACTGTTTATTGTCAATTTTTAAATACATTTTTCAACTATTAATTATATATAATTATTTAGTTTTATAATTTACATCGAATCGAACAATATAAGCAACTTCCTTAACGGTAATATCAGATCAAATTAAAGTATACTTAAAACTAAGAGTGGTTAAAAAATATCGGTTTAAATGTATGATTTTTTTGTGCAACATCGAACCTCCGTTTCTATTTATATTTTTCTTATATGGTAACTATTTTGATAATGACAACGAATGATAAAAATTCTCCGTAAACTTACTTAAGAATAATAAAATATCACCAAAAAATATACCGATAACTAAATCTTTGAATATCTCGATAAAGTAGCACCATATTGTTTTAATAATAAAATATCTTTTCATAGGAATCGTAATTGAGGAACAGATCGGTAAATCTTATGAAACTATTTCATTTTTGTTGCCATAAATTCTTTTAACGTTTAATAAAGATTGGCACTGACAAGAGGTCCATTAATTAAAAGTCTTAAATAAAGAACCTCTGAAATGTACACGTAAATGTTAAAAATATATTACATATAAATGGAAGTTGTCTAGCTTTCAATTTCCAAGTGGTTTGAAATGCATCTTATAACAACGATCGATGTTCACTGTTGAGCATCAAAACCTCGAGCTACGTCATTTGGAAGCAGCCCAAATGTCTGTCTGTCTGTACGAATGTATTATTAATATATATAAAAAAAATGTCATAACTTATATTTCTATATATTTGCGCCAGTGCCTACCATATACAAACGCTTTTGTGTTATTGCTGTGATAACGGTTACCTTTACAAAACTTTCTACCATTATTAATTAGATTATTATGAAGAACTTACTACAGAGAATTTTTATCATTCTAAACATTTCGAACAACGGTTGTATTGTTTCAAAGTATCCAGTAAGCGTAAAGCTGTTATAACGGCGTAAGCAATAACGCTAACATAACATAAACTTGTATCAAATCTCTGTACAAAAAAAACTTAACCACTAAAATGTGCTGAAAATAATAAAAAAAAATTCAATATCCATAAAGCCTCATCACACGTGAATATCAATGAGATCGCTTATCATCTGCACTCTAGCACTGTTACAACTACACGTAGACTTACAACTCTTTATATTAAAATAAATAGATAAATTTAAAACACTGGCTGATTATATTCAGACCGTTCGATAAAAATTCTTTTGATACTCTGTGGACATTACATAAATCTTTATATACTTAAACAACTAAACTATATTTGAAATATATAGAAACTTTATTAGAACGTTTGAATTGTCAAAAGTTTTAAAAACAATCGTAATTAAATGAACAGATTAAAAAAAATAACATTTACAAATTGTATTTACGGAATAAGCGCTTAAAATAATTTTCGCTAAACTATTTATAGTAAACAATACGGGTTAGAGAAGACAAAATCGAATTAAAAATTTGGTCCGTCTCATATTTCCAACCCTATTAATTCCGTTAAACTATTATATATATTTTCTACTTACATTTACGAAATCTCTGAACGTCTATGAATACTTGTATATGCAATTTATAACCTTAAAACTGACGTGTATAATATTTGTTTCAAAACGATGACATTATAGCGTCATATAAACGGTGCTATGTGCTCAACGCGTTGTGTAAAAAACTACTTATAATGTGCATTTTATATAATAAATAATGTTAATCCAATAAATATTTATTAATTTATTATATAAATAAACAATAAATTCATTATACCGTGCAAAATATATATTTATTGAAATTATTTGTAATCGCTGATTATATACGAACATCGATATTAAACGTGAAATCTTTTAGATATTTTTTGAAAAATAAGTTAGTTATCGTCCAAATATCGTTGCAATCAAAAACATCTATCAAATATTCTATCGTGTTTCTAAATTTTCGAAACACGCAGTACTATTTGCCTTTTAGGTACACAATAATACTATAAATATCTATAAACATAACAAAACTATTTCCTATTGATCCCTAAGAAACTACTGTCAACGTTGTCTATACCTATGCTACCTTGCAAAAAGAGCCCTATGTAGAACATTTTAGGGTCCATTATAATAAAACGTCTACTAGTCTAATCTAAGACACTTTGAAATATACGAACATTTTATTGTTTAATATTATATTTCGTCTAAATATGATGATAATTAAATGGACTTATGAATTGAGTTGAGCGATTCAAAACGAATTTGAAATGTCTATGTTGAAAAGTGAGTTGGTTTTTCATTTTTAATAAAGAAAAACTCGATATTCGTGAAACTGTTAGTATAACTTGAGACGGACGTAGACTAGACAGACTTAAAAAAATCTCTATTGATTTAGCCATTTGAATAAATGGTTTTGTTATTTAGGTTAAAAAAAATTTTTCAAACCATTGTTGTAGGTACAGAATTGACAGTTATATAATATTACTAATCTCAGTGGCACCTTTATATATAAATCATAAAAGTATTTTATGTAATATTATATGATATGACGGTCGAGAATCTAATGTTTTTAATTTTTCAGATAAGATGAGAAAAAACGTCTACTAAATTTCTTAACTATACATTACACAGAGATAAATTCTCTAAAGTTAAAAAAATCCTTTGAAACCTATAAATGTTTTCCGTGCGACATAAAGCATCTCACTTTAGCACCTATATTGCTATTACATAGTTTAGACCAATTCTGAACACTTGTGTTGACTCAAAATACTATACACCGAGAACAGAGTATAACCCTAAAAATAAGCACCAAGATAAGGAAATATTAGATCGAGTCCGCACCAAGGCATTAATACTTCGTGTAAAATATTCGTACTAAAGTACAAGAGTATACAAATGGAACACGGTTTCCGGAATACTGACGCGATCTCATAAAAATCTTGAAAAATGTTCTACGATCTGTCGGTAATCACAAAATTATAAAAGGTATACTTCAATAAGACTTCCAAAGGCCCTTGATGGCTTTGAGCTTGGGCGATCTTTTCGTCGCCTCCAACTCTTGTTTGAAACTGATGATGAACTTCTCGCGCAAGCTAAGTCGAGGCGAAGACGGTTTGAGAAGAAACTTCTTCAGGTCATTTGTAAAACTACTCGCCGTGTAATTCGGCTCGTCTTTTAACGAATCCTCGTTGCTCGATTCTAGAAACGACACTGACTTATTCGATTGAATCGAGTTCTTTCTTTCTCGTGGACGATTCGTCGGAGTCGATTTCGAGCGAGAACTGATAGTAGCTTTGCTAGATGGAAGACTATAACTCCTTGATACGAGGGAATATTCGTCCTCCATGGAGTCAAGGGTGTCGGTTGAGCGGTTACATATTTTGCAGCAATACCGGCAGTGCTCCATATCACTGTGGTACCTGCCATTGCACAGGACATAGTTTTCCTTCATCCGAACGTGTCGAGGCGGTCTCAGCCTGTTCTTATCTTTATATCTGTGTGAGTCCTTGTCACTTTTCCTCGCCCGCTTCCGTTTGCATTTAGGACAGTTGTTGCGAGCTATCTTTTTAAGTTCCTTAAGAAATTCGTAGTCGATTTCGAAATATTTAGCATCTGGTTCGGAATAATACTTCAGGTCGCTGTCAGTAGAATACTTTTTGGCCTCCTTCGGTTTCTTCTTAGTCTTCTGTTTGGGTGTGTCCGGTTGGCCGGGATCAGAGTAGTACCTTAGGTCGATATCCGAAGGAACAGATGGTTTGTCATACTTACAGTGCGCGCAGAATGTAACGGATTTCTGCCTGGAGGAGGTAGACGTGGATGGGGTGTGGGAAGGGGGAGTGGGGGGCAGGGGTCAGGCCTGCGCGGAGGGGACCCATAGGGTCTTGTTCTGCTCTTCTTCCACTGCTTCTTTGATTTGCGTGCACATGTACGCTATGTTAACGCCTGCTGGTATTTCCGCTATAAGTAATATAAAAAAATATATAAATAAAAGAAAAAAAATAAACTTCCAAGCATTTAAATATAAGTCCGTAACCGTAACCGTAACAGCCTGTGAATGTCCCACTGCTGAGCTAAAGGCTTCCTCTCCTCTTTTTTTTTTGAGGAGAAGGTTTGGAGCTTATTCCACCACGCTGCTCCAGTGCGGGTTGGTGGAATACACATGTGGCAGAATTTCAGTGAAATTAGACACATGCAGGTTTCCTCACGATGTTTTCCTTCACCGTCAAGCACGAGATGAATTATAATAACAAATTAAGCACATGAAAATTCAGTGGTGCTTGCCCGGGTTTGAACCCACGATCATCGGTTAAGATTCACGCGTTCTTACCACTAGGCCATCTCGGCCTCAAATATAAGTCACTAAGTTCAATTACTTACCAGATATGTAATTCCTAAATTCATTCTCCACTTTTAATCCATGCTCATACATTTCCTTAGCTGCCTTAGCAGATACTTTATCAGCGGGATATCTCGTATCTTTCACTTCCTTGATCTGCTTGAATGACTTGAACTTGATGAATAGAATTATAGGATATATCTGGTGTTTATGAAGTTTCTCTATGACTGGTACGCTCACGTCGACTATACAGTGGATACCCTGTGAAGTGTTCAGGTGGTAATCAATACAGGATATCGGTAAAGATATAAATTAAAAAAATATATAAAAAACTACAATGTTTTTCACATAAAACCAACAATAAAACGATGTTAATTTTTGAATTATGTCAGCCAAAGCGTTTATACACGAAGAAGATTAGCCAACTGCGAAGCAGATATCGGAAAGATAGACGAGATGGTCCACCGGTTAATTCGTAGTCTTAGCCGAAGATCACGTGATCAACCCGTAACATGAATCTACGTTTAATTTTTGTTTATAATTGAACTCGGTGGTAAAAGAAACCCTCATGTCAAGATATGAAGTGTGATATTAGTAGAAAAACATATATAGGTTAATTACATTTTTTACAAAAGCCCTGCAAACTTACATTTTGTAATAACATACATTTCGTAATAACATAATAATCATAGAAAATATTTTAATTCTCACCTTTTCCGCAAGGTCCCTCAAAGCCCTAGGATCCGGCCTCGCCCTGGCGAACACATGTGGCCAGTCCGTGACCAACTTTCCGGCCACGCATTCTCTCAACGGGCCCAGAACCGCTACCGGCCGTCGACTGCCATCTGTTACATGATGTTTAATATAATATATTTTTTTTAACACAACAAAGTGTCGATATCTTAGTAAGACAGAACGCGTGTCGCTCACAGTGCAGGCGCTCGACGCGCTGGTAGGACAGCGGCGGCGCGTCGTCGGCCAGCGTGCCCGAGTCGCTCCAGCAGCCCAGCTCGGTGTTGGAGAAGGAGGCGAGCTCCTTGCTGTCGCGGTGCTTCTTGCGCCGGAAGAACGAGCGGCGCGCCGTGCTGGACGCGCGCCGCGCCGCCTCGCTGTCCAGCGCGCCCGCCGCGCCCGCCGCGCCCGCCGAGCGCCGCAGGATCTCCTCCACCCTGCCGGCGCTCCGAGTTAACTTCACTGACTTAGCTACTGTAGTTACATTCAGAAGTTGGGACAGGGCATTGCCGATCTTCAAATTTTACAGCCCTATACCGAACGCAACGAGTACTGTGTATTCGAATACTTTCCTGTACCCTAATTTATATAACTATTTTCAACGAAGAATTTTTGTACGAAAGAATGAATTTAGCCAGGCAAAACAAATCAAGAATGAATATTGTCTGAATTGTTTATAAACTGACGTCATTATTTCTACCGGTGTTATGGGTGTTATGTTAACAAAATGTTAGATTGTATACTATCAAAACATAAGATGCTTAAGAACAAAAACGAACAATATCCTGAAAAATATCCTAAATTCTAATAATAAAGTTGTAGTTTTTACTGAAACATGGTTGAACTCCACAATCTCGAGTAACGAGCTGTTTGATTCGCGCTATATAATGTACAGGAAGGATCTTTTTTGTTCGGAACTCTCAAAAAAGACGGAGGAGGCGTATTAATTACTATACCTAAAGATTTCTTCTTGCCGAGTACCTCATTGGGAGACTGACAATGAAATGATGTGGGTTATATTTGACATAACCAGTGATTATTCGCTTAAAAAAGTCGGTCTTTGTGTTGTATACCTACCACCTCCGGTAAAAGTAGAAAATGCTAGATTTTTTTTTGAAAATAAAATGTTGTTACTAACCAAATTGATGATGTAATAGTAATAGGTGATTTTAATATGGGCTTTATTGAATGGAATGCAGGTGATGATTGTACGTATATGATTCCATCAAATTATCATAATGAGCCGAGATGGCCTAGTGGTACAAACGCGTTAATTTTCATGTGCTTAATTTGTGTTTATAATTCATCTCGCGCTTGACGGTGAAGGAAAACATCGTGAGGAAACCTGCATGTCTAATTTCATTGAAATCCTGCCACGTGTGCATTCTACCAACTCGCATTGCAGAGCAGCGTGGTGGAATAAGCTCCAAACCTTCTCCTCAAAAGGGAGAGGAGGCCTTAGCCCAGCAGTGGGACATTAACAGGCTGTTACTGATACTGATCATAACGCTCTCGGTAACTCGTTAATTGATTTCATGTCTGCTAACGACTTGCACCAGTACAACAATATTAAGAATTGTAATGACAGAGTCTTAGACTTGGTAATTAGTAATATGGTTAATGTAACAGTGGCTAAGCCTCTTGACTTACTAAGTAGACTAGATCAGTATCATCCTAATCTGTTATTAAGTGTCTCGTACCCTCATATATCATACATCCGACCCAAAGTCTGTATACGATATAATTTTTATAAGGCTGATTATGCAGAGATTGGTAATGAATTAAATAATATAGATTGGTACTACAAATTTTCCAATTGTAATAATGTTAATGCCATGGTAGAGATACTTTACAGCACTCTGTATGAAATAATAGAGTGATTAGTACCTAAACGAAAATTACGGAATTCTAGGTATCCGAAATGGTTCAATTGTGTTTGAGTTACTTACCTTACTAAGTTACTAAAGGAGAAAGAGAAACTCCGTATCAAATATCGTAAATATGGTAACCCTAGGGATAAATTTGAATTTCAAATATTGCGTAGTCGCTGCCATGATTTATTTGATAGTTGTTATAATAACCACAAAAGAAACGTCGTTATATTCACTATTAAATAATATTCACAAGAATCCGACTTCCTTTTGGAATTACTATAAAAGCAAAGGTAATGTTAATGTTTTGCCTGCATCTATGTCGTTGGGTGGCATTAGCACTAGTTCAGGAGTAGAAATAGCCAACCTTTTCTCAAGCTACTTTTCTTCTTCCTGTCCTAATGAATCTACACACACGATAACTCCAAATAATATACATTACACTTCACACACATATAACTCACATTACAACATTACAACACTTACTAAAATAACATTTAATGAAGCAAGAAGGTTTTAAAAAAAATTAAATCATTAGATCCTCATAAAGGTGCGGGTCCAGATGGAATTCCACCTATTTTCATAAAAAGATGCGGCTCTGCTCTAGCTTTCCATTGACGTAAATTTTTAATAATTCTATAAAAAACGGTACCTTCCCCGATGAATGGAAAAAAGCTCGAATAGTAATAGTTTATAAAAAAGGAGAGCTTTCGGACATTAAGAACTACCGTCCAATCTCCATCCTTTCCTGTCTTTCTAAGCTGTTTGACAGCCTTCATTTAACAACATCATCACACATTCGCAACACGGTTTTAGAGATGGGTTAACAGTTCAAACTAATCTAACACTTTTTACTTCAGACTTGGCATTAGCGATGGACAGGGGGAACCAGATAGATGCTATATATACTGATTTCAGCAGCGCATTTGACAAAGTAAACCATCAAATACTTCTTAATAAATTACATCAGTATGGCCTTTGAACTACTCTACTTAGATGGTTTCAGTCATATTTAACACAAAGATCTCTTACAGTTGCTGTAACTGGGTTTGAATCTCAAATATATTTTGGTAAAAGTAGGGTTCTACAGGGCTCACATTTGGGTCCTCTTTTGTTTCTCGTTTTTATTAATGAAATTACTGAGAATATAAAGTATTGTAAGTGTTCATTGTTTGCAGACGATCTCAAAATATACAAAACAGTAAAATCCAATTCAGACATAGGTTTAATACAATACGACCTCAACAATATTATTGCAAGGTGTCATCTTAACAATATGACTCTTAATGTAGGCAAATGTTTTCATATAAAATTTACCCGTAAGAAAAAACCGCTTTGTTTCTAGTTACTCAATTGAAAATAAAACATTACAAGAGTTATCGCAAGTTAAAGACTTAGGAGTCACAATTGACGGGCGTCTAACCTTTGTAAATCATGTTGATAACAAGCTGCTCAAAATCTTGGTTTCCTCAAGCGGAACACTTAAGGCTTTTCAGGGAAAATTAAATTACTCTTGTACAATTAATTAATGCGTACCTGTCTTGAGTATGCCTGTGTTATATGGAATCCAAGTTATAGCGTACACTCTCAGCGTATTGAGAGTATTCAGCGAGCCTTTACGAAACATCTTGCTTTTCATGAAAAGGATTTTTCGCACAGACAGTTATACAAAGAACGTTTGGCAAAATTTAATATGATTTCTCTCCGGAGTTGGCGCGAATTGTAAGAACTTAAATTCCTACAAAGTATTATTCACTATAAGTTAACCAACTCAGAATTAATTGAGAGAATACTGATATCAGTTCCTTCTAGGGCACACAGAAGTACTCACACCCACAAGATATTTCATACTCCTTGCGAAGTCTCAGTAAACAAGCTCCCTTAGTACGGTTGTGTAATAAATATAACAATATCGTTAAATCAATTTCGGACATTGTCATTTTTTGTGACTCTCCCTCAATCTTTAGAAATAAGTTACTTAATTATTATAAAATGCATGATTAGTTTTAATTAATACTTTTAATAGTTTTTAATTATGATTTCGCAGATTGATTTTTTATTATACAATGACATTATTGATTATTTAATTTTGACATTTTTAAAAAATACTGATGATTTTTTGTTACTTTTAATTTGAATTTGATTAGATTGAATCTGGAAGTGCTATGTACACTTGTAATTGACATGCATATACTATTATTGTTTTATAAATTATTTTTTTCAATACTTTATATGTATGTTGTAAGAGTGCTATTACAAAAAAAAAATTAAATAATAAATAACTAAATCGGTAGCACAGAGTAGAATATACACTTAAATCTTACTTGAATTTACTGGGTATAGTGCCCCAGTGTCTCTTGACGCCCTTGCAGTCGAGCTGCCAGGCGCGCCACAGGCCCGGCGCTCCGTTGAACAGCGTGTTGTCAACGAACAACACCTCATCCTTCCTGAACCATAGAGAATACTCGTCTATGGTATCCATGCCAATGGACGTTATCTTTGCACAGCGATCGAAACCCGCGCGGATGTAGAACGCGTCGCCGGGCTTGTCTTTGATTTCATGATATTGTTGAAGATCGTGACGAACCAGCACGCTAACCTATGTAAACGAAAAAAATAGTTAGGCCAACACAAAATATAAAAATCAGTAACTATTTAAAGATACAACAACTGACGCACCTTATCCGCCGGTTTTGCCAATTCCAAAGCTGCCTGTTCAGCGGTCGCTCGCCTTAAGTCTACATTATTGTACTCTAATATTTGATCACCTGTACGTAAGCCCGCTATATAAGCTGGAGAATCTATTTGAACACTATGCACGAAAATGCCCACTGCATTTCCGCCCACTAAACTTATTCCCAAATCTGAGCAATTACGCATTTCTATTAATAAAAACCTAGGTAGGTCCTTTCCCTGCGACTGCCTCAAAGTAGCAGCATCTGTGGACGGAACGTCCATTCTTAAGGACTGTTGCGGACCGGGAGAGTTCCTGGGCGTGGGCGACCCTGACAAAGAAACCTCTTCATCATGCGAACTTTCCCCAGAAGATGAACTCCCTGGAATTTCTATCTCGTCCTTATACTTTTCAGGGCTAAATTGGACAAGCATTGTTATGGAATTGCCAATTTGTCTTAAAACGCTGGCGGCCAAAGTATATGTGGCCGAGCGCATATTAATACCGCAAACTTCCAACAGTTGGTCACCAACTTGCAAGCCAACTTGACTGGCTAATGAATTCTCGTTTACAGTAGATACAAACACGCCGCCACTGCTGGGGGGACAGTATATCTGTATTCCTAGTGGCT
The DNA here is from genome assembly GCF_905147045.1 of Nymphalis io. Classification (NCBI taxonomy): domain Eukaryota; kingdom Metazoa; phylum Arthropoda; class Insecta; order Lepidoptera; family Nymphalidae; genus Nymphalis; species Nymphalis io. The sequence continues at coordinate 12,553,265 of NC_065898.1, read as the reverse complement.
GCTGACTTTTGTCTATGTGCACCCTCCGAAGTTCACCAGGCAAGGGTTTATTCCAACCCAACCCACAATATTCTGGCATGGAATTCCTCGTCCCTTTGTGTGTAAGTTGTTTAGCCCCTCGTCCAGGACTCAGGACTTCAACATGAAAAGTTGGCATCGGTGAATTTCTCTCTGAACTCCTCTCTATCGATCCTGTGCTGAGTTTTCCTGCTGAATTCTTCGAGGTGACACTTGGGTTGGAGGGTATTCGAAACCTTTGGTTTTCTTTTTTCCTAGGAAATGTCCCGCCTTCATACGTAGGGTGATATTCACGGTTGGCTCTGGGTACTGGTTGGAGATCTGACATATTGTGCGTGTGAGAAGTAAATGAGTGCATGTCGTAGCTTGTACCAATACTCTCTCCAGATTGGCTTTGAGGTATATTCGTTGGACTAGAAAGATGATTATACCGACTGGAAGTGTGCGGATTAGAATTCGTAAAGGGCCCTCTATAATATTGGGACTGGAGTCGTGACTGTGAAGGCAAAGTCCCCGTAATCGGAAAGTTCGCATTGCTATTTAAGCTGTCTGGACCGAAGCTGTCGCTGTCGGATGGATACTTGTTCACTGTTTTCGGTGACGACGCCTTTTTTGAAGAATAAAACTGGTCGAGAATATCCTTTCCCGTGTGATTTTTTATCGAATGGTCAAGCGAACTGGGTGATTTTCTCGTCACAAAGTCGAGGGAATTCGGACCCTTATTGACCATAAAATCTAAGGAGTGTGGACTTTTCGTCCGATTCCTCATTGCTGGTTGGTAGAACAACGAATCTTCCGATGGGTTCTGAACTAAACTAAGTCTATTCGGCGTCACGTCTTGTTCGTAATCGCTAATGGATATTTTTTCCTTTTCCAACGTGCGATTTTTTTCGAAGGTCATGCTACTGGGCGCAAAAGGGTTGTGAATAGCTAAGGGCGCGGGTTTCGGAAAATGTTCGATCGCTGGACTCGATTCTATAGATTTGTACACTGAATGTCTCGCCGGGGTGGTGACTTGTGTTAGTGGTACGTGTCCTAAGGGTATTGGGTTCGAGTTTCGATTGGTGTTCGAACGCTGTGGTTCCGGTGGTAACTTGGTCGGTGGACTGAGCAGAATGGATAGCGGTGGCCTTTCTTTCCTGGAACGTGGTTGTACAATGGTACCAGTGGCATTATCCTCTAATATAAAATTAGCTCGAGCTTTAGGCCAAGTGCCTCCATTCTTAGCATCATTTTGTGCCTCCTTATTTTTTCGGCGCGATCTTTTTAGCACACTGCTAGTTTCTTTAACTGAAAGAAAATTATAATATGTTTGAAATTATAGTATTTTTACATTAAAAAACGGGATCATAATGGAATTTTCACTGTACACTAACTGACTGACTGACGAGTAACTGCGAACTGAAAATATCTTGTCAGAAATAACTCAATAAGCTCACTGGGCTTAAGCAGTGATTCGATTTATACATAGCTTGCCACACAGACCAACTAAGAAGTATTTACGTATATTTCAGAAAGTATATTTATTGTATGTCAACAGATTATACAAAGTACTTAACGAGAACTTTCTATATTTCCTTACTTGTTTTTCCGTGATAACTGTCGATAACGGAATCCAATTCCGCGATAGCGTCCGACTCGGGCACCTGGAATAAAAAAAGTAATCACCCATTGTATAAACACCATGATTCAAGAACTACTACAAACAACCCGCACCATTTTGCGTTAAATATCTTCATATATTATCAAGAAAGGAAACATTATTTTTTATAAATCAATTAATTGAGCCAAAATTATATTATCAAAATATAAAATCCCTTGAAAATTATAAAAACTCTATAAATTTTAATAGTACTATGTAACAAGTCGAAATAAAAACACTTAATTTGCTAGAAACTAAACAATAAGCGGGTTAAATAAATTAAAATGTTTAGTTCAGATGCGGTTAAAATATGTTGCACTAAAATTTTAAAACTATAAACAAAAAATAAAATAACAAAATCACTTCAACGTATACGTGCATATTCTCACACCACACCACAGTATAAACAACGCAAATTTTAATGAAGAACTTAATACTTTAATATATTTCGAATCCCAAAAGACAAATGGGGATTAAAGCCCAAAGATCGCTATTTGGCAAACAAATTTAAGCTATTTTTAACATAATCTGGTCTTATGAGAATATTCTTGGTCTTGCAACCGAGTCACTTTTCAATCATTTATACGAAGCTTTGCTGTTTGAAAGAAAAACTTACAAGGTTTAACTGTATCACATATAACTATATTGATAAGATCTGCAAATACAAAAAAAACCACACAAAACCTTAGTCACTAAAGCCATCTAGTAACATTCACAGATATTTCAAGCTCTCACCTTACTCTGCTTCTCCTTACACTTGTTGACTCCAGTGACAGCTTCGATCTTCCCGCGGATCACGTCCCAGGCGCCTGCAAAACGCGATGCAATGATCGTACTCGCTATCGGTAAAGTCAGAGACACACTTAGTTAAAACGATAAAACGTTTTTCACTGACGATTATGTGTTGATGATATTCAAATTCATAGTGAAAATTTTGATTATAAATTTAAAATATATACTTTACTAATAAAATGGCTGTCCGTGCTCTATCAATTTTACAGTAAATCTATGTATAACTGAATGTGGAATAACAAATCAGATAAAAAAAAGTTGAATATTCAGTACAGTAATAGCCTGTTAATGTCCCACTGCTGGGCTAAGGCCTCCTGTCTCTTTTGAGGAGAAGGTTTGGAGTTTATTCCATCACGCTGCTCTAATACGGGTTGGTAGAATACACATGTGGCAGAATTTCAATGAAAATAGACACATGCAAGTTTCCTCACGATGTTTTACTTCACCGTCAAGCACGAGATGAATTATAAACACAAATTAAGCACATGAAAATTCGGTACAATGTAGTTTTCAATTTTGCTATTAATATTTTAAAAGTTTTTACTAAATCATTTTAATTTATAATATAAGATAAAATAACTATTATAAAATATATATGTATAATTCACTTAATAAACTGTTAATTGAACTTAATAGAAATTTATAATTCGAAATTGTAATCAGTTAAATTTAGTGGCCGGTATACCACAAACATTCAATACATCGATAAGGCAAGTCCCTTATCACTCGATAGCTGATAACGATATCGCTCGAGAGTTTCGCCCAAATAAATGTACTTTGTTTTGTTACTTGATTAAAGACACAGTTTGAACAAGGACACTCATAACGTTACAGTACAAAACTTATATTATTTTGCAATATATATATTTCATACGAGTTTAGAAAAGGACTTTTGGAGCGTATTCATCTTTAGTTTTTTTAGTCGTTTTCGAAGTGAATCTCCAACAAAGGATTACATTACATTCAGTTGAAGACCAATATTGTTTAGCAAAGGTAGAATATCAAGATCATATATATGTATATAGAGTGCAACGTTACAACGAAATGTTTTGACGAAAAGGGTTTTCACTTATGTGACTGACGGTTTTGTTCATATATATACCGTGTATGTTATGTGTGCATGTAGTACAGAAACAGTAAACTTTATTTTGTTATTAAGAATAAAAATTGCGAGCTTTTTAGGACATTTTTCCACCGTGAGTGGAAGAGAGGTATAGTGTTGGCCCTGGGGTAGAGCGAGAGAAGCCCTCGCTCTAGGTACAAAGTATCAAGTACAATCTCCAAGTTCAATTGCATAAATTCCAATTGTACAGCTTAAAATCAGTGAGTACAAAGTTTCTCAAAGATTTTTCGTATTCAGGGAAACATAATAGTCAACTAGGACTAGTTGAGCTTTTTTTCTACATTTTTAAAACGAACGAGATAATGGAAAGCCCTAGATCTGAAATGAAGCTCGTTTCTTTATTTAGTTTTTAGGATATTTTGATTATCAGCATCAGGAATAGATAAGAATAAATGAATTAGTACCTCTGTTGTTTTTTTTTTAAATTAGCGACGTCGGACCTAAATTGACTGTCTTATTTCAATTTTCAGTATGAAACATGAACTAATTAAATTTCGAAATGCTTCCCATCTCTTTTATCATAGTGATGATATGACAAATACTAGTTCAGTAATGAAATGAAAAATCGGTCAATTTATGCTTTAGAATAAATTCGTTATTACATTATAAAAATA